>NC_090929.1:1180427343-1180730374 GCF_040938575.1 Ambystoma mexicanum
TTAGTATACTGGATAGAACTTCATAATAGAATGCTATTTATATCAATGCATTGCTTAATGCAATAATTAGCTCATGATATTTATCCCAATGATCCTTGACAGTTTTTGGTCAGCATTATAAGAATCCCTTGTACAGAGTTTTTATGAAAGGTAAATGCACATGTGATGTCATCAGTGATGCCATCAATGACATTTGTGATGCCATCTTTGATGTCCTGGGTGTTAGTGTTAGCAGTGCACGGTGGCGCGAATTATGGTTGCTTATCTTAGCATAACTGCCGAATTTCAGGGGTTTTTCGGTTTTACTTTGAACCATAACGTCCCTTTAACAAAGTTTTTTCACTGAATTTCATAGGTTTTTAGTAGCGCAACTTAACCATAAAGTCCCTTTAACACAGTTTTTTCACTGAATTTCATAGGTTTTTAGTAGCACAACTTAACCATAATATCCCTGACTTCATATACATGTAACATAGAACATACTGAACCCCCACGTAGTGATTTTGATGTCCGCGGACTACCGCTATGTCCGCGGACATATCGAGAATCTGAGCCTGGTGAATGTAAATTTAAATACTGTGCCCCATTTCCCCTTTGAAGTTGGCTCTGAAAAGAGCCATTTTTTTTGTTTTTTTTACAGATGCTTGACAGACACCTGTTAATTTGTATTTTTTTCTTGTTTTTTTTTCTTACTTTACTCCTAAAATCTTCACATAACCTTCTCCAAAGCAACCCTTACATTCCAAAATAGAAAGGCATTTCCCGTAAAAGATAATGAGATGCCATCTTCTTTAAAATTAACAGTATTACTGGCATCAATATTCTCATTATTACAGAAGACATACCAGCTCTAAGCATGAAGGCACACATGCCTCGGTTGATGACAAACCTAGCTATGTTTTGCTGAGGACAAAAAATGGAACTATTGTCCCATATTGCCCTAGGTAGTAATCCAGAAAAAATGACTTTCGCATTTGGAAGGATCTTCATTACGGCTTGAACCAAGCGTTCCGAATCAGCCAACAAAGTAGGGGCACTGACGTTGCCCAAATGGAAAGCATTGTAGTGCAAAACTACCACATGCAGACTGTTCATCGTGGCCATATCCTCACAAACCTGTACAATTCCTTGTACATTGCAATCAGGCACAGTGCTCCACACCACCTACACTCCTTTCACATCAAAGTTCTTTTCAACATGCCTGCATCGAGCGTACTGTTGTAAACCATGCACAAACATATCTCCAAGCACCAACACCCTGACTTTCTCTACTTCTGCCATCTTCACCACACACAGTCTCTTTCAACACAAATCCACACCTCGACATCTGATTGGCTAATCCGTACAGTCTTCTTTCCATGTTGGATTTGTTGGAAAACCCCGGATGTAGCACGCCTTGTCCACGGACAGCCGCGGTGTCCGCGGACCGCGTAGCTCTTTGACACCCCTTCTACCATTTCCACTTTACTCTCTGTGCCATTCCCTCATTGCATACAGCTAAGCAGTCACACAATACGAAGAACGTCCTCAGAACACCCCCATTTTGTTTACTTTCAAACATTTCAGGACAATTATCATTTCATTATTTAACATATTAACATTACAAATATTATACTTTCATCTTGTACGCTGCACACAATGCTATGTTTCTCCATTAATAGCTCAGTATACTAGATAGAACCCCATAATACAAAGCTATTTATATCAATGCATGGTTCAAAGCACTAATTACGGTACGATATTTGTTGCAATGATCCTTGACACTTTTTTCACAACATTATAATCAAAATCCCTAGTACACAAATTTCATGAAAAGTAAATGCACATGTGATGTCATCACTGATGTCATCAATGACATTTGCGATGTCATCTTTGATGTCCTGGGTGTTAGTCTTAGCAGTGCACGGTGGTGGCGCGAGTTATGGTTGCTTAGCTTACCATAACTGGCGAATTTCAGGGGTTTTTCGGCTTTACTTGGAACCATAACGTCCCTTAAACAAACTTTTTTTATTAGCACGCAAACAATATACAAAGATGTAGTGTAAACAGCAAGTTCTCACAGATGGCTTTACACAGAATGTTGCAAAGTAAGCATTTATGCTCGTTCACAGTGAAGGTCAGCTGCTTCCATTTTTTTTTCGCGGTCCGGAGAGGCCCACGACTCCCAGTACAAGGTTCTATTTTTTTTTACCTTGACAGACAGAGATTGTGCTGCAAGACTTCTTTTGAAGAAGTGTAGCAAAAACGTAAGACACGATAAAGATGAAATTTCTGAAACGAAACCACTTTTGTATATTATATCACTTTGAGAAAGATCGTTGGCACACGCAGAGTCGTATTTTGGGACTGCACTACACTTGGACAATGGAACATACAATTATAATGTAAGTAACCCTTTAGATTATTTTATACCGGAATATAATAACAATAGCGTGGCATTAAAGCCCGGTCAAGTTGTACTTGTTCGTTCAATGTGACATATTGTTTTCTACCGCGCACTATCACCGTCAAATTGATCCCCTGTCGTTTAGAGGGCTCTGAAAGAGGCAGACGACACAGGGTGGGTTAATAGAAATAATTTAACCGGTCTGTAGCCGGTCAAGTGCTCTACTCGTTGTGCCACTTCACTGTAGCTGGTCAAGTGGCACAGCGAATAGAGCGCTCACTTTGACATCTGTGCACAGCTTGCTAACGCAGGTTCAAATCCCGGCACGGCCAAACTCAGCCTTTCATCCTTCTGTGGTCGATAAATGAGCACCACACACCGTGGGTAATAATAAGCAGCGCTGAGATACCTGATGGTTCTTAACGCTATATAAATGCGAAAATACTATTATTTTATTATTAACATACTCCGTTGCACTATCTTCGCTAGCAAATAGTTTCACGCCCTAATAAATGAAATGAATATTTTTAATAAAGATCGGCTGGTGAGACTAATTTATGTTTTTTAAAACAGGTATGTTGCCTCATTTTGCCAATGTCACGATTTTCAGACTCCAGCGAATGTATTTTTCAAATGCCATGTGCAGCTCCATGTAAGCAACTTCATGACCCTCACCATTTTATGGGACAATCGCCAAGGACCAATATGCCCTTACGCAGTACTAGCGGCTAGAAGCAACATACCAACCATTATGGTGGACTAATGCCTCGTTGTTGGACCAACCTTCCGATTATCAGTGCAACCATTTACTGCTTTTATCATAAACCAACAGCCTATCTACCGCAAAGGAACAGTGCGTGGCTCAAAATAAACTTTTGCTGATCGACAACAAAGACAATTGCAAATCGCTGAATATTCACTAAACATTTCATGTGAAATAAATGTACTTTACCAAATGTACAATCCTGCTGTTTACTTTTAAAGCACAGTTTCATATTCCGAATTGTGGCGCACTGTGTTCTAAGCTGATTTAACACCCTCTGTACCGCAAAGGAACATCGCGTGGCTCAACATGAACTTTTGCGGATCGACAACAAAGACAAATGCAAATCGCTGAATATTCTCTAAACATTTGATGTCAAATAAATGTACATTAAATAAATTTACAATCTTGCTGTTTGCTTTTAAATCACAGTTTCATATTCCGAATTGTGGCGCGCTGTGTTGTGACATAATGTGTGTTGTCTTCCGGGTTCTGTGTAAAGTCGCGTAGGACTGGAGACGACTGGGCGCGTTTGATGACGCTCCCTGTAACGTCACGGAGAGAGGCGGGGAATATGAATGCTTTCATAATGTCAGGCTTAGGGGCGGGAGATATGATTTAGTGTCGCAAGAGTAAGTCATCCAGGTCAATAGCACCAGTCATAGGATTATCACATAATGTCGGCGCACACCAGCCTGATTTACCGTTTCTTTAGTCGACAAAAAGTCGGGTGAGGCCCAAAGGAAATTGTACTATCAGCAGACAAAAGGAGGGTTCGTAGAATACTTTCAACCTGACAACGAACAATACAAACAACATTCTCAGAACACTGCCATTTTGTGTAATTGCAACCATTTGGGGACACCGCGAGTGATCTTAGAACACATTCAACTTGACAGATTACAATAAGGACAGCGTCCTCAGGACACCCCCAGTTTGTGTATTTACGAACATTTAAATACACCGCAAGTGTTTTTAGCTCAATTTTACCTTCCTTGCGAACAAAAAGGACACGTACTCCGTCCTCTGAACACCCCACCATTTAGTTTATTTACAAAATGTCAGAACAGTCGTGTTCTCCGCGGACAAATCGAACACAACAAAAGCGTATAGCACATAAAAAAACAAAACATTGAACCTGTCTCATACTCCCCCACCCTCCCCAAACACTCTTACACACCAACACACTCCACTAAATTTTTAATCCAAGTTTCACCACGCTGTACGCGGTCGTCGGCGAATACAAGATGGCGGGCACCACAGAAAATCTGACGCGCTGCACGCCCCACGCCGTCCAATCAGCGAACACATTGCATATGTCCACGGACATGACGCAAGCCCATGGGCCAATCGGGGTGCTGTCCGCGGAGCGAACAGGGAAGTCCATCCGCGAAGCGAACACAGATATCACTAATTTTTTTGCCTAAAATTTTGATCATTTTTTAAAAATCTACTGGACGGATTTACACCAAATTTGCAAAAGCACACTTTCGGGACCAAGCCGCCGCTCCTGACGCAAATTTGGTGTAAATCCGTCCAGCTGTTCGGGCTGTAGCCGTGCACAAAGTTTTTTCCCATTATGTCTATAGGAAAAAACAAAAGTTTGGGACCCCCCCTATAACTTTGCCCCCCCTGGACCAAACCTCTCCAATTTATGCAAAAAGAATTCAGACTGGGCCATATACTTTTTTTGCAGAGTTTGGTGAGGATTCGTCCAGAGGGAGCGAAGTTAAAAGCCACCCAAAAAGTGCTCTTCCTATGGAAACACCAACTTAACCATAACTACATGGACGCTACACATATATATTCTCTGACAAAAAACGTTGTTAAAGGGATGTTATGGTTAAGTTGCACTACTAAAAACCTATGCAATTCAATGGACAAACGTTATTACAGGGAAGTTATGGTTACATGTAAAACCATAAACCCCCAGAAATTTGCCAGTTAAGGTAAGCTAAGCAACCCCTGTGTACTGCAAGGACTAACACCCATGACATCAAAGATGACATCACAAATGTAATTCATGACATGACTGATGACATCACATGTTTGGCTCCCTCTTTTTTTATTCAGTGACATATTTACACCGGGTGCTTTTTTTTTACTGGGAGTCAGGAACGAAAAGTGTGAAAGGTTCTATATTTGTTGACCTTACCCTTCTCATATGATCTGACACTACTTTCCTTAGGGTTGAGTCACATCATAAGATACTTACCCACAGGGGAAGAAGCAAGCTTGAAACACAGCAATCAATTCTGTGCATGAACATAAGCGGTCAGGGTATGAACACTTTCTGGTGGTACTCCTACCTTTTGTTTACTTTCATTACTCTGTGTGTGCTCATATTTGTATACGGTGTGGTCTCTTTATGTGTTGCGTATAGTAGTACAGTAATGTAGTAAGAGAGACATTTGTAGCTACTTATTGCATGTGTCACACTGCAGAAAGCTCTCAAATGAAAGCATTCATCATTGTACAATCCAACATCAGAAGATTTTGATTATGGCACCTGTATGATGCATGCTGTAGACAATTGCTACTTTTCTACATACTAGAAAGTACTCTGTAATGCAATGGTGTTTATAGCAATGCATTACTTAAAGAACTTTGTATCTCATTATAGTTCTTCCAATGATTTCTGGTAGTTTTCTACCAACATTACAATGACAATACCTTGTGGAGGCTGTTTATGAAATCTAGATACACATGTGATGTCATCAGTCATGTCATGAATGACATTTGTGATGTCATTTTTGATGTCATGGGTGTTAGTCCTTGAAGTGCACAGGGGAAGCGCAAGTTATGGTTGCTTAGCTTACCATAACTGGCAAATTTTTGGGGGGTTTCGGTTTTACCTGTAGCCATAACATCCCTGTAACAACGTTTGGCCATTGAATTGCATAGGTTTTTACAATATTGTATAAAATTAACTACTCCTAAAAGTTTGACTTCCAAAAGTCTGACCCCCAATTTTCTGCATATATATATGTGAGGTTAAAGTGAATAAAACATGTATAGGGGTAAGGTGAGGGGATTTTGGGGGGTCGAATTTTTTGGTTTGGTAAAATCATGTAGATCCGTTTTTACTAGTGCAACTTAACCATAACGTTCCTTTAAGAATGTTTTTTGTCAGTGAATTTCATTGGTTTTTAGCAGGATAACCTTAATTTGTAAAGAAGAACTGTGCAACATAGGGAAACTGCTGGCACCATGTTAATGCGGACAGCAGTCGCAGAATATGCATCTGTTTGTGGAGAACGGGTGGCATCCAACCTGCTGAGGAAGGCAGGTGCTCTCTTACATAGTGGTACCAATCACCAAACACAAAGAACATAGGCAAACAGCACCATGTGCAAGAATTGCAAGGGAACATAGAGTAGGTTTGTAAATGGTGCACTCATGGTAGCAAACAGGACAAAGGCATAGGGAGTACACCATAATGGAATGCATCAACAACAGAAGTGACGTCTGCCTTTAACAATCTTACCGCACTGCTACTGTAAAGGGGAACAAAGAATGAACGGCCAGAGTAATGACTGGAAAGTGCTAAGACCTGAACGTCACTAAAATGTAGTAAGAACACTAAACTGTGTCTAATAATTGCACAGGTGCTGCAGTATGCAATAGTACAGAAGCATAACGTGTCTTTTTGTAATGCAGCAATAGCAAGCACCTTAGAGTGGCAGGAAGAAAATGACTTTCTATAGTAACCCGATTGGTAAACACAGTAGGGTGAACAGTGGGTTGTGAACCATAAATGTTGTAATATATATTGCTGCATGTACACCAAACACATTCTCTTTTCGGTAACATATTGGAAAGGAAAGCAAGGCAGTACAAGCGGCATCCCTTCCACAACAGCATACGGGCATATGAAAGGAAAGAAACTCTGTACATAAGGAAATGGACATCGTCGAAGTAAAAGAGGAAGAATTGGTGAACATTTGTGCCACTGTAAAGGTTGCCTACAAGGATATATTTTGGACAAAATGAAACAGTACTGGCACACCTGCATGTGTACTCCTTATCCATGTCGGAGAATGCCATCGCATCAAAAACCGTTTCATGGGAGACATTACTGTGATACATCAATCTCTTCCTCCCCTCACAATCAAGTTGTGCAAATCCTCATTCCCCCACAATAAGTATCCCCTTCTGCTACCCCTTCCCTTGCAAAGGAACATTAATTAGGTCGGGGCGTCCACCCACGTTTTACAGGTAGCTATACACCCACCTACTGTACCCTATAAATAGCCAGCGGCCCTCATTACAACCCTGGCGTTGGACCATGGTGCTAATAGCACCATGGTTCAATGCCGGTAACTTACCGACTCCGCCATGGCGGAATGGGGAATTACTGTGCCATTCCGAGGTTGGCGGGGCGGTAATTCCCCATGCCGCCATGGCCCTTCCCCATTCCCATTTTTGCCCCATAAGGCTCAATGGGAATGGGGAAGGCGCTAAGTACGGTGCCGCAAATTGCGGTACCGTACTTAGCACCAAGGTCCCTTTGCGGGTTGGTTTTTAACGCCTGCAAAAAGCAGGCGTTAAAGTCTCCAACCCGCAAAGGGACCTCGTAATCAGGCGTTAAGGGTTTAATGGCACCGCCACCTTTTACGGCGCCGTTAACCCCTCAACGCCTGGGTTATAATGAGGGCCAGTGTCTCAAAATGGTCGGTGCATGGGTGGCGCACTATTAGTCAGTAGAGAAATGGCAATGGTTTACATAGGACACCCATGCACATGCACACAACGTATTCTGGCCAAAATGCGTCCAGTGGACAGCCTTCTCAAAGGAGAACAGTGGTGACGTCACCATGCGACCGCACCCACGCTGCGCGTGGCACCTTATTTCGGGAACAGGAGCTGGACCCTCGAACAGTGGCAAAGTGCAGGGTTGAGCAATGTACAGAGTGTTTTTTCAGAAAGTACACTCTTACAAACACACCATAATGTGGCGTTGCACATGTATGTATGTTTTGGAACAATGAAGACCTGCTTTCCGGGTGAAAGTTGTCCACAGCAACCCTACAAAAGGGCACACGCCAAAATCTGTTTGCAGCTTTTCAGAACAGAGTAGCACGCCACATTTGCCCTGTTGCATCAAATCTGCTGTGCTACAGTGCGTCTGCAACTAATAGCAACCATGTTAGACCAGCAGAGTACGCACAGTAATGGAGAAAATTATGAATGGGCCTTGCTGTGACCCAAACCCACAGCAGCAATAGTCCTCATTGTCCTAATCTCATGGGTAGCTAGTGGAATACGGGAGTATGCGCACATGCGTTTCCCCAAGGTCGGCGAGGGATGTGTCCCAATGACGCAGAAACATTCCCTTTCCAGTTTCTTCTTTGTAGCACGCCGTCATTGCGTATTGTTAAAAGGTTCCACTTGCTTCCACCAATGACATTGAAGCTCTCTCCATGTAACAGTATCAGTTCTGTACATCAGTTCTATGCAACAGTCCTCTACGTAGACACCATGCCCAGAAAAGTTGTTGAGCAATCCCTGTGACTCCACAGTCCATTTCCATGGCCGCCATCCTGAAAATCCCCAGATGTGGCTTTCATGCTGCTTGCGAGCGTGGGGCAATAACTTGCAATAACTCTTACCGCACTGCTACTGTAAAGGGGAACAAAGAATGAACGGCCAGAGTAATGACTGGAAAGTGCTAAGACCTGAACGTCACTAAAATGTAGTAAGAACACTAAACTGTGTCTAATAATTGCACAGGTGCTGCAGTATGCAATAGTACAGAAGCATAACGTGTCTTTTTGTAATGCAGCAATAGCAAGCACCTTAGAGTGGCAGGAAGAAAATGACTTTCTATAGTAACCCGATTGGTAAACACAGTAGGGTGAACAGTGGGTTGTGAACCATAAATGTTGTAATATATATTGCTGCATGTACACCAAACACATTCTCTTTTCGGTAACATAGTGGAAAGGAAAGCAAGGCAGTACAAGCGATATCCCTTCCACAACAGCATACGGGCATATGAAAGGAAAGAAACTCTGTACATAAGGAAATGGACATCGTCGAAGTCAAAGTGGAAGAATTGGTGAACAATTGTGCCACTGTAAAGGTTGCCTACAAGGATATATTTTGGACAAAATGAAACAGTACTGGCACACCTGCATGTGTACTCCTTATCCATGTCGGAGCCTGCCATCGCATCAAAAACCGTTTCATGGGAGACATTACTGTGATACATCAATCTCTTCCTCCCCTCACAATCAAGTTGTGCAAATCCTCATTCCCCCACAATAAGTATCCCCTTCTGCTACCCCTTCCCTTGCAAAGGAACATTAATTAGGTTGGGGCGTCCACCCACGTTTTACAGGTAGCTATACACCCACCTACTGTACCCTATAAATAGCCAGTGGCCCTCATTACGACCCTGGCGTTGGACCATGGTGCTAATAGCACCATGGTTCAATGCCGGTAACTTACCGACTCCGCCATGGCGGAATGGGGAATTACCGTGCCATTCCGAGGTTGGCGGGGCGGTAATTCCCCATGCCGCCATGGCCCTTCCCCATTCCCATTTTTGCCCCATAAGGCTCAATGGGATGGGGAAGGCGCTAAGTACGGTGCCGCAAATTGCGGTACCGTACTTAGCACCAAGGTCCCTTTGCGGGTTGGTTTTTAACGCCTGCAAAAAGCAGGCGTTAAAGTCTCCAACCCGCAAAGGGACCTCGTAATCAGGCGTTAAGGGTTTAATGGCACCGCCACCTTTTACGGCACCGTTAACCCCTCATCGCCTGGGTTATAATGAGGGCCAGTGTCTCAAAATGGTCGGTGCATGGGTGGCGCACTATTAGTCAGTAGAGAAATGGCAATGGTTTACATAGGACACCCATGCACATGCACACAACGTATTCTGGCCAAAATGCGTCCAGTGGACAGCCTTCTCAAAGGAGAACAGTGGTGACGTCACCATGCGACCGCACCCACGCTGCGCGTGGCACCTTATTTCGGGAACAGGAGCTGGACCCTCGAACAGTGGCAAAGTGCAGGGTTGAGCAATGTACAGAGTGTTTTTTCAGAAAGTACACTCTTACAAACACACCATAATGTGGCGTTGCACATGTATGTATGTTTTGGAACAATGAAGACCTGCTTTCCGGGTGAAAGTTGTCCACAGCAACCCTACAAAAGGGCACACGCCAAAATCTGTTTGCAGCTTTTCAGAACAGAGTAGCACACCACATTTGCCCTGTTGCACCAAATCTGCTGTGCTACAGTGCGTCTGCAACTAATAGCAACCATGTTAGACCAGCAGAGTACGCACAGTAATCAAGAAAATTATGAACGGGCCTTGCTGTGACCCAAACCCACAGCAGCGATAGTCCTCATTGTCCCAATCTCATGGGTAGCTAGTGGAATACGGGAGTATGCGCACATGCGTTTCCCCAAGGTCGGCGAGGGATGTGTCCCAATGACGCAGAAACATTCCCTTTCCAGTTTCTTCTTTGCAGCACGCCGTCATTGCGTATTGTTAAAAGGTTCCACTTGCTTCCACCAATGACATTGAAGCTCTCTCCATGTAACAGTATCAGTTCTGTACATCAGTTCTATGCAACAGTCCTCTACGTAGACACCATGCCCAGAAAAGTTGTTGAGCAATCCCTGTGACTCCACAGTCCATTTCCATGGCCGCCATCCTGAAAATCCCCAGATGTGGCTTTCATGCTGCTTGCGAGCGTGGGGAAATAACTTACAACCAGGGTAGGGGGAGTTTGTTGTAAGGGGCGGCTCTAAAAAGTCTTTTTTTTTCAGATGTTTGTAGATAAACAACTTTTTTCACTTTTTATTTGATATTGTGTTTTCTTATTTGCATCTTGTAGACGGGCAAACAAAACAACATTACCAATGGGCGACAAAGAAATGTCATTTGCTTGGAAATATTCTGCATTTCCAAAACTAATGAGATCATTGTTGCAGAGGAACATCAGAGCAGCGGACAAAAAAGTAAAAAAGTATACATGCTTCTGTTGATGAGACACCTTCCTGCCTCTGGCTCGGAACAACATCCAGGAGTATTGTCCCATACTCTGCGTGGTATTATGGATGAGAAAAGCACCTTGGCAGTGGGAAAAAACCTCTTCACCAGATTTAGCAACCACTTCAGTCAACGGAACAAACCTAAACAAGACACATAACCCATATGCATGCCGCCATAGTGGATAACGATAACATCGGCTCTAGCAAAAATGGGCAGGTCTTTGCAAAGTGCATGCATGTCGGCGAAACTGCACTCGTAGACACCGTACCACAATGTGTCCACTGCTGCCAAACTGAAATTGCCATCAAAGTTTCTTTCCGGGGCATACTTGTGCAGATCTAGTAGAAAGGCATCACCTATAGGCAACACAATGCATTTTGCCATGTCAACCAACCTCACTACACAGAATATAATGTACAACAGTTTGACCGCCCCTTCCTGTGAACCACACCTACAGTACCTGATTGGATAATCCTGAAAGTCCCATGTCCATTGGCCAGCAAGGTAAGAAGCGCAGATTATGGCACTTGTGGTGCCCAAAGTACCTCGAGGGACGCACCGCAGTAAAGCAGAAGCAGTCCTTCTTCCCTTTCCACAACTTATTGTCCACTACGACCTCATTGGGTACCTGGTAAATAGACATACACGATTCCACCAATGCTGTTCAAGATGTTAGCATCTAACACTGTCAGTTCTGCACAACACTTCATGGGTACCATTACAAATTCAGCCTGCTAGTGTGCTGTCACTGGACAGCACGTCCAGTAGAAAGTCAAGTAAAAGATTGTAAGATTTGTGCATCCACATTCATCCACATGCGCACCCATCACCACAAAATGTGTATCTGCCACTGAGCGGCCATTACATTCTTTAAAAGCATAGTGTTTTTTTCCCATCCCCTACCATGAAGTGGCACTTCAGTGATATGTGCTTGGAACGTTCTCATTTACCCATACCATACAGTGTAATATTGAATCAGGAACTCTCTGCTTTCCTTCCGACAATACTATGAAATGTTTTCCCCACCTACTCACATTAAAAATCGTAAAAAAAATTCCACCAATAGCAGCATTGAATGTATCATACCAAGCAAAAACAACTTTCCAAAAGATCACTGTCTAAACAGCTGTACTTCTGTCTAGGCTGCACTATTGCCATAGGCTCTTTTTAAATGTGCCCCCTTCTACTCTCCGCCCTCTGGAACGCATCCAGAAGAGGAGTGCGCGACTTGGGGTGGTATCTCTCCTGCACTGAAATGTCGGCAATAGCTCCCAGTGGCTGCGAGGAATAAAGTGAGAAGACGCTGCATTATACCTTCAACTCTAACTCCCTATATATCTGCGTACAAAAGCTCTTCCCTCATTAGCCTCCAACTGCCTCAATGCCAGGTGCTTCTGGAAAAAACAGTTGGTGGTAGATGTGCTTTTTCCCCTGGAGCCTGCCTCTGCAGCAGCCTCCCCGCCTCTGTGACACTTGAGGGGACCATCGCCGTTCCAGAAGCACCTCAAAGCCATTTTCTTAGCATCTGCTGTTTCTGCTCTTCTCCCTGGCTAACTGCCTGATGTAAACTGATTCTGCACTTATTACCTGGTGAGTGTGTGATGTCGGGCCCATGTCACCTCCCCCACCAGGCGAACCCCTGCACTGGCTTTCTAGCAAACCCCGCATTTGTGGACTGTTTTCTGTATGCCTAACAGTGCATCCACCACCTGTTGTGTGCACTCATCCATGCACTTGACACAATTGGCGCATATTTTTACTTATTGTCATTTGTTCTTCTTACCATGTACTGTACCTTCCCCTCCCTCCACCCATGCACTTGGGCGATATAAGTCACACCTGGCCTAGTAGGGTTGTTTTCTCTGTCACCCCCCTGTTTCCCCTCCCTTGCCTCGTAGCGCTTTGCTAGACGTGTGTGTAGACACATTACGAATGCCATAGCATACAATTGCACATAATATGATATCATACAGTTTTTCCCGAAGCATTCAAAACGTTTCACATCAAACCTCTATTAAAAAAACCTTCCTCAATCCTCTCGAGCCCAAAAACTACCGCCCCATCTCAAACACAAGGTTCCTTGCCAAACTCATAGACTGAACCGCCTACGCCCAACTAAATGCCTTTGTCGAAGCCACCAATCTCCTAGACCCTACTCAATCAGGTTTCAGAGCCCGACACGGAACTGGAACCGCCCTAACCTCAATCTGGGATGACCTTAAAATCACGGCAGATGCCTCGGGATGCGCTGCATTAATCCTTCTCGACCTATCAGCCGCCTTCGACACAATTAATCACTCTATCCTCCTTGACCGCCTCCACTCCCTAGGAATTTGTGGAACAGCTCTAAAGTGGATAGCTTCGTTCCTCAAAGATATGTACAAAATAACGCCACTCTCCACCTATTCCTCCCAAGCCCAACCAGTCAACACGGGAGTTCCACAAGGAGCATGCCTATCTGCCCTCCCGTTCAATCTCTACTTAATCACCCTCCCACCAATAATTCGCTCACACAGCATCCTGTGTTACAACTACGCTGATGACACCCAACTAATTCTAAAACTCCTGGACTCAAAACCCATTTGCCGACATGACCTCGCTTCCTGCCTCCTCGACATAGAGCTCTGGATGACCAGAAACCACCTCTTGCTAAACCCCTCCAAAACTGAAATCATGGTATGTGGCATCTCTGAACTTCTTCCACACCCTCTACCCTGGCCATCTGCCCTGGGTAATTTACCGACTCCCTCTAAGTCAGTATAAAACCTTGGTTGCACCCTTGACTCTGACCTAACACCCTCGCGCCAAGTCAACAACGTCTCAAAGTCCTGCCACTACCACCTTAAAACTCTTAGACAGATCTTTCCATATCTCTCCTTTCCCAACAGACTCTCCGTGGTCCAATCAATTGTTATATCAAGACTGGACTACGCTAACCCTCTCTACCTCGGAATCCACACTTACCAACTGAATAAACTACAAAGAGCACAAAATGTGGCAGCCAAACTGCTACTAGCGCTCGGCCAGAGAGACCACATCTCCCCAGCCCTCAAAACTCTGCACTGGCTACCGGTGGCCCGAAGGGTAACCTTCAAAACCTTATGCATTTCTCACCGAGCACTGCATAAAACCAGACCTCAATATCTTCAAGACAAGTTAAAATCTTATCGACATCCATGTACTCTAAGATCTAGCTCAGCTGGCCTCCTAGTCATACCTAAAACAAACTCAGTCAGGTTAGGCGGATCATCATTCTCTGCCTTGGCCCCCACGCTGTGGAACGCACTCCTAACCCACATCCGTCTAACTGAAGATCTAACGTCTTTCCGCAAATTACTGAAAACTTGGCTCGTCCCCTAAAAACCAACCCTGTACTGAAACTAACTCAAACTGAATAACAGCATTGCAATGACACCAATCCAACAAATTACTAGATCTTGAATAACAATAAAACAAATAACAATACAAAAGCAAGATCCAAGTGAGAAATCGACAACTAATAACCGCTAATGTAAACTAAAAGGACAAACAAAATAGAATGAGGAAATTAGATCAATGCAGTGAAATGGATAAAAAGAATAAATCGTACGAAAACAGTAATTGTGGTTTAAATTATTGAAATAGATGTAATGATTGCAATGGACAAATGAATTAAATGATCAAAATGAATAAAGAGAAGACGATGGAAAGATGAATACAGGAGACTGATGAGTACACAGACCGATGACATAGAGCGGAAGGGTGCTTAGAGCGGATGATTGCATAGAGCGGACGTTTGCGTAGAGCGGACGAGTGTGTAGAGCAGATGACTGTATAGAGCAGATGAACGTGTAGAGCAGATGAATGTGTAGAGCGGATGAGTGTATAGAGCGCATGAGTGTATAGAGCGGATGAGGGTATAGCGCAGATGAGTGTATAGAGCAGATGAGTGTATAGAGCAGATGAATGCGTAAGAGCGAAGAACTGTGTAGAGCAGATGAGTGCGCGGTGAGGACGAGTGCATAGAGTGGATGAATGCGTGGAGCGGATGAGTGCGTGGAGCGGATGAGTGCGTGGAGCAGTTGAGTGCGTGGAGAGGATGAGTGCGTGGAGTGGATGAGTGCGTGGAGCAGATGAGTGTGTGGAGCAGATGAGTGTGTGGAGCGGATGGGTGCATATAGTGGATGGGTGCATAGAGCAAATGTGTGAGTAGAGCGGATGAGTGCGCTGAGCGGATGAATGTGTTGAGCAGATGGGTGTCTAGAGCCGATGAGTGCTTAGAGCGGAAGGGTGCCTAGAGTGTGTAGAGCAGACGAGTGTGTAGATCAGATGAGTGCGTAAGAGTGGATGAGTGCGTAAGAGCGGATGAGTGCGTAAGGGCGGATGAGTTCGTAAGAGCGGATGAGTGCGTAATAACGGATGAGTGCGTAATAGCGGATGAGTGCGTAATACCGGATGAGTGCATAATAGTAGATGAGTGCGTAAGAGCAGATGGGCCCACGGAGCGGGCGGACGAGGGACGAGTGTGCAGAGCGGACGAATGTGCAGAGCGGACAAGAGTGCAGAGCGGACAAGCGTGCAGAGCGGATGAATGTATAGAGCCGGCGAGTGTGTAAGAACAAAGGAATGTGTAAGAACAGAGGAATGTGTAGAGAAGATGAGTGCGTAAGAGCAGAGTAGCACGTAAGAGCGGATGAGTGCCAGAGCAGATGTGTGCACAGAGCGGATGGGTACGCAGAGCGGATGGGTGCGCTGAGGAGATGGGTGCGCAGAGCGGATGGGTGCGCAGAACGGAAGGGTGCGTAGAGCGGATGGCTGCGTAGAGTGAATGGGTGCGTTGAGCGGGTGGGTGCGTATAGTGGGTGGGTGCGTAGATCGCGTGAGTATGTAGTACGGGTGAGTGAGTAGAGCGGGTGAATGAGTAGAGCCTGTGAGTGCGTAGAGCAGGTGAGTAAACAGAATGAACAAGTGCTTGGAGCAGATGAATGCGTTGAGCAGACGAGCGCCTTGTGCGGACGAGTACCTAGAGCGGACGAATACCTAGAGCGGATGAGTGCCTAGAGCAGATGAGTGCCTAGAGCAGACGAGTGCCTGGAGCGGACGAGGACGTAGAGCAGATGAGTGTGTAGAGCGGATGAATACGTGAATGATGGAACATGGAAGTATGTGGATGGAATGGGTGATGTATGTGGATGGAAAGGATGAAATATGTGCATGGAATGGGTGAAGTATGTGGATGGAACGGATGAAGTATGTGGAAGGTACTGGTATAATATGTGAAAGGTACGGGTGAAATATGTGGATGGAGTGCATAAATCAACTTGGAATACACCGACCAGATCGGAGTACATGGAACAGATTAGCGTGCATGGAACGAATTTGAGAGTTTGGAACTGGTTGGAGTGCATAGAACTGATTGGAGTGCATAAAATGGATTGGAGTGTCTGGAACGGATTGGAGTGCGTGAAACGGATTGGAATGCATAGAACGGATTGGAGTCCATGGAACAGATTGGAGTCCATGGAACAGATTGGAGCGCATAGAAGTACGCGACATATATGGAATGGTTTAGAGTGCATAGAACGTTTGAAAGAGCATGTAAACAATCATATCACATCACCACGCTTATTCTCTTCTTTTCACCACGACTCAACTAGAACACAGAGATACTATGACACCATTCGGTATAGCTGTTCTCATACCAACATCCGCCTCATACTCCACATCACTCTAACTAAACACCGCTGGTTACACACCCTCCAGCCAGGCGTTCTCCTCAGGCCTGACACAGCCAGAATCGATCTGGATAAACCTGCCAGAACGAACACATACTCCTGATCTCCCAACCACCACAACTAATACTAAGAAGCAGCTATTACACAAATACAAATGCCACACCAGCTGCACACATATACGGTGCTGACACGCACCTTTGACTCTCTATACTCTCTCTACTGACTTGAACTTCGGTTCCTGAGGGCGTTCAACCTACCAGCGCCTTGAGAGTATACCAATGGTACATAAGGCACTATATAAATGCAAAGTAACATAACATACACACAATGCATGCACAACAGTAGGATGCTTGCCACTTACCGTGTACACTGCAAAGTTGTTTTTGTTTTCTGCAGTACCCACTTACTACACACTTTTCAAAAAATATCGCTGAAACGCAGCACAGCTTGCATGTTACTAACTGTAAACAAATACATACAGTTCATGCGTCCACCCAAGATGCCTACACCTTACCTTGCCCACTTCCACCACAGCCTTCTGCACTTCTTTGTGCAAAAATACCTTCTGACACAGTGTTTGCGTCCACACCAGACCCACTAACCTTATAGAGCAGTGTCTTTCGCTACACAGTTTCATTTCCATGGCTACCATCCAGAAAATGGCTGGATGTGGCATGTGGAAGCGTGAAAGTGCAGCGTAATTTGTGGAGTTTTTGTGCTAGGGTGGGAGAGGGTTTGGGTGGGTAAGTGTAAAACAGGGTAGGGGTTTCGGTCTATAGTACTGTCTCAGAAAACAAAAGTGGTTTTTATTTTATTTCTTTTGTCCTGTTTTTGTTATTGACGTGCTTGCATACAATTTTTTGTTTTTTATCTCTTTCAGTGAGTTTCTGTTTGCTTCTCCTTCTGACATTTGCACAGACTGAACGTCAACACTTCTCTTACAGTTCCACAGGATTGTCTGCAATGCTTCGTGCAGAGTGGCAAACAATACAGCATTGCCAATAGAGGTAAAACAATATAATTTCCTTGGAACCACTGCAAATCTTGCTCATTAATGCTGTCATAGTCAGTGCAGAACATCCCAGCACTGCACATAAAGTCACACATGCTTCTGTTTATGAAACACCTCCCATCCCATGAACCTCCTGGTGGTATGGAGGAGAAAATCACCTTGGCAGTGGGAAAAATCTGCATCACTGCTGTCATCAACTTCTTGAGGTGACGGAGCAAATGTGAGCACAACATGTACCCCAAATGTAGTGCTCCATAATGCACGACCACCACACCCACAGTGCCGACAGAGGCCACACATGTACAAAGGAGAACATGGCACAGAAACACCACTCATAGACTGTGCCTCAAAAAGCCTCCACTCCTTCCAACTGAAATTTAGTATCAAAGCCTCTTTCTACGGCATACCTGTGCAGATCTTGCACAAAGGTATCACCCACGATGAGCACTCTGCATCTGTCCATCTCTGTCAACGTCACTGCATCGATGTTTGGGGAAATATATCATTCTGTGAACCACACCCTCAACAACTGATTTGATAATCCCCACAGTTCCCTTTGCAAAGGCATCATGCTCAGGAGGGCAGATTGTACCTTCCCAGCTACAGCGAGGGCCTCATCCCAGTAAAGCAGAGGCACCCCTTCTTCTGTTTCCACTATTGTATATGCAACACTCCTGCATTATGTTGTATTCAATAGCCACACACGCATGTAGCATTCACATCCAAGACCTCCACATCGAACACTATCATTTCTGCACTGCACTGGAGACATACCTTTACACACTCACAGTACAGGTCTTGTGTCATGTGAAAGCACCTCCAAGTAACAGCTCTCCAAACCGATGTACGCTTTCAGCGTCCATATTCACCCAGAGCGGCACCCAGCACCACAAACCGCTCCACCAACTCCAATGATACAATACTTCAAAGTGCAGTACAGTAGTTATTAATCTGCACAATGGACACTACTGAAGCACATACACTATGTAGTTGAACCATATGCACTGGCACAAACACACTTTCTCACCACAGCACTCAGTGGACACACTGCAGAACTGTTAACTCCATAAGCTCCTGCCATGCACTGGAAAATGTACCATGTGTGAACAATGAGCACACCCATGGAATCAACAATGCATGCACAACTCACAAACCACACACGAAATACAACAATCTGAGGAGTAGTTGCAAGCAACCCACATAGCCATTTGTTTAAGGCTATCAGCCATAATTCCAAGACGCAAGGGCCTCACCAAACACAGCATACCCTAGGGCACCACACATTTTACTCCTCATGTTGTGTTTAAAGCATTCCCCATCTGCAATTGTGCCTGCCAACTTTCGCCCTGGCCACATATTTGCATACATGGCTCCATCACGTTGCGTTGGCTGTGTTGAACGGTATGTAAGTGGCTCTGTACATTGTGCATATTGCAACTTTCTGATGCTGATGCAGTCCTTTCATGGCACAATATGTTAACACACTTCCTCAAGCAAGGGTCTTGTAAAGGGCATCCCATAGCAAACGGAAATGCTAACATATGGCTCCCTAATGTGCAACATGTGCAATGACCTACACCATGTGCTCGTGAACGCATAGCACCTCACTTTGATTGTTACAGCAAGTGTAAAATGCTCTCAGCACCCATTATTCAAAGGTCACCAACCTCATAGAGATGCAGAGGCAACTCTGCATGGCTGCATTATGGTGTGCTGGCTGTCGTCAAGGGATAGGCTCTTGGGTGCAAGGCCGACGGCCTGCGGCCATTGGCCATGTACCCAATAATCTAGGCCTTACCCACGCCCAGCAAAACATAATGGCCTCATGAAGGGGAACATTTGCCACATACCACAATCGACAAACGGAATATAGGATGGGTGGTGCAAAGGGCAACTCATGTAAAACGCAAATAGTGCCATGTGCCTCCCTAATGTCCATGGTGGTAGCATAGTCTACACCATATGGTACTGGACGCATATCAGGTCACTTGTGCTATTTTACCACATCTACACAGTCCTACAGAACCATTTTTTTAACGTCACCACCATTGGAGACATGCATACTTAAAACTGGATGTCTGCATTATGGTGGCGTGCTATGGTGCAGGCCTAGGCTATTTGTGCCTGGCCTATGGCCTTTTGCCATACACCCAACAGTGTAGGTCTTAGCCACACCCAGCACAACATAACAGTCATGCAGGTGAACAAGTGGCCAGGTACATGCAGGTCTCCCCTAGCCCCTTCTAAGCATCCACTACTTCACCACTGCACCCACAGGACACACTAGAGGAGTTGTCACTCTATCAGGTCCAGGCATGTACTACACAGTGTAAAGAATGCAACCAATCCCCACAACCATGAAAGCAACATTTTATGCAATGATCACAAACCGCAAACCAAAGGCAAGGCAACAGTGTGAAACCTACTTCACCCCAGGGCACATATTTGGCGATGCAAGGTGGCCACCCATTCATCGAAGGGGCTACGGGCTTCGCACATGCAACACACTGTACCGCAGTGTATGTTTCAGGATTCATGTGGTCTTCATTGTACTCCCCTTTTGCCATTGCTCTACCATCATTGACTGCTAGGTCATCACCACACACAGCACACCCTAGTACAACCCATGTTTTACTACTTATGTCATGTGTAATGCACTCCCCATCTGCAATTGCACCTGCCAATTTTCACCCTGACCACATCTTTTCATGGATGCTCCATGCCGTTGTGTTGCCTGTGATGAATGGTATGTTAGTGGCTGTGTACATTGTCCATACTGCAACTTTCTGATGCTGCTGACTTCCTTTCATGCAGCCCTGTGTTCAAACACTCCCTCAAGCCAGGGTCTTATAAGGGCCTAACCATAGCAAACGCAAATAGTGACAAGTGGCTCCCTATTGTGCAACAGGGGCAATGATGAACACCATATGCTAATGTTCGCATAGCAGCTCACTTTTTCTGTTCTACGAAGTGTACAATGTCCTCTGCAACCTTTGTGTGCTACTCACCAACTTCAAATGCATGCAGAGTGACAACTGTATGGCTGCATTATGTTTTGGTGAAGGCCTAGGCTGTTGGGTGCATGACCTACGGCTGAGGGCCATCGGCCATGCACCCAACAGTCTAGGCCTTGGCCACACTCACCACAACATAGCAGAGCCATGCAGGCGACCATGTAGGCATGTGCCAGAAATCACAAAGGCAACATACGCACCAGCACTTCCACCCAACTGCTGCACCATAAAGCAGGGAGGCAAGGAAACGTGTTCCACTTACCGTAATGCAGAAACATTGCTGTGTTTGGCACTGCTACCCACTTCCAATTACAAAGAATTACAAGCCTACCAACCAAACAAGACAATCTTCACAACATTGGGCCTGCTCCCAAAACTCTAGAACGTGCACAGATCCAATGGTGCCTAGTGCACTGCAACCCTTACTAATCTGCGCAATGCACACTACGCAAGCACATAAAAGAATGAGTTACACCGTGATGACTTCCATATCTACACTATTCCTTTAGTGCACACAGTGGACACACTGCACGACTGGTCACTGCAGCATCCCCACCCATACACCGACAACTGTAGGTTGTTCTACCAATCACCACACCAATGCAACCAACATTGTGTGCACTGCAACCAAACCACACACAAAAATCAACAATGTGGCACCTACTTTCAACCAGTGGACATACCTTTTCAACCAATGGACATACTGATTTTGTTTAATGTTATTGTTACTCTCATGCTACTTCATATAGAAATAGTGGCAGCGATGAATGCCAGTTTACTGGGTACACTGGTTCTTCCCTGGAGTTAACGTGCATATTTAGCATGCTCATAATTACAGGTTCAACCAAAATGAGGACTTTAATAAAGACAGTGGGGCTTTATCTGATGCAGGAATGCCCCCTTGGCTTTGGGTTTATTGCTATTAGGAATGTGGCTCATTTTACTGGAGTAGTGATAGTGTCTTTATTTGGTTTGAGAACAGCAGCAGTTATTAGCTCCATCCCCATTCCCTTTGAGCCTTATGGGGGCTCAAATGGGAATGGGGATGTTTTTTTTTTTTTAATGAGGAATTACCGGTTCCTCCAAGGTTGGAATGACCCGGTAATTCCTCATTCAAGGAACCCGGACCCGGAGACGATTTTGGAGGCAGCCATGGCGCTAATAGCACCATGGCTACCTCCAAACTCGTAATGAGGCCCAGAGTATTCAAATGCAGAACAGAAAGGTGATGGCTGGAAGGTTTTGAATTAGTCATAACCACGGGAAAAGCTCTGGGCAACCCTCCAGACCATCGTTTTTCAGCCTGACAAGCCATTACAGAAGGGGAAAAACCATATGCAAATCAGGCTTGGTCCTACCCCAAAAGGGGCAGTCCAGCCCAAACTGCTAGGTCACATCCCTTCTGCACGAGACCACAAGCATCCCCTGACATGTTTCAGCCTTATTGGGCATCATCAGTGAGGAGTAGCTTGGGTCTCTAGGCCCGGCAGACTAGGGACCCACGTCTGGGCATACATGTCCCACTCGGGGTGACTTTAGCAAAACAGAAAGGTGATGGCTGGAAGGTTTTGAATTAATCATAACCACGGGAAAAGCTCTGGGCAACCCTCCAGACCATCGTTTTTCAGCCTGCCAAGCCATTACAGAAGGGGAAAAACCATATGCAAATCAGGCTTGGTCCTACCCCAAAAGGGGCAGTCCAGCCCGAACTGCTAGGTCACATCCCTTCTGCACGAGACCACAAGCATCCCCAGACATGTTTCAGCCTTGTTGGGCATCATCAGTGAGGAGTAGCTTGGGTCTCTAGGCCCCGCAGACTCGGGACCCACGTCTGGGCATACCCGTACCACTCGGGGTGACTTTAGCAAAACAGAAAGGTGATGGCTGGAAGGTTTTGAATTAATCACAACCACGGGAAAAGCTCTGGGCAACCCTCCAGACCATCGTTCGTTTTTCAGCCTGCTAAGCCATTACAGAAGGGGAAAAGAAAAACCATATGCAAATCAGGCTTGGTCCTATCCCAAAAGGGGCAGTCCAGCCCGAACTGCTAGGTCACATCCCTTCTGCACGAGACCACAAGCATCCCTAGACATGTTTCAGCCTTGTTGGGCATCATCAGTGAGGAGTAGCTTGGGTCTCTAGGCCCCGCAGACTCGGGACCCACGTCTGGGCATACCCGTCCCACTCGGGGTGACTTTAGCAAAACAGAAAGGTGATGGCTGGAAGGTTTTGAATTAATCATAACCACGGGAAAAGCTCTGGGCAACCCTCCAGACCATCGTTTTTCAGCCTGCCAAGCCATTACAGAAGGGGAAAAACCATATGCAAATCAGGCTTGGTTCTACCCCAAAAGGGGCAGTCCAGCCCGAACTGCTAAGCCACATCCCTTCTGCACGAGACCAAAAGCATTCCCAGACACGTTTCAGCCTTGTTGGGCATCATCAGTGAGGAGTAGCTTGGGTACCTTTTCAACCAATGGACATACTGATTTTGTTTAATGTTATTGTTACTCTCATGCTACTTCATATAGAAATAGTGGCAGCGATGAATGCCAGTTTACTGGGTATACTGGTTCTTCCCTGGAGTTAACGTGCATATTTAGCATGCTCATAATTACAGGTTCAACCAAAATGAGGACTTTAATAAAGACAGTGGGGCTTTATCTGATGCAGGAATGCCCCCTTGGCTTTGGGTTTTTTGCTATTAGGAATGTGGCTCATTTTACTGGAGTAGTGATAGTGTCTTTATTTGGTTTGAGAAAAGCAGCAGTTATTAGCTCCATCCCCATTCCCTTTGAGCCTTATGGGGGCTCAAATGGGAATGGGGATTTTTTTTTTTTTTTTTTTTAATGAGGAATTACCGGTTCCTCCAAGGTTGGAATGACCCGGTAATTCCTCATTCAAGGGACCCGGACCCGGACACGATTTTGGAGGCAGCCATGGCGCTAATAGCACCATGGCTACCTCCAAACTCGTAATGAGGCCCAGAGTATTCAAACAACTGCAGCATCACAGCACTCTTTTTGAAGAGTCATTAGAAATGCTAGAGAGGTTCAGAGAGGAGGCTTCATTTTTTGTGGTATTGTCTTTATATAGTTGTCATTTTTTATATTTTATGTTTTCCTTACCAGTTGGACCTTTAAACATGTCTAACATTGTTCAAGAAAACACTAAGACGTGGTTCTTCTAATGTTTTCATCAGAAAGCTTGGGAACATCATTCATGATAAATCATTTGTTGCCACTCTTCTGGAATGATATCAATGATGCATATTGGAATTTACACAAAATGGCCTCTCCCATACCATGCTGCAGCCTTTATTGGCTTATATGTAGTCTTATATCTTCGCTGTAGATGTGAGCGGTGTTTGTGCATAATCAAACTCCACCTATTACAGGTGCTGCTAGCAACAGCGAGAGTTTTTAAATACCAGCAGCACTGGACTACTCTATTTGAAGAGTCATTAGAAATGCTAGAGAGGTTCAAAGAGGAAGCTTCATTTTTTGTGGCATTGCCATTTTAGAGTTGTCATTTTTGTTATTTTATATTTCGTCACCAGTTGGACATTTGATTATGTCTCACATTGTGCAAGAAAACACTAAGATATGGCCCTTCTAATGTTCTGTCAGAAAACTTGGGAACATCAGTTATGATGAATCATCTGGTGTGAGTCTTCTCGGATGATGTGGATGATGCGTATTGGAAATTGCATGAGATGGTCTGAGCCATAAAAAAGTGCTGCTAGCAACAGCCAAAGTGTTCCAACACTGGTATTACTGGAACACTCCATTTGAAGAGTTATTAGAAATGCTAGAGATGTTGAAAGAGGAGGCTTTTCATGAAGTGTGTACAGATGTGCTGCTCTAATCTCCATGATTACCACTTGGATGAGCCAGAGGCCTTCGCAGGACCTTTTCATTCTGATGCAATGCATCTGCCGGAATCCCAGGGTACTAATAGTGTCTTTATTTGGTTGAAGACACACCAGAATTTTGCAACTGAAAAAGAAAAAAAAAGATGTGGGATATGAAGCTTGAGAACATCAGAACATCAGTTATGATAAATCTTTTGGTGAGAGTCTCCTGGGATGATGTGGATCATGTGTGTTGGAAATTGCATGAGGTGGTCTGGACCATACTGGGCTTCAGTCTTTTTTGGCTTATATGTGGTCTTACATGTTCATTGTAGCTGTGACCGGTGGTTGTGCAGAATCAACCTCCACCAATTTAAGGTGTTGCTAGCAACAGCCAAAGTCTTCGAACACTGGCAGCACTGGAAGACTATACTTGAAAAGGTACTAGAAATGCTAGAGATGTTCAGAGAGGAGGCTTTTCATGAAGGGTCTACAGATGTGCTGCTCCTATCTCCACCAGTACCGCTTGGATGAGTGAAAGGCCTTTGCTGGATCTTTTGTTTTTGATGCAATGCATCTGCCAGAAGACTTCTTTCGGTACATCCCGGGGTACTAATAGTGTCTTTGTTCAGTTGAAGAGACTCCAGTATTTCACAACTGAAAAAAAGATGTCTGCCGTTGAATGAGTTATGAAGGAAGCTTGGAAACGTAGAAGGGAATCATTTTTTTTTTAATCAACATAACACTATTCTTCCTCTACACTCTTGTGAAGTCATGGGCAACAGTTTAGAATTGCATCAAATGAAAGCAATAAAAGGTGCACCTAACAGATTTGCAGTAATGTAGAATATATTTTGCACTTATTGTATGAAAGCACATTTTCACCATTATGTTATGCTGTTGCTCAAACAGTTTAAACTGGAACTAGGTTTATAAATCTTTCTGCATGTGAGATGCTGCAATAGGTGAAAGAAAAAACTTTCAGACGGTAAACTTACCAATATTTGTACTACAATGAGAGCAACTAAGGAATATTGGTATAGGAGACACTCTGTGGTTAGATGCATGATCAGAAACTTGGGCACTGCAATTTGGTTTGTGATTTTAACTTGCGATGGGTATAGTTGAGATGATTTTGCAGAGTGGATTTGTGAAAGTAATCCACAGAAAGAAAACATAGAACACATGAGACTTGGATAATTGCGTTCCATGGACCCTGTAGCCATGTAGCCATGCTAAAATGTGTATGTAATAAACAAAATGGTCCACTAGACTCTGTGGAACATTTCTTTTGGAGGAAAGAATACCAGGCAGGTGCAGATGCACATATACATTTGCTGTTGTGGATTAAAGATGCTTCTCAGTTTGGAAAAGAAAGTGATGACTGTGTGATGGAAAAGTACTGTCAGAGAAAATACTTAAGTACTACAAGTACTACACTCAGTGCAGATTTGGCTTTCCTGGGCCTGCAACATCAGTTGGTTGAATGAAAAGTTTGATATCTTCTATTCAATGCCATGTTACTGGTAAATCACCAAGAAATACCTATCTTTTAAAAAGATTAATGATTACAATCCTGTCATTGCTCAGCTTTGGAATGCAAATATTAATGTAAAGTGTATTGCTGATGATACAACAGTTGTTGCTCATTATGTTACAGTATATATGACAAAAGCTGAAAAGAGCAATGAGGCTGGGTAAATGTCTGAGTCAGAAATGGTAAAAGCTTTGGTTTGAAGATGCTCTCACATAGAGAGTGTGGCAGCTATGAAGCTGCTGATTGGCTAACAAGTGTGCCTCTGTATGGATGTAGCATTGATGTACTTTGGGTACATTTTGGTCCAGCTACCACTAGAAATCGGGTTCTGAAGTTTTTGAGTGAAATTCAGCAGTTAGCTGAAACAGTATTTGATAGTACAGAGATTCTAAAAACAAACTTAATTAGACATTATCCAAATTGATTTGTTGAGTTGGAGGATCTTTGTTTATATGAAGTAGCATAATGCTACTCATATCAA
Organism: Ambystoma mexicanum; assembly: GCF_040938575.1. Classification (NCBI taxonomy): domain Eukaryota; kingdom Metazoa; phylum Chordata; class Amphibia; order Caudata; family Ambystomatidae; genus Ambystoma; species Ambystoma mexicanum. Next base: position 1,180,454,111 of record NC_090929.1, read on the forward strand.
AATATTGAAGCAAACAGTGACAGAGGATGGTTTACAGTACATGGACGTACTGGTTCTCTAATGAGACATGAGAACATGAAATTGTCTTGCCAAACTGCAGAGAAAAGGCAATTATTTATTTTTTGTATTTTGCAGTTATTCTTCCCATGGCATGCAGTGAGTGATCTGCTTGGAAGGTTTATGGCTTTTGAAGAATCATTTTTTGCAACAAAAAAAAAGAAAAGCTTTATCCCAAATTTGAGCAGTACTTGGAGTTACTGTAGAAAGAAATATGTGAAGAAGAACTTTTGGCAGCTGAATTGGCAGAAGAGACTCAGGAGGAAAGTCAAGATTCTGTAGTAGAAATTCAAAATGTGCTTGGTGAGCCAATTATTTAAGCTTATGTTGAACCAATCATGGAAGAAGTTGAAAGTGCAATGCAGAAATTAAAGCTGCAGATGCAGATTATGATGAAATAGTTAGTAAACTTAATATAGAGCAAAAAGAAGTTTATTATAAAATAAAAGATAGGTTCTTACTTGGTTTACAGCATGACAAGCATGAATGTACTTGTTATATGATAGTGGACAAGCAGGAGCAGGTACATTTTATTTTATTTATGCAATAAGATCTATGATGTAAAATGTAACTGATTGCTCTTTGACATGTATTATAACTGCTCCAACAGGTCTAGCAGCATTCAATGTATGAGGGGTTAATTTACATCGACTGTTGATGTTACCATTGGAGCATGACAACAAACTAGGGTATCAAAAACGTGTATCAAGTGCAGCACAAGAAGTAGGAAAAGTTCTTAGAATATTAAATACCTTGATTGTAGATGAAGCGAGCATGGTGCCTAAATTGATGCTAGCTTTCATTCAGTTGCGAATGCAAGAAGGTGTGAAGACTGATTACCACTTTTTGTTTGGTACTCTAGAAACATCTAAAAACATATGCAATAACAAAACCTGTGAAATTACAAATCATATCACATATCACAAAGGTTTTGTTACAATGTATTGCTCATGTTCCGTCCCACATCTGAAGCTTTGGCCTTGAATTTCAAGGGTTTTGTTAACCCATAGATGTTTAGAACGCTTTCAGACCACTAGCATGGTCACTCTATATTTTAAAACACTTGAAACCCATCACTCAAAGATGTTCATCAATCAAAGACTGATTTTGTCCTTTTTAGACAGTGGTATTGTTATGTATAAAAGATTACAGGCTTTGAGAACTCACAATGATTTAGGCAATGGGCAGTGAGATTAAATTATTTGCTATGGACAACACACTTTGGTTAAGCAGCGTGCTCCAAGACCCTTTTTTTTGGCCGGTTTCTTGGTGACAGTTGAGATACATTGCACAACCTCAACTAACCACATTTAAGCAGCACAGAATGGGGAAAAATGACTGGCTGAAAGAATAACATATGCCCAGGTACTTTCTGCATCCATAGTGAAAAGCAAAAGCTGTTACCCATGAATATTTGCACAGTAAGTGAAGATATATCTTAAAGTAAAATATACACATATAGTTCATTGCACCTTCCACTTAGAAGAAAGTGCGCAAGACAAAATAACATTGGACTTTACAAAAAAGTAATGACAACCAGAAAAATAACTTAAGAGATGAAATGCTCCAAATAAATAAAGGGTGCTCAAATTTTAAGCTCATCAATCTGGTGTGAAATATTCCCTGGTAAATAATATCCCACTATGAAACAAGTGCTTTTGGTCTTGTGGGTAAGCTTCTGCAGAGAGAACGTGACAACCTGAGTAAAATCCTGGTAGCCAAATAATTGAGCAAGCTTGTCTACTTCCAAAAACCCCATATGCTGAATCTGCCCTCTGAAAAAAAGTTACATTCTTCACCCACATGTGTCCTTTACATGTGCCCTGAAAAGCAGCCACCACCACGGGAGAATAACTGCACCAGTGTGCAGGATTACAAACTCTCTTGCCACATGGTGGGAAAATACTCATGACTTGTTTGCCATCTCATCATTTCCCCACCTCACCCTCAGGTCTGGCTTTCAACAATACTCTGCTTTATAAAGATAACTTTCTAGATCTGCAGACATGCATGCTCGAAATTCTTGACAGGCGCCACCTTTGTCTGGTCAACCACCAACCACCAAATTTTCACATGGTTGACATGGTTGACATCAAGTTAGTTGGGGATGACTGGGCTCTGAAGACAGATGTGCCTGGTATCACTTAGAGCTGGCTGGAGGATTTCTCGCTCTGCATTCCAAGCACCCAAGATTACAGGAGCAGTTGGTTGAATGAGCCTGTTTTTCTGAGGCGAGCAAAGCAAGATCGTGTGGGGGAGCTTCAAACAAATACTTTTGGTAAGCAGATAAAGTTTAAGTGAGGTCACTGTGTGCTGTCGGATGGATGACTGAATTAAAATGTCATGTAGGCAGGACAGCAAACAAAATCCCCTGCGTGTTACTTCATCATGTTTAGAATGTTAAAAAGTAACTCATGTTTTAAAAAGGCTTGTTTGCTCTGTTTCTGTTTCTTTTTCTTTTGTTACAGATAATTGTGAAATATTTATGGTAAGCACTGAATTGTGAATTGTACTTGTATCCAATATAATCAGAATATAAAAAATGAATTGTTTAGAGTCATTATTGCATTTTGGATTTTATATGTGGACACAGGGGAGATTCATTCTCTTTGGTAATACATTTGTCAATTTGCCCATGCAGATAGAATAGCAGCCAGAATAAGCAGTGATAAAAAAAGGTGTGTGTGTGTGTCCTCCTTGCATGTTGTTTGGAGGAAATCTAATATAACAAATAGATTACTGGAGGTCTATGAGCCAGTAATGCCTACGGGCGCATAGATCATTGGTGTAGATATGCCAGTGATACCGGCCACAGACTGTACGTGGCACTCTATATAAAAGTGTTGGGTTTTCTTGTGTGTATAGGTCCAAGGCTCTGTATAGATCACTAGGAGATATTCTAATAGAAAGGAAGATTTTGTTTATGATGGGGTTATGATGTAGGGAAGGAAACTATGCTCACCACTAAATACCGCAAAAACATACTACTGCAAAATACTGCAAGTAATACACATTGCTAGATTTTCCAATATAATATAACAAGGTATGGTCACCAGAGTGATATGAGGCCAAACCCAATCTAAATGCAAGGATAATTTACCACCAAACTACCGCTCATAGTTTGGCAGTAAGAAATGTACCGCCAAAACCCAAATTTACACAAAATATCCTACATACATGGTGCTTTGGCCCGGGAAGTGGCTATAGAGCACCTATTAGGCATGGCAAGTGTGTCTCACACTACCATATGTGCATTAGAGGGAACCCATTTCATGATAGCAGTGTGACACTAAAAGTGAATTTCAGAATGTCTCAAATGGAGGCCACAATCCCAGAGCTAGTGCAAAATCGGGAGGCAGAGCTATATGCACATGGGACATGGTCATCAAATAATGCCACAGAATGGCATGACCGCATCTATGGTGAAGTACAGAAAGAACCATTAGACAGCATGTTTGCAGAAGGCAGCATAATTCAGGTCTGACTTTTTTGAGACTATTAAATGCAGTTGATAAACATGCAGAGAAAGATTGTCTGATATGGCTATGTGCCAAGACATGGTTTATCCTAAGTAGGTCCCTGCAAATGCAAGAAAATAATACCAAGCTTATTAGCAGGTTAAGAGCTGATCTTGATGGAGTAAGTGAAAAAGAGGAAAAGTTAAGAGCAGAATTGGAGATCTCGACACTCAATTGTCTCAGAGCAAGAAGCAGTTTGAGGATAGCGAACAAGAATTAAAACACTTGAAAGCGTTGGTAGATCATATTATACAAGATAAATATGAGGTTGTTTTGGAACTGCAGGTGTTGCAAAAAGAACATTTTGAGAAAGAAAGCTATCTCCAAAATGAGGAACAGGAAATGGTTAAGATGTTTCAAGAATGAGACAAGCGAAACAAAGAATTCAATGAATGCCAACTGCAAATGGGCCATATGCAAGAGGTAATTAATAAAATGGGTGATGAAAAAAATTATTTGTGAAAGGAGGCAGACAGGCTTCTTAAAAAGTGCAAGGATTTGGAATAGCAAATATGTATTTCCAGGTCCCACAATAAATGGCAGGGCCCCACATTCAATGGAGTTGAGGTGAAGCCTATTTCTACACAGATAACTAGTGCCCCAGTGGCTGGGCCAGTGAATGAACTTGGTTGCAATGCCCTTGGGGGATTTGACACACCCATTGGGGGCCGCCACCAATCCCATACACCTGAAACCAGGATTGAATCACAAAGTAGTGCAATTCCATGCATAGCAACAAGTAGCCCCATAAAAATAATGAAATCAATCAAGGCTCTGTTCAAACCATTTAAAAAAGGAGGGGAGTGCTGTATAGAAGACCACTTATAAGCAGTGCATGATATATTTAAAGCCCTCCAGATACCTGAGGAACAATACAGGCAATACTTTCACTTAACTCTAGATGCTCCCACAGCCAGTATCATTAGAGGGTTAAATGAACAGCAGAACATGACATGGGCAGAGTTTGAAAAAGAGATTAGACATCATTTTTTTCCTTTCAAATCATTGCAAGAGGCAAAAAAGGTTGCATATACGATTACGGCTCGGCCTAACACGTCACCTCGCCAGTTTTTACAAGACTTAAAAAGAGCTTTTTCATGCTTTGATGTATCTTTTGACCCCAATTCCAATGAGTTTAAAACTGCATACTTCTATAGGCTACAGAAAGACATCATATCACAGTTAGTACAAAATTATATGAAGTACTCTATTGTCAGGGTAGAGCGAGTGATAAAATGAAAGTCAATATACCAAAATCTAAAGAACCCTCAGCAACAGTGATGGAGATCAAGTCAGCCAAAATGTCTCTTGAGTCTACTCAAAGTCCAGGTAAAAATATTTTAACACCTGAACAAAGGGGTAATCAACAGAGATTGTCACTCCATGCACCGATGTTTCAATCACATGATCCTAGTAATAAGGAGAGCTACATTAGCCCTAAGTACTTAGGACACAGGCCTCGAGCAGGATATCGGCCTGATATGTCAGGTGTGAATAATAATCAGAGACAAAGTCAGAATCAAAGAAATAATGGCCCTTACCAGACATTGGGGACACAGAGCAGATTTGACCCTAACACCATGATATATAGTAATCAGGATAGACCGCGATATGTGGATCGATTTACTAAAAATGGTAATCAGCATGGGGACAATACTCACAAAATGAGAGACTGGATATGAGGCAGAATATGAATTATGCTCCACGTCAATACAATTAATCACCACCACCAGGGGACTACAACCAAAGGATGGGTGCACCCTGCTCCCCTCTACACATGAATCAAGAGTTCAGAAGCAATCCCAATAGAAATAATTCTCCTGAGAGATATCAGAATAGATTCAATCAGGGGGAAAACAACCAATATCGACCCAGGCAACAGAGAGAACATTCTAGGGAGATGGAAAGATTCCAGTGTCTTGAGGCCCAAGTGAAAATGTTGGCTGAGCAAATAGGAAAGCTCTATACAGCACAAAAACAGTCATCAAAGAAGGGGTCAGGTGGCCATACATAGCAATGACCGGGTGGTTTCTGACAATAAGTGACTAAATATTAATGATACTTGCAATGCTAAGAAAACCAATTGTCCTGATTTGGTTTTGCATAAGGATTCTGAGATGTTTAATGATTTAAAAGGGAACATACCGACAAATGAACATTTGACAGAAATTGCAAATACATCTAAAAACGAAGTTCGATTTAACCTAGAGTTAAATCAAACGTTGGAGATTTGCACAAATGAAAAAGGAAAACATCTGATTCCAAAAGTACAAAGGCACAGATTTAAGAAAGACAACTCATGCATGGGGAATACAAGTGAACAGGGAGTAAGTGGGGATGCTAGAACCCCTTCCCTGGACAATCAAAACACTAACCAAACACAGGCAGAAAGAATAAATACTCCAAAGGAGGTTAGAGAACAATCACCTGAAGAGTTCTTTGAGCCACAGATTTTTGAAGAAGTTAAAAAGACTGGTACCATACCAAATAACCACAAATGCACAGAATTAGAAAATGGCAAATTACCAAGTGATATTTTTACAAATGTTCAGTTGGAGAATTGTAGTGTGACCTCTGATGATCCCCGGATAGATGGGCAAACAGTGGCCACACTCCAAAAGACCTCTGAATATGGGGAAATGAATGGACAGAAAGGAGGGAAAAATGTCTTTCCATTTACCAATGTGCTTAGCCAAAAGTGAAAAAGGTCTGAGAAAGGTGAGTCCTGAAATCAGTACAAATTCACACTTTTTATGTGTATTAGAAGAAGTTGAAGACAGGTATTATGCTCCGATGACTGTGGAAGAGAAATTCCAATACATTTGCAATAATTGACACTGACGCACAGGCCACAATTATGTCCAAAGAATTGGTAAAAAATATCAATGAAGGGAGATCTCCACAGAATCAGATCACAGTGAGGCAAAGTGACGGTCCAGTGCATAATTTTAACGGTGAGGAGGTGAGTACACATTGTGCTTCTATTTAAAAGAGAAGAAATGCAAACAGAATACTACTCCTAAAACAGACACAGAAAAACACATTACCACTCTTGCAGAAATACACATGGAAGATGAGCAACCATGGGTTCACATTGGTATAAATGACCATTCGAAAGTGATAAAAGCTACTTTAGCGCTTGAACAGGAAAGGAGCTTAAAAGAGAAATTACTGCAGAAAATAATGGAGAGGGAGGAGATCCAACAATTTAGAATTAAAAATCAATATATCTGTGTTTTGGACAATCCAGATTTTGAAAACCGAATTGCAGGGAGATGCATGCTGAAGATTAATATTGGGCAGGAAACAATTTACCATTATGTGTGGATAGTGAGTGGAACACAAAATGATTTTTACATGGGCAATGATATCATGCACAGAATCTATATGGTGTTAGATTTCCTTAATCAAAAAATATGGTCACGGCTAGGTGGGCCTGCACCTGAATTTGAAGACAAAAGAAAAGCTTATCATTGCGCACAACTGGTCCCATATGCAATTGAATTGCAGGTGAGGAAGGATATTACTATTCCTGCATTCACCAAGCAGGGTGCAATCACGCTAAAGTGCAAGAATGGACAGCAAATGAAAGATTGATGCATTTGTGTGTTTAAATGAGTCCATGAAGCAACAAGCCTGGATTATGAATAGACCCCATTGATAGATGTTGGAGAAGGATCTGTCAAAATTATGGTGAATAATAAAGGACATCATGATATTAATTTAGAGGACAATTTGTCAATAGGAATGGTCATACAAAAATCCCATTATACTGCAGATTTCAATAACATGGTAATTGGAAATATTCCTGAGATATACGTAGATGCACAGGGTGTGATGCCAGAATATCTGGATTCTCAGCCCAAAGGGACCTTTAAAATTCAATCTGTATACCCTTATAATTCAAATGAGACAGTGTGCTGTCACCAAGAGAATTGTATAGAATTTGACTTAAATGAAAAGGAAATAGAAAATCAGCACATTCAAATGGAGGGTAATATGCCAAAATATTTAAGAGTGGCAGCTTTACAGAGAGACACAGCCACATAGTTGGAGGAAAGCACAGAGATTCCTCCACTGGAGGATTTTCCAGAATGTTCAACAATGGTAGAGGAGCAGATTTTGTTAGCAGATGCATGTGATAGCGATGAGGATAAAAATGAATTGAGAAAAATGTTAAAGAAAATGTTGCTAAATGTTGGAAAGGTGTAGCAGAAATCCAGTATTTGTGTGCCAATATAGATTACCACTGGCATGTTTAGAGTCACTGGCAGAAATAATTCAAAACTTGAAGTCTCAGGGAATTATCAGGCCCATTCATAGCGCATACAACACTCCTATTTTGGGTGTGTTAAAGCCAAATGGTCAATGGCGTCTGTGTGCAGATTTGAGAGAATTAAATAAAAGAGTGCCAGTGTTCAGATGGCCACTGCCATTCATTGTTCAAGGCCTTGCTCAGGTGTATGCTCAAAGGTATTTACTACATTAGATCTCACATCTGGATATTGGTGTGTGCCATTGGCAGAGGATATTCAGGATGTGTTTTCATTTTCATTTGATAAGACGCAATACGCATGGGTTAGAACACCATTCGGGTACATCAATAGTGGGAATGAATTTGGCATATTTTCGAGAAAGGCTATGCCTGATGCAGCGGAAAGAGGAATTATAGTTTATGTGGATGATGTCCTGATAAAAAATGAAAGCTTAAAAAGCCATTTTTATGAAATTAGACATGTTCTTGGCCAATTGCAAAAGGCGGGTGCCAAAGTATCTTTACAGAAAGTACAAGGGTCCAAGAAAAAGGTGGATTTTCTAGGCCATGAAGTGACTGAACATGGACTAAAACCACAAAAGAAAAGGGTGGAGGCGATACAGAAATTAAAAGACCAGAGAAATGTGAAAGGTTTAAAATGTTTATTAGGAATGAGGGGATATAACAGGAAATTTATTGAAAATTATGTTAACATTACTCAACCCTTGACTAAACTATTGAAGCTGAATACACCCTGGAAATGGGAAAAAGAACAATCTGAGGCAGTGGCTAAATTAAAGGAATGTCTTATAAAGGCACCATGTGTAGCATACCCCATAAAGAACAGGGACTTCTTCACAGAAATAGGCTTCTCTGAACATTGTATGTCAGCAGTGTTATGTCAAAAATATAATTTGAATCACAAAACCATTGCTTATGCAAGTAAGGCATTTTCTCAAGTTGAAATTAGATTCAGTGAATGTGAAAAGGCCCTTTTGACCACTGTGTGGGCGTTACAGCATTTCCACCCCATTGTTCAGGGAGAAAAGGTAATCATTGAAACACATCATCAACCATTGCAATTTTTAGAGAGTAAAAGGATTAGGTCAGGCAACCTAGCACAGTCCAGAATTACTTCATGGACACTCGCATTGCAAGGCTTTCCTGTAGAAGTGAGATATGGCCAAAATAAAAAGAGCCCAGTTGCTCAAGGATTGGCAGATTTACATGACTGTGCAGCTGAACATGTATCAAATGAAGTAGAGGTGGAATTTAGTTTACAGGAGTTTGAACAATCACCACACAAAGCTTGTGATGAAAAAACATGCAAGGATTTGCCAACTGTATATGTTGACGGTTGTGCCTTTCACATTGAAGATGACAGTAATAAACAATTGGTATCAGGAATAGGAAATGTCTGGTTGAAACGTGAAGACATTCCAAGTATAGGGATGAGAATTGGGTCTAGGAGTAGTCAGGTAGCGGAATTGGCAGCCATTTATAAAGCAATTACTACTGCAGTTGATGATACATTTAGTGAAATTGTCCTGGTGACTGATTTTGATTATGCATGAAATAGCTTTGTGGGATATTTGCCTGGCTGAAAGGCAAGAGGCATGATTACGTACAATAAAAAGCCCCTCAAACATGGAAAAATGATACAGGCCATAGACAAATTAGTGTCAGAGAATGATTTAACAATATACTGGTGGAAGATTCGTGGACATTTAAAAACTCCAGGAGAAGATAAGGAGGGAAATGATAAAGCAGATCATTTAGCCAAAATGGATGCTGTGATGGGACAGTTGCTACCTATTGAACACTTACTTGGTGAAATACAGATTGATGCAGTTACATGCTCTAAGGCTAAGGCTCCAAAAGAGGTAGAGCAAACAGTAGTGCAATGGAGTTATGATACACCAGATCAAGATCTGATTAAGGCACAAAAGGATGATCCAATTTTGGGAATCTATTATAATAATTTGATAGACCCCGAACAAAATCCTTTAAATGAAAATGATTGTGCAGGCAAAGAAGAATTGAGGGTGTTATTAAAGAATAAAAAACGAATCAGACTACAGGATGGACTCATGATTAGAGAATCCATAACAGGACATATACAGTGGGTGGTACCCCTTTCATTCAGAGGGCTAATGCTACACCCTGCACATGATGCAATAACTGCAGGACACAGAGGTTCACAAAAAACATTAGAGATACTGAAAGATTTTGCTTACTGGCCACATATGTCCCAACATGTAGAATTATATACTAGGGGGTGTCTAGTATGTACCCAATTTAAACCCGCTTCACCAATCCATAGAGCTCCACTGATGAAAAGATGGTTAACCCTTCCATGGTCCGATTTGCAAATAGACTATGTATGGCTTGTAAAAAGGTTGAGCAGGGAAACCGTTATATTTTGAGCGTGGTTTGATTGATGTCAAAATGGATAGAGTGTATTCCTGCACCAGACTGTAGTGCGCAAACAGCAGCAACATTACTGGTAAATCATATATTTTCAAGATTTGGGTTACCACAAAGAATAGAATCAGATAGAGGAAGTCATTTTACAAGCGCTTTAATGAGTAAAGTGTGGCAGATAAAGGTGGTGAAAAGAAAACTGCATATTGCATAAAGACCTGCTTCTTCTGGGGGTATTGAACATTGCAACAGGTCTGTTCTGGACACATTAAAGAAGTTTGAAGCAGAGGCAGGTTCCAGCTGGGATTTATGTTTACCTCTGGTTTTGATGGCAATCAGATCAACTCCTGCCAAAGCAACAGGTATTAGCTCTCATGAGGTATTGACAGGTAGGAAAATGGTATTGCCACAACATTTGTTATACAGGACACATGAACAGACACTTGTAAGCGCATCTACAGTTCACAAATATATGGAAGAACTGAGGTATCATCCTGCTGAGCTTACCTTGTGTTTGACTGTAAAGACAGCCGTTGCTTTATTTCACTGCAAAGTAAAGCGAGCAGACTCTTTGCAACGCTGCTCCCCGCACACATTTTCAGATGGTAAGAACTACAATCCCCAGCAGGATTGTAGTCCTCCAATCAAATTTCTTTTCAAACCTGGTGTGAACGCGGCGGCGCGTTTGGGCAGGCACAGTCTGCTTCAGTCTGTGCAAGGTGGTCCCGGAGGTAAGAGAGGCAGTACTCAGGAGATCTTTACACCTATTTTACTTTGTGTTTTGGCAACCTTATACACCTTAGAAACCCTTACCTGCAGCCTTGATACCTGCCTAAGCACCTTTACGCTCTCACAGGGCGGGTCTAAGGTAGAGAGAGGGGTGAAACTACCATAACGTTTGGAAGTATGTGGGAAGGGGCTACCTCTCAGCAACTCCCACACACTCCACTCCAACAAGATGTTACAGGGAGCACAGAGTCACCCACTAAACAGCCTTATAAAAAGGCAAAGCCGAGTATAGATGGTACAGAAGACAACACAAGATTGAAAATAGGTCTGTTAAATACGCGTTCAATAAGTAAACATGCACTTAGCGTCCACAACCTTATAAAAGAGAGGGATTTGGATATAATTTGTATAACATAAACCTGGCTGAAGGAGCCTACTGGCCCTGTAGCTTCAACCGCCGTTCCAGAGGGATACATTATGTATAATAAAAATAGAGACAAGGGTCTGGGCGGTGGAGTGGCAGTTATAGCAAAAGAAACCCTGCATTTCTTTAAAGCTAGTTTTGAATGTACGGGCTGTGAGTCAATTCAATTAAAACTGACCCATACACTCAACAAGTGTTTGAATATTATTGTAGTCTACAGACCCCCTGCGCTATCCTCAGATTTCGACAACGAGGTGGCCAGTCAAATCAGCAAGTTAATCTCGGTAAACTCTGCCACCATATTAGTAGGTGATATGAATAGGTGGAGGGGGGATCCGGCAGATAAAGAAGCATTGGCATTTGAAAAGTCCTTGAATAACATGGGCTTTTACGTTATTAACAATGACCCGACCACACCCCAAGGGAACCAGCTGGACTGGGTTTGCACAAACAATGTACAATCAGAACACGTCACTACTGAGCCGTGTATTTGGTCCGATCACAGTCTGGTTACCTTCGAAATAACACTGGAACCAACCCCCAAAAAACAGGAAAACCCACACATAGTAATCCGGAGTAGAAATTTTAAGAACCTAGGGCCAGCACTCCTGGAAACCAGGCCTACAGCAAGTCCTAGAATCTTTTGTGGAAAATGATGGCTGTGAGACTATGCTAGCAAAATACAATTCTGGTCTAGAAAAATTAGTAGATAAGCATGCTCCATTAAAAAACAAGTCTGTTAGGAAAAACAACAACCAATGCAAATGGTCCAATGACGAAATTAATAAACTGAAACAAGAAAAATGTGCCAAAGAAAGAGTTTGGTTTCGAAACCAATCACAAGAGAATAGAAATGACTGGAAACGCAAGGACCTAGAGTTTAGAGATGCAGTCAGAGAAGCCAAACTAAACTATTATAATAGAGAAATAGAGTCAGCTGCTAACTCTACAAGCAAACTTTTCGAAATCCTCAAGTCTATCGAAAAACCTAAGGCACTCTCACTACCACACAATCCTTCTGAAGAAGATTGTGAGAGAGTACAAGAAGCATTTGCTGCTAAAATATCAAAAGCCAGAATGAATATAATCCAGGCAAGAGAGTCCACTATTATGGAAACTTGCACCATGGAAGAACCTAGACCGAACAACGGAGAAGGCTTTCAGTTCAAAGCTATAACGGAGGAGGATCTCTGTCTGCTATTGTCCAAGATGAAACCCACATCCTGTGCGGAGAACATTCTGCCCACAAAAATCATCCTGGACAATAAAGAGCTTTTCGCACCTACCCTCACTAAAATAATTAACGCCTCATTTTCCGAAGGGAAAATACCCAACATCATTAAAAAAGTAACAATAACTCCTTTGTTAAAAAGGCAGGCCTGGATCCGAAAGACCCCAGCAACCTACGCCCTATAACAAACTCTAATTTTGTACTGAAGATTCTGGACAAAATCGCCACGAATCAGTTACAAAAACACGTGGAGACTTTGGAGATGTTACACACTCAGCAATCAGGCTTCAGAACAGCACACAGCACGGAGTCAGCTATGCTCGACCTACAGTCCCACATGTTAGAGCTGATAGAACAGGGCAAATCAGGGATGCTTATGCTTCTGGATCTCAGCGCAGCATGTGATTTAGTGGACCATCAACTACTTCAAGTGGCACTAGATAAGATCGTAGGCCGCTCCCTCAGCACTGGCTTGGATAGCGTCCTTCCTAAGTGATAGGAAGGCACATATTCATTGGGGAGACACTTTCTCTGATGCAGCTCTCATCATTTTCGGAGTACCGCAGGGAGCCAGCCTGTCTCCTCTGCTTTTCAACATTTATATGCGTAGTCTCTGTGACTTATTAGAAAGCATCGGTGTGTTTTTCACTAACTACACCGATGATACTCAGTTGGTTTTCGAAATGACGGGAGATTACACCACAGACTGCGCGAAAATAGAAGAAGTCTATAAAATCATTGACATCTGGATGCAGAAGCACTGAATGTGTCTTAATAACAGCAAGACCGAGTTCATGATCTTTGGTTCCAAGCGTGTAAGATCCAAATTAGGAGTCCAATATAGGGAGTTGATGATAAAAGGAGCCAAAATTCCAGTGCTACCCCAAGTTAAAACATTAGGGATGCTGGAAGAAGCATCAGTGGGGGCCGAAGCACAAGTTAATTATTATATATTACTTGCGACTGTTGAGAGCCATCAGACCCTATATAAGTGAAGCTAACGCTGCAAATATCGCAAGAGTGACTATTCTGTCCCGTTTGGACTATGGCAATGCGATGCTAGTGGGCGCCACCAAGAAGGAGTTGCAACGATGCCAGGTTATGCAAAATGATGCCGTTCGCATTGTTAAGAAAATCAAATATGGAGAGCACATATCGGCGGCAAGGAAGGATCTTCATTGGCTCAGAATTGAAGAGCGAGTCCTCTTCAAGGCCATGACGATCGTTCATAGATGCCTATATGGCAAGGCACCAAAATATTTTAAGGAGAAATTCTCTATCTACACACCTAGGAGAAACCCTGGTTGTCCCATTGGTCAAACGAGCAGCAGGTGCTGGCAGAGCTTTCCCGATTAGAGCGGCTAAGTCCTGGAACAGCCTTCAAGACTGGAAGGTAATTATAGCAAGTTCAGGAAACTATTGAAACACATCTTTTCCAATAACTTTCTGACTCTACAGGGCCTTCTTAGGTATATATATGACTGACTTGTTCCTCGCGAACCAACATTAGTTTATCTTACCCTCTTAATATGCTAGTTTTCCTCTCAGAATGTCTCTGCGCCCTGATGCCTGCGGGCTGTCGGCGCGTTACAAACACATAGAAATAGAAATAGAAATAAGTAGCATTTACAACATACATTTGCTTTTGTACAGCGAAATTTTGAAAGGTTCTGCTAACAGTGCAAAGTCATATTATGATAGAAAGACATCTGTGAAAGAGTATAATGTAGGTGATCAGGTATATAAATTTCATTTTGGAAAAGGTAAACAGAACAATTCTAAATTTCTGGCGGCCTGGCAGGTGCCTTTTCAAATTGTAGATAAGGTGTCTCCAGTGGTGTACAAAATATTGAAGACAGAGGGTGAAACGGTAATAGAGCAGTTTGTTCATGTTTACCAAATAAAGCCCTGTCATCCCAAACATGAAGTTTCACACGCGATTGGAGAGGGGAACGTGTATTTAGGGGGTGCGCGGGAAGTTTCACACGCGTAATGCCCTGTGCGAGTGGGGTACGTGTATTCCTGGGGTGTGCGGGAAGTTTCACATGCAATAGGCCCTATGCGAGTGGGGTACGTGTATTCCTGGGGTGTGCGGGAAGTTTCACATGTGAAATGCCCTGTGCAAGTGGGGTACGTGCATAACTGGGGTTCGCGGGAGGTTTCACACGCGATAGGCCCTGTGCGAGTGGAGTACGTGAATAACTGGGCTTTGCGGGAAGTTTCACACGCGATTTTGCTGTCAGAGCGGGGTACGTGAATTTCGGGGGTTCGCGGGGATCCTACATGTGAATTGGCAGTGTGGGTCCTGCCAGGTGTTCCCTCTACACCCTCCACAGCCCCTGCAGGCAGCCCACACCACAGGGGACTACCCTGCACCCCTGGTCATGTCCTGCAGGCAGCCCATTCACCATGGGCATGCCCCCCAGCCAAGCCACATGTCACCTTGCACTAGTGATCACCAACTCATGTCCCCCAGGACCCCCACCCCACAGCAGTCAGGGGCACCTGCCAGCAGACCCCCACTCATGTCCCACTCATGTCCCCCAGCACCCCCACCCCCCACCAGTCTGGGGCAACTGCCAGCAGGCCCCCACTCCTGTCCCCCAGCACCCCCACCCCCCAGCAGTCAGGGGCACCTGCCAGCAGGCCCCCACACATGTCTCCCAGCAACCCCACCCCCAGCAGTTAGGGGCACCTGCCAGCAGGCCCCAGACATGTCCCCCAGCACCCCCACCCCCCAGCAGTCAGGGGCACCTGCCAGCAGGCCCCCACTCATGTCCCACACATGTCCCCCAGCACCCTCAACCCCCAGCAGTCAGGGGCACCTGCCAGCAGGCCCCCACTCATGTTCCACACATGTCCCCCAGCACCCCCATCCCATGGCAGTCAGGGTCACCTGCCAGCAGGCCCCACTCATGTCCCGCTCATGTCCCCCAGCACCCCCAACCCCCACCAGTCAGGGGCACCTGCCAGCAGGCCCCCACTCATGTCCCCCAGCACCCCCACCCCCAGCAGTCAGGGGCACCTGCCAGCAGGCCCCCACACATGTCCCCTAGCACCCACCCCCCAGCAGTCAGGGGCACCTGCCAGCAGGCCCCACTCATGTCCCACTCATGTCCCCCAGCACCCCCACCCCCCACCAGTCAGGAGCACCGCCAGCAGGCCCCCACTCATGTCCTTCAGCATCCCCACCCCCCCAGCAGTCAGGGGCACCTGCCAGCAGGCCCCCACACATGTCCCCCCGCACCCCCACCCCCCAGCAGTCAGGGGCACCTGCCAGCAGGCCCCCACTCATGTCCCATACATGTCCCCCAGCACCCCACCCCCCAGCAATCAGGGGCACCTGCCAGCAGGCCCCCACACATGTCCCCCAGCACCCCCAAACCCAGCAGTCAGGGGCACCTGCCAGCAGGCCCCCACTCATGTCCCACTCATGTACCCCAGCACCCCCACCCCCAGCAGTCAGGGGCACCTGCCAGCAGGCCCCCACTCATGTCCCACACATGTACCCCAGCAACCCCACCCCCAGCAGTCAGGGGCACCTGACAGCAGGCCCCCACTCATGTCCCCCAGCACCCCCACCCACCAGCAGTCAGGAGCACCTGCCAGCAGGCCCCCACTCATGTCCCGCTCATGTCCCTCAGCACCCCCACCCCCCACCAGTCAGGGGCACCTGCCAGCAGGCCCCCACTCATGTCCCCCAGCACCCCCAGCCCCCAGCAGTCAGGGGCACCTACCAGCAGGCCCCCACTCATTTCCCCTAGCACCCCCACCCCCCAGCAGTCAGGGGCACCTGCCAGCAGGCCCCCACACATGTCCCCCAGCAGCCCCACCCCCCACCAGTCAGGGGCACCTGCCAGCAGGCCCCACTCATGTCCCACTCATGTCCCCCAGCACCCCCGCCCCCCACCAGTCAGGGGCACCGCCAGCAGGCCCCCACTCATGTCCCCCAGCATCCCCACCCCCCAGCAGTCAGGGGCACCTGTCAGCAGGCCCCCACACATGTCCCCCAGCACCCCCACCCCCCAGCAGTCAGGGGCACCTGCCAGCAGGCCCCCACTCATGTCCCACACATGTCCCTCAGCACCCCACCCCCCAGCAATCAGGGGCACCTGCCAGCAGGCCCCCACACATGTCCTCCAGCACCCCCAGCGGTCAGGGGCACCAGCCAGCAGGCCCCCACTCATGTCCCACTCATGTCCCCCAGCACCCCCACCCCAGCAGTCAGGGGCACCTGCCAGCAGGCCCCCACTCATGTCCCACACATGTACCCCAGCACCCCCACCCCAGCAGTCAGGGGCACCTGCCAGCAGGCCCCCACTCATGTCCCCCTCATGTCCCCCAGCACCCCCACCCCCACCAGTCAGGGGCACCTGCCAGCAGGGCCCAACTCACGTCCCCCAGCACCCCTACCCACCAGCAGTCAGGGGCACCTGCCAGCAGGCCCCCACTCATGTCCCACTCATGTCCCCCAGCACCCCCACCCCCCAGCAGTCAGGGGCACCTACCAGCAGGCCCCCACACATTTCCCCCAGCACCCCCACCCCCCAGCAGTCAGGGGCACCTGCCAGCAGGCCCCCACACATGTCCCCCAGCAGCCCCACCCCCTACCAGTCAGGGGCACCTGCCAGCAGGCCCCATTCATGTCCCACTCATGTCCCCCAGCACCCCCACCCCCCACCAGTCAGGGGCACCGCCAGCAGGCCCCCACTCATGTCCCCCAGCATCCCCACCCCCCAGCAGTCAGGGGCACCTCTCAGCAGGCCCCCACACATGTCCCCCAACACCCCCACCCCCCAGAAGTCAGGGGCACCTGCCAGCAGGCCCCCACTCATGTCCCACACATGTCCCCCAGCACCCCACCCCCCAGCAATCAGGGGCACCTGCCAGCAGGCCCCCACAGATGTCCCCCAGCACCCCCACCCCCAGCGGTCAGGGGCACCAGCCAGCAGGCCCCCACTCATGTCCCACTCATGTCCCCCAGCACCCCCACCCCCCAGCAGTCAGGGGCACCTGCCAGCAGGCCCCCACTCATGTCCCACACATGTACCCCAGCACCCCCAGCAGTCAGGGGCACCTGCCAGCAGGCCCCCACTCATGTCCCCCTCATGTCCCCCAGCACCCCCATCCCCACCAGTCAGGGGCACCTGCCAGCAGGTCCCCACTCATGTCCCACTCATGTCCCCCAGCACCCCCCCACCAGTCAGGGGCACCTGCCAGCAGGCCCCCACTCATGTCCCACTCATGTCCCCCAGCACCCCCACCCCCCAGCAATCAGGGGCACCTGCCAGCAGGCCCCCACTCATGTCCCACACATGTCCCCCAGCACCCCCACCCCCAGCAGTCAGGGGCACCTGCCAGCAGTCCCCCTCATGTCCCCCAGCACCCCCACCAGTCAGGGACACCTGCCAGCGGGCCCCCACTCATGTCCCCCAGCACCCCCACACTCCAGCAGTCAGGGGCACCTGCCAGCAGGCCCCCACTCATGTCCCACTCATGTCCCCCAGCACCCCCACCCCCCAGCAGTCAGGGGCACCTGCTAGCAGGCCCCCACAAATGTCCCCCAACACCCCCACACCCCAGCAGTCAGGGGCACCTGCCAGAATCCCCCCACATATGTCCCCCAGAACCCCCACCCCCCACCAGTCAGGGGCACCTGCCAGCAGGCCCCCACTCATGTCCCCCAGCACCCCCACCCCCCAGCAGTCAGGGGCACCTACCAGCAGGCCCCCACACATTTCCCCCAGCACCCCCACCCCCCAGCAGTCAGGAGCACCTGCCAGCAGGCCCCCACACATGTCCCCCAGCAGCCCCACCCCCCACCAGTCAGGGGGACCTGCCAGCAGGCCCCACTCATGTCCCACTCATGTCCCCCAGCACCCCCACCCCCCACCAGTCAGGGGCACCGCCAGCAGGCCCCCACTCATGTCCCCCAGCATCCCCACCCCCCAGCAGTCAGGGGCATCTGTCAGCAGGCCCCCACACATGTCCCCCAACACCCCCACCCCCCAGCAGTCAGGGGCACCTGCCAGCAGGCCCCCACTCATGTCCCACACATGTCCCCCAGCACCCCACCCCCCAGCAATCAGGGGCACCTGCCAGCAGGCCCCTACAGATGTCCCCCAGCACCCCCACCCCCAGCGGTCAGGGGCACCAGCCAGCAGGCCCCCACTCATGTCCCCCAGCACCCCCACCCCCCAGCAGTCAGGGGCACCTGCCAGCAGGACCCCACTCATGTCCCACACATTAACCCCAGCACCCCCACCCCCAGCTGTCAGGGGCACCTGCCAGCAGGCCCCCACTCATGTCCCCCTCATGTCCCCCAGCACCCCCACCCGCACCAGTCAGGGGCACCTGCCAGCAGGCCCCAACTCATGTCCCCCAGCACCCCTACCCACCAGCAGTCAGGGGCACCTGCCAGCAGGCCCCCACTCATGTCCCACTCATGTCCCCCAGCACCCCCACCCCCCACCAGTCAGGGGCACCTGCCAGCAGGCCCCCACTCATGTCCCCCAGCACCCCCACCCCCCAGCAGTCAGGGGCACCTAACAGCAGGCCCCCACACATTTCCTCCAGCACCCCCACCCCCCAGCAGTCAGGGGCACCTGCCATCAGGCCCCCACACATGTCCCCCAGCAGCCCCACCCCCAGCAGTCAGGGGCACCTGCCAGCAGGCCCCCACACATGTCCCCCAACACCCCCCCAGCAGTCAGGGGCACCTGCAGGCAGGCCCCCACTCATGTCCCACACATGTCCCCCAGCACGCCCATCCCATAGCAGTCAGGGTCACCTGCCAGCAGGCCCCACTCATGTCCCACTCATGTCCCCCAGCACCCCCAACCTCCACCAGTCAGGGGCACCTGCCAGCAGGCCCCCACTCATGTCCCCCAGCACCCCCACCTCCAGAAGTCAGGGGCACCTGCCAGCAGGCCCCCACACATGTCCCCCAGCACCCCCACCTCCAGAAGTCAGGGGCACCTGCCAGCAGGCCCCACTCATGTCCCACTCATGTCCCCCAGCACAAAACCCCCCCCACCAGTCAGGGGTACCGCCAGCAGGCCCCCATTCATGTCCCCCAGCATCCCCACCCCCCAGCAGTCAGGGGCACCTGCCAGCAGGCCCCCACACATGTCCCCCAGTACCCCCACCCCCCAGCAGTCAGGGGCACCTGCCAGCAGGCCCCCACTCATGTCCCACACATGTCCCCCAGCACCCCCAACCCCCAGCAGTCAGGGGCACCTGCCAGCAGGCCCCCACACATGTCCCCCAGCACCCCCGCCCCAGCAGTCAGGGGCACCTGCCAGCAGGCCCCCACTCATGTCCCACTCATGTCCCCCAGCACCCCCACCCCCCAGCAGTCAGGGGCACCTGCCAGCAGGCCCCCACTCATGTCCCACACATGTCCCCCAGCACCCCCACCCCCAGCAGTCAGGGGCACCTGCCAGCAGTCCCCCACTCATGTCCCCCTCATGTCCCCCAGCACCCACACCCGCACCAGTCAGGGGCACCTGCCAGCATGCCCCAACTCATGTCCCCAGCACCCCTACCCACCAGCAGTCAGGGGCACCTGCCAGCAGGCCCCCACTCATGTCCCACTCAT
This sequence comes from Ambystoma mexicanum, assembly GCF_040938575.1. Taxonomy (NCBI): domain Eukaryota; kingdom Metazoa; phylum Chordata; class Amphibia; order Caudata; family Ambystomatidae; genus Ambystoma; species Ambystoma mexicanum. The sequence continues at coordinate 1,180,474,349 of NC_090929.1, forward strand.
GTCCCCCAGCACCCCCACCCCCCACCAGTCAGGGGCACCTGCCAGCAGGCCCCCACTCATGTCCCCCAGCACCCCCACCCCCCAGCAGTCAGGGGCACCTAACAGCAGGCCCCCACACATTTCCTCCAGCACCCCCACCCCCCAGCAGTCAGGGGCACCTGCCAGCAGGCCCCCACACATGTCCCCCAGCAGCCCCACCTCCCACCAGTCAGGGGCACCTGCCAGCAAGCCCCCACTCATGTCCCCCAGCACCCCCACCCCCCAGCAGTCAGGGGCACCTGCCAGCAGGCCCCCACACATGTCCCCCAACACCCCCCCAGCAGTCAGGGGCACCTGCAGGCAGGCCCCCACTCATGTCCCACACATGTCCCCCAGCACGCCCATCCCATAGCAGTCAGGGTCACCTGCCAGCAGGCCCCACTCATGTCCCACTCATGTCCCCGAGCACCCCCACCCTCCACCAGTCAGGGGCACCTGCCAGCAGGCCCCCACTCATGTCCCCCAGCACCCCCACCTCCAGAAGTCAGGGGCACCTGCCAGCAGGCCCCCACACATGTCCCCCAGCACCCCCACCTCCAGAAGTCAGGGGCACCTGCCAGCAGGCCCCACTCATGTCCCACTCATGTCCCCCAGCACAAAAACCCCCCCACCAGTCAGGGGTACCGCCAGCAGGCCCCCACTCATGTCCCCCAGCATCCCCACCCCCCAGCAGTCAGGGGCACCTGCCAGCAGGCCCCCACACATGTCCCCCAGTACCCCCACCCCCCAGCAGTCAGGGGCACCTGCCAGCAGGCCCCCACTCATGTCCCATACATGTCCCCCAGCACCCCCACCCCCCAGCAGTCAGGGGCACCTGCCAGCAGGCCCCCACACATGTCCCCTAGCACCCCCGCCCCAGCAGTCAGGGGCACCTGCCAGCAGGCCCCCACTCATGTCCCACTCATGTCCCCCAGCACCCCCACCCCCCAGCAGTCAGGGGCACCTGCCAGCAGGCCCCCACTCATGTCCCACACATGTCCCCCAGCACCCCCACCCCCAGCAGTCAGGGGCACCTGCCAGCAGTCCCCCACTCATGTCCCCCTCATGTCCCCCAGCACCCCCACCCCCACCAGTCAGGGGCACCTGCCAGCAGGCCCCCACTCATGTCCCCCAGCACCCCCACCCACCAGCAGTCAGGGGCACCTGCCAGCAGGCCCCCACTCATGTCCCACTCATGTCCCCCAGCACCCCCACCCCCCAGCAGTCAGGGGCACCTGCCAGCAGGCCCCCACACATGTCCCCCAGCACCCCCACCCCCCAGCAGTCAGGGGCACCTGCCAGCAGGCCCCCACACATGTCCCCCAGCACCCCTCCAGCAGACAGGGGCACCTGCCAGCAGGCCCCCACTCATGTCCCACACATGTCCCCAAGCACCCCCACCCCCAGCAGTCAGGGGAACCTGCCAGCAGGCCCCCACACATGTCCCCCAGAACACCCAGCAGTCAGGGGCACCTGCCAGCAGGCCCCCACACATGTCCCCCATCACCCCCAACCCTCCACAGTCAGGGGCACCTGCCAGCAGGCCCCCACTCATATCCCACACATGTCCCCTAGCACCCACGTCATGATGATCCTCAATCATGGGCCTCATGGCCACCCACACCACACACCACCCCAGCCCAAAGACCCAAACAAGCATTGCATCCACCCACAGAGAAATGGCCATTACATGATACAACCCGAATGGCAAGTATGTACATGAACACATGTCCATCACACACACACAATGGGTGCAAGTGAATGTGAAAACCCATATCATGACATGCATGAAACCAATGAGAGAATACCACACATCAAAGTATGAAACAAAAATGTATTGAACACAACATGAATGTAATGAAAAACAAAATCAATAATGGGAATAATGAATAAAATGCAGCATGTCCGGAAAAAAATAAAAAATATGAAATCAGAATCCAAAGAACTCCAAATGAAAATGTGTCCAAAGTCTCAGTCCAACAAAGTAAATCCAAGGGAAAAAAAATATATGAAATCCATTGAGCCATGGTGAAATTAAAATAAAAACGAGAAACATCCCCTGTTCAACTATACACAAATCACCAATGCAGGGTCCATGAGCCCAACAAATGAAATGCAATGTACAAAAAACCCTACCTAATAATGAACTATATACAAAAATGTGGTGCATTGTCCAAGTGGCCCAAAATAAACAAAAACAGAAAGGAAACCTAACACTATCTAACTATTTACAATGGCAGCGGGCTAGTCCGACGGCTCACTTATTGATGTCCCGGGCCAGGGCATCATCGAACTCCCGCTCAATGTCCTGGAGGCGGTCCTCTTCCATGGCCTGAGGGTTCGCAGGGACGATGACATGTTCACCTCCAACTCCCTGCGAATCGCCTCTAGGCACTCGGCCCGCCTCAGGGCCCTCCGCATGGAGTTCTCCGCCCTGACCATTGTGAGCCGTGCCTCTTCCGCCCGCTACCGCTCTGCATCTATGGCGTGGCCCAACCGCTGCCACACAGAAGACACTTGAAATCCGGGGTCTTCCTGCCCTATGGCCGATGCCTGCCCCTCCAATGTTGAAGGCCCCGAGCCATCTTTGCTCCCACCATGTTGCTGCTGCTGTGCCTGTGCCTGTGCCCTGGCTCTTGCTGCCTGCATGTCCTCCTCCGGCTGGGGTGCAGTTGTAGTGATGGCCACCCCTGCTGGATGTCCGACTCCCGACTGTGGCAGGGATGTGTCCTCCACCAGCCTGGCTGCTGGGTCAGGGGCAGCTCCACAGGGTACCCAGGTGACACATGGGTGGGAAGATGGCATGGAGGACGACTGGCACGTAGGGGGTTCAGGTGAGGAGGGGGTCGCAAGAAGGTCCAGCACACCGAGGAATCAAGCACCGGTGACCCGTCCCAGTAGGTCAACGTGATCAGAGAGGCATGCGAGACGACGTGCAGTCTCTCCACGAAAAGACTGCAGGTCACCTCGCATGCCCCACTGATGCAATGCTATCCCACTCAGGACAGGCTCAACACGGTCCCGGATAACCACGTCCGCAGGGAGAGGAAGGCCAGTTGTTGTGCGCTCATTCCCTCCTTGAAAACGGGTCTGGACGTAGGCATCCCTGCTGGTGCCAAATGATGCAGTAGAAAAGATCAGGGAAAGGATTACACACAGGCACCTCCGTGGCGGCATGTGCGGCCTCCTGTCCCTGCCCCTGCACTGCACCACTAGCACCAGTGGAATCCCCACCTCCAGTCCCCGTGTGTGTCCCTTCCGCGGCCTCCTCCTCCACCAAAACCCCCACCAACCTGGATGACTCCGTGCCATCTTCCTCCGTTGGACCCTGTGGGGTCTCAGCTGCCCCTTCTGCTGCCGAGGAGTCCACCTCCGACCTCTGCCTCTTGGACCTACCCTCGGCAGATGCGGCCTGGGACGCAGCACTAGACTCCTCACTCCCCGACGAGATGACAATCTGGGAGGGGAGCCGGGTCTTGCGTCTCCGGCTGGTGGTGCGATCCCTGCCACTGTGCTCCACAGCATCCTCTGCGCCCTCTTCATCAGTTGATGCTGCAGACAGGGAGAGATAAAACACAGACATCAGGGCACTGTACAATGGACTGATACACACATGACAGTTGCACATGAGTGGCAGTGTCAAACTTCAGACATGGCATCACACTCCATGACACACATGTAATTTCAACTCACACACATGAGCATTTCCACAGCAATATTGCACCAGGCAGCAACATCCATACACATACAACAGCATGAACAGCCGAAGGTGAGCCTGACATCACATGAAACACAGGGAGTGCACTAGACACGCACACACGCCACCACACTTACATGCATGTCTACATCTCCTCCAACTGTCGCAGTGATGCGATCGCCATACATGTCACATCTGGCATTCAGCCTTCTACATATCAGTGTCACGTGGATCCATGTTGCATCACAGTTGCACACTTGTCAAATACACACACATGCACATGTACACAGTGCAGATACATGCAGCAGGAACCACCATCCATGTGTGACTCCACAACCATGCCAATGTACATACACAGAAATTCAAACGTGTGCTACCACACCTGCATTTGCAAAGCATGCTTACCAACACATACACCATCGATTTGTGTCACACCTAAGAGGACTCATATGTGGCAGCCTCACGCCCCTGTTCACACACATCCCTAAATGACCCTACGAAAACACATGTGCAACCTGCACACTACTGACACACCACCACAAGCACAGTGTCCAATCAGTATGCATGTACACTTACCACTCGACTCCAGACGGGTCTGCCTCTCAAGGACCTGGACATGGAGCGCTGGGCATATGTGTTCCAGGACCCTCATCTGGTGGTCGGACAGGTGGCCCCTGCGCCCTTTGGCATCTGTTGCCTTCAAGAGGCTCCGGGGCTTGTTGAGGGTCCTGGACCTGAAGTCCTCCCAGCGCTTCTTGACATGGTGTAAGTCACAGACTGCTTCCCCCTCCACGTTGATGTCAGCCACAATGTCCGTCCAGATCCTCCTCCGTCCTTCATTGTCGGCGCGTGAACTTCCAAAGAGGGCATCATTCTGCCCCAGGACTTGCTCCACCAGGATACCAACTTCATTGGCACTGAAGCTGGTAGCCCTCTGCCTCTCTGGCTAGGGGTTGCCAGCGGTGCCAGATGGTGTTTTGTACAACATGGCAACCCCAGAGGCAGGTGTGGGTGGGCAACTGGGTCCTGGGGCTGGGCTGTGGAGCGATGGAATACCAGTCGGGAGTCTTCAGTTCCAGCAGGGGTGGTCACAGCAACTGCACCCCTGGCTGACGTGCAGGCAGCAAATAGCAGGGCATGTGGGCAGCAGGCAGTCATGTAGCAGCAGATGGCAGGTGGGAGCGTGCTCAGGGCTCTGGGGGGCAGTAATTCAGCCTTCTGGGCAGGAGTGTGGTATTCCGTGTGTTGCTGCGTGGCCAGCTTGATACGGAGTGATTTGGCACGTGAAAATCTTTCATGTCAGCATGTAATTCGAGCAAAGGCCCTTCGCGCGTAAGCACGTCAGCACACGTACTCGGTTTCATTGGACCAAAGGCCCTTAGCGCGTAAGCGCTTCTGTGACGTGACTCGCGTGGGTGTTTCCCTCGTGGCGTGGGCATAGTGGTTCAGCACGCGTGGAAAAACTGCACGTCCGCGTGTGGATGCGTGTAATCTGAGGAAAGGGCCTACGCGCGTAAGTGACGTGACGCACGTGGGCATTTCCATCAAAACGGTTGCATGTTCATCATACAGGTCCAAAAACTGCACGTCCGAGTGTCAGCTCGTGTACACGCGTAAGTGACGCTGTACATGTGGGCCACTTTAAAAGGTACGTGTAGGACCCCATTCCCTTGTACGTGCTTTTCGTGGAGAGCGAGTGGGTGAATTCTGTACTTCTTGTCAGTCCACACGCGATTACTTCACAGCGTTTCAAATTCGTACTCCCTGTTACCTCTGACAGCGTTTTTTATTTTTTTTGGGCCTGTTTCATCAAACAGCGTTCACTTCTTCTTTTGTCCTGTCTCCTCAGACAGCGTACAGTTCTTCTTTTGGCAGGGGTGTTGCCTACGCGCACACGTGCGTTTTTTTCACATTCTTTTTCCAGGCAGGCGGTGAGTCGCGCACGCATTTACCAACTGTGCTTGCCCCGTGTGTCGCATACCCCTTCAGAGGTCATTGTAGGCTGCGTGTAACAAGCATACGCTTGTTTTTGTGTTTCTGGGTGCCACAGCATAGTGCGGGTTCATTTTTCCATGCACGTGGTCTACGAGGGGTGGCGTGCATGTTACTTTTTGTTTTTGTGTGCCTGTGCGTTGCGTGACCTGTCATCTTCCCCCAGGGGTCACAGACAACCTTGCTAGAGCACTAGGGTACGAATTCCATCTAGTACCCTACACCTTTCACCCCCAATTGCCCAGGACAATTGTTAACTGCAACTCCCATACGCACAACAACATCAGTGCCATGGTAGGGAGGCGACCTAGCGGTAAGGGAGGCAAAGGTGGCCGACCTCCAAAAGGTGGGAGTGGTGGGCGCGGTAGGGGACATGGCCAGGATTTGAAGGGTCCCCCTAGACCCCCATGTGTGGAGGACCAATCAGGGACACCCATGCCCCCCCCCATGGTTGAGGGAAACGTGGCTGACACCATCCCAGCTCAGCCCTTGTTGGACCAGCCCATTGTGGCACTTGAGCCGGCACAGGATGTCTCCCGGGCTGACTTCCAGGTCAGCAAGTCTAAGCCACGTGTGTCGGTGCAAGTTGGTGTCACCAGGCCACGTGGATCTGGGGCAGCGATTTCATCTGCTGCCCCAAGTAGGCAGGGTGGGGAGGCTGAAGGGGCAGCTGCAGCTCTATCCACCCCAGCGCAGAGTCTCCCAGCCGGGACAGTGTCAGTTCTGGTCCATCAAACTGATGTTGCCCCTGCTAACATCACACTTCAGCCAATCACTGAACCAAGACCTATGGTCATTGTGCCTTTGCACACTCCCAGTACCCAGTCCACCTGCGCTTCTGCCCCTACTGACCAGAGCGGCGCAAGCCACTCAGGCTCTGCTCCACCTTTGAAGAAGAGGAAGAAGGGTGCTCTGGCACTATAGGCTGAGACCCCAGACACGGCTACAGAGTCCGGCACGTCAAGGAAGCCTAGTTTTAATGACCCCGAATTTGATGCACTTGTGAGCTATGTGTCGGCACATAGCCGTGAAATGTCGGTGACTGCAGGGTGCAAGACCACACCTGGTCAACGTAGGGCACACTGGCAGACCATCGCGGACCGCATAAGTGCCCCTGGATTTGTGAGGCGCACAGCTGTTAATTGCTACAAGCGGTGGAATGACCTGAAACGCAGAGCAAAGAACAAGCTGGCCTCAAATCATGCCGCTACTCTGGTGACTGGCGGTGGGTCTCCACAAGAGGACAACAAACTCACTGAACATGAGTCTGTTGCTGGGACCTTCGTCACAGAGGAACAGATCCAAGGTGTGGAAGATGTACCTGATTACGACGCATTGTCCGGTGAGTGCCCATGCGTGTGTGTGTAATCCATGTGTATGTTGTTTGGGTGACGGGTTCTGATTGAGTGCCAGGTGAGGGTGTGTACTCCTGAGTGTTATCGGTCACCCATTTGCTTCCTCCCATACATTCACGTGCCTTGGATTTGGTTATGACTGTATCCCTTCTGCCCACAGTTGCCAATTAGGCCCACATTAGTGCACTTTACCTTGAACTGTCATCTTGCAACTAAATGGTTCAGATTTTGTAAGTGTTCATTCAGGCTGATTGTTTCCACTCTCCAATTTTTGGTACGCATTATTCTGCCCTATTGCAAAATATGTGATATGCTTCGGTCATTGTTTACAGCCCACACTGGGCCACTATTTTTACCTGGTTATGTTAATGATTACACCATTCAGACCGATGATGTATTGGGCTGCAGAATTTTTATGTTAGGGCCTGTTTGCATGTGGAAGATGACAGATGTTTCCTGTAATGTTAAAGTGACCAACCATTTATCAGCCCACAATGACTGTGTTATTGGACACTGAATGTGTTTCAGTGTGTAGCACATGCATATTTTGCAACACTATTCAGCATCAATCTTCGCATCATTGCGATGTGACATGGATGTGTGACAGTACTCATTCACTGACATACTGCTGTAGTTTTGTAATTTACCGTGGCTATGCTACATGACATCTGTGTGGTGGCATGTGTCATGTATGTGTATTGGACATGCCACTCACAGCCTGATGTTTGATGCCAGTGCTACCCAACATGCTGCAAATAAGTTGCTTTTCCATCTTGCTCTCCCCAGTGTCTGCCTTTTTGACTCCACTTCCAACTCTTTGACAGTGCATGCATGGCAGGGTTATAGTCATGTGGGACATATGTAAATCATGTACTGGATCCCTGGCTTGTCACAGCCTATGTGTGTGCTATGGTGCTCATGCCTGTTTCCATTTGTTGTCGTTCATGTTTTTGCAGGTGATGACGTACTTGGTGTTGTTGAGGTTGAGGAGATGGTGCAGACCCAGGAAGGAATCTCAGGCACGAGTGGGGGACGTGGTGTGGTGGTGGGTGAAAACCCAATGTTACTGCTGACCATACTGTCCAGGGGTCTCTCTGGGTGCACCTCCCCAGACCTCTATTCAGGTACTGAGTCGGATGATGAGACTTATGTGCGGTCGCAGGTAAGTGTTTGTGGCAGGGATTCTGTTCTGTCCAACCCACCTGGACCAGGGGTAGAACCCTCTATGGGGATGTCAGTGTTGGTAGGTCCACCTTTGGTGGTTACGGATACAGGGTCACACTCCACAGCATCTGATCCTGTTCCTGGGCCAGCAGATCAGAGGGGGAATGCAGTCCTGCAGCCTCAGGCAGTGCCAGCACAGCAAGGTGCAGATCGCCTTGCCCCAAACAGGCGTGGTGCCCGTCGACGCCATGGCCGGGCACCACCAGGCAATACTGTATGGGAAAACTCCATGTACGGTATGGCAACCCAACAGGCAGAATCAGTAGAAATGATGGCTCAGGCAATGGAGAGGGTGGCCGCTTCCAGTATCCCCCCTGAAAGGCAGATGGAGCAACAACAGCAGGCAACAGACTCCATTTGCCAATCACACAGGGAAGACATGTTGGCGTCCAACAGGGACCAATGGGTGGCACTGGAGACTCTGCGCGAATCCATATCAATAGAGTCACAGGGCCACAGGGAAGCCCTGAGGGTGGAACTCCATAACCTCAGGCAGAGTCTGCTTGAACTTGAGGCTTCCCGAAATGTTAGGGCAGAACAGCAGCTGGAGCAGCTCACACATTCGCTCTCAGCTGAGCTGCATGCAACACGTGAGGAGATCCGGGCATCACGCGAGGCCATGCGTGCAGAAATGCAGACAACCCGTGATGTGCTGCATGGGGATCTCCACACTTTAATCCTCCAGAATCAGACCTTCCAGACCCGCATGCTTGCTGCCATGGAGGACCATACCAGGGCTTTGCGTGGGCTGCCTCCCATAGTGCCAATGCCTCCTGATGCAGCAGCAGAGGATGAGCAGAGCGACAGCAGTTCTCCCACAATGGCATAGCCGTGCAGGCCATGAGCCCAAGGAGTTTTTTTTTTGTTGCAACATCCACGCAGATGGGTGTTGGTGTGCACCCGGTCATCGAACCTCCTGGGTGGCCTTGCCCACCCCCCCCCCCCGACCCCCACATGGCCCTTTTTGATTATTGATTTTTTTTTTTACAGTGTGTTGCCTTGTGTGGCTCCCGTGGGCATCCACTCTATTCCGGCTGGGCACATGCAGGATTGTCCTGAGTTTGGGTTAGATGCTTGGGTTCATGAGACACACACCCCTCCTGCTTCCCATTTCCATGGGCTTGCAAAGAGTGTGACCAAGTGACAGTGAATTACACAGTGACGTTGGGCTCCCATGAGCTGTGTGGGCAGTCTGTAGTCAATACTGTGTAGACATCACTAGTGGATATTGTTGTTGTATTGTACACTGCATGGTGTATTGATATGTGCTTGTGCATCCATGTCTTCCTCCTAATCTGCAGGTTCCTTCCTCGTGTCTTCACAAGGCCGTCTACTTTGCAGATGCAGTTCATGTTGTATGCAGTACACTGAGACATTTGCGAGGCAACAACACTCTACAGTTGGAAGGGGTCGATGTGCTGGCGTATTCAGGTTGTAAGACTACCACTACTTGAACTTAGTACTGTCATGTTTTTGCATTTTTCCATGGTGTGTTGCAGCATTGTGTTGTTGGTAAGTATTTGGTAATGTGTGCTGTTAGTTATACATTTCAGGGAGCATATTGTGTATGGCCAGTTTACCTTAGGGACAGTGTACTTTGTGACACTTGTTTCAGGTCTTGTGCATTGCTTTATTTGCTTTCACATTGCATGACATGCCATGGTGTGTTTGGTGTTGGAACTGGGGAGGGGTTGGGTGACATGGCGCTGTTCCCAAGTTGTATTTAGCAAGGGGGTAATGAATTTAGCAGCATAGATGTATGCCTTTTGATGACACAGCATTGGTGGTGTTTGGGTAGGTAAGGATGCACACACTGTAACACTTCCAGGTGACCAGTCTCAGGATGGTATGGTTGTGACAGTTGACTGTCCCTTATGTCATCATCATTGATTGTCAGCTGGTATGTGCCAGGGCTGTGTGCACTCCACAGGGGTGTGATTTTATGTGAAGTAATTAGCCACCAGCTGCGTACGGGCTGCCTCACCACGTGCCCTTTCCCCTCCCATGCGGAGCGGGCGTGCCTGTGGTTGGGGACGTGGGGGCACCACCATGTCCACCGGCAGGCCCCAGCGTGTTGCAACGTTGTGCAGGGCACATGCTGCCACTATGATCCTGCACACTACTGGGGGAGCATATATCAGCTGCCCACCAGAATGGTTAAGGGAGCGAAAGCGTGACTTGAGCACTCCGAATATGCGCTCCACTATGCCCCGGGTTGCAATATGGGCTGTGTTGTATCTTACCTCGGGTGGCGTAGTGGGGTTCCGAATTGGCGTCATAATGTGGGTGCTCAGAGGTTAGGCACTGTCCCCTGGGGAGGTGGTGATGGGTATCATTAGTGGGGTTGTGACATTACTCAGTATCTGACATGCATGCATGTGCAGTGGCATTTATACTCACCAAGCAGCCATTTATCGCCATGCCGCCCAGCTTCTAGGTCTCCCGGTTTAGGGTTGACATTCTGTAAATGAAACTGTCGTGGGTGGACCCTAGATAGTTGGCATATACTGAGGTGATGATTCCCTTGGCATCACATACTACCTGCACGTTGATGGAATGCCAGTGCTTGCGGTTTCTATAGGTGTGCTCAGATGCCCTGGGGCGACGTAGAGCCACATGGGTGCAATCAATGGCAGCTAGCACTTTGGGGAATTGTGCCACACCGTAGAAATCCTGGACAGCAGCCTGCCTGTCTGCAGGTGTTCTGGGTAGGTATATGTGCCTGCGGACTGATGAGCCTGCAGTCATGATGGCCAACACCTGGTGTAGGCAGCGTGACTGCGTGGCCTGTGACACCCCCCCACTATAGCACTTGTCCGCTGAAATGATCTAGTGGCCAAGAAGTGTAGTACATTGAGGACCTTCTCCAGGGGGCTGAGTGCTTGGGAGCACAGGGTGGGTGATGTGAGGTCATCCTCCCACTCACTCACCAGGTCGAGTATTATGTGAGGTGGAAACCTGTACCTCCCATACACCATGTCATCAGGCATCCCAAAAAGGCTGGTTCTGGGTGTAAAAATTCTGGGCCTGACTATCCTCCTCCTCCTCCTGCGGTATCCCACGACCACTGCTGCTAGGAACAGTATATTCATCTTGGCGTCTGAGCTTGTTTGTTGTTTGTGCGCACTTTTATGCTGCGCGGTCCACGTACGCCTGCTTCCTGCTGGCGTACATGTTTCCGGATTAGTGTGTCTTTTTTGGCGCATGCATTAGCCCCGTTTGATTCAATGAATACGTGTTGTAGACGCGCGTGTGGGCGTTCCGCACATTTGCCTCCTGTACTTCCCCCGTGACGCCCACATTTTCACGCGTTGTTCCCCATTGTGCGTGTTACGCCACCTGTTGCGCCTACTTTTGTTGTGTGCGCTGCGCTATGTGCGCTTTTGCTGTGTGCTTAGCGCACGCTGTTTGGAGACGTGTGCGCCAACGTGCGCTATGCAGAATTTTAGCGCACATCCAGGGATTTACATGCGCACGGACTTCCATGAATCGCTGTGCATGGGTTTCGCTGCGATTTTCGCACTTGCACTGCGATTCGCACGCTTTCGCACGCTTGCGCCCAAAATTTGAGCGCACATTAATTCCATGAATCGGCCTGCAAATATCCTTCAAACATGGAAGGGAAGAAGAAACAGTGACTGTGTTCATAGTACCCCACATCAAAAATAAAAGGGGACTCAAACAGATTGGAATATTTTAATAATAATGATGTTTTGTGTAGATGTTTGTTTTTCTCTAACGTGTTTAATTTCAGAAACCAAAAGAAAAAGGATGAAATGTTTTGGACTATATATTTTATTTCTTGGTAAAAAGGGTGAAATTTGTATTGTGCTATGTACTTAATCTGTCTCTTTTCTATTTGATTTAGAACGATTAACCTATGTTTTAAGATCAGAGGTCACAGGACCGAAGGACACAGGAGATGATGGAGTCCTGGAGTCCACACAATGAAGATCAAGTAATGCCTCCGGACCGAAATATGGAGGAGAAGACAAAGTAACCGGGACGCCAAAAGAGATGACTTCGCCGGAAAACCATCCAAGAGTGCCAGAATGAAAGAATTGCACCAAATGAACCAAATGATAAAAGCCAATGATCAGGACATCTTGGCTCTGCAGCGTTCTGAGTGGAGAAGATCATCCCCTATGTGACTGGAAGTATGGGCAATGGAGTCCCTAAACTTTATTATTTTATTTAATTATTTTAATACATTTTGTTAGATCTTTGTTTTATTTATTTGTTTTATATTATTATTTTATTATTGACTTCAAATATTGATTTCACAATTGAACAAAGACAATTGAATATATGGACACTTCAGTTGGAAATAAACGTGTACAATGTTTTATAAGGACTCATCAACCCATTTGAGAGGAATTTTGCTTTTATGGTGATTAAGCAGTGATTTATTATGAACAATTTAAATGTTCATTTTATTTAGTTGCTATGATGGAAAAAAAAGAGGAGCACAATTCGGGTTTCCTTCAATTGTGGATTTGAATATTGCCAAATTGTCGGAAAAGGAGGGGTATGTAATAATATATATAGCGCTTTATAATATTTATAACGCTTTATAATATATAGCGCTTCACTAAATGTGATGGCAACATTTTTGTTGCCAGCAATAATGTGGCACACACATATAATTATTTTATGTTGTCAGTATAACATGTTAATATATTGCTGGTGGCACGCAAGGTACAGAATTCATAGCACAGCAAAAGCCCAATGTGAAACTGCAGAGAGTAAAGCACACCATTTTATTTCTTCTCTTGAATACCTCATACATAGAAGACTACATTATTTATATATAACTAACTAATTTAAATGAAAATTTACGAAAGCACTAATTCTAACTTCCTTAACATTATAATGTAGTCTTATGTACAAAATGAGGTGAAAAGATAATTCGTTTTTAAAAGTGAAATGGCATTTTTTTCTCTCTCTTCTGTGTTCAGTTTGCAGAAAGCAGAAAGTATGAGAAGCAGGAAATAAGATGGAAACAGTTGCTCTGTGAGCAATGATTCCTTTGTTAGAAAAGTAAGGAGTGCTGTTGAAAAAATCATTTTTAATATGATTAGAGGAAAGTGTCGGCAGATGAAACTACGTAAAAAGGGGCTGAGAAAAAAGTCTCTTGATGACAAGGGAGGAAAAAGAAAGTTAGTTGGGGATGACTGGGCTCTGAAGACAGATGTGCCTGGTATCACTGAGCGCTGGCTGGAGAATTTCTCGCTGCGCATTCCAAGCACCCAAGATTACAGGAGCAGTTGGTTTACTGGGCCTGTTTTTCTGAGGCGAGCAAAGCAAGATTGTGTGGGGGAGCTTCAAACAAATACTTCTTGTAAGCAGATAAAGTTTAAGTGAGGTCACTGTGTGCTGTCGGATGGATGACTGAATTAAAATGTCATGTATGCAGGATAGAAAAGGAAATCCCCTCCATGTTACTTCGTCATGTTTAGAATATTCAAAAGTAACTCATGTTTTTAAAAAGGCTTGTTTGCTCTGTTTCTGTTTCTTTTTCTTTTGTTACAGATAATGGTGAAATGTTTATGGTAAGCACTGAATTGTGAATTGTTCTTGTATGCAATATAATCAGAATATAAAAACGAATTGTTTAGTTTCATTATTGCATTTGGGATTTCATATGTGGACACAGGGGAGATTCATTCTCTTTGGTAATACATTTGTCAATTTGCCCATGCAGATAGAATAACAACCAGAATAAGCAGTGATAAAATAGGTGTGTGTGTGTCCTCCTTGCATGTTGTTTGGAGGGAATCTAATATAACATATAGTTTACTGGAGGTCTATGAGCCAGTAATGCCTACAGGCGCATAGATCACTGGTGTAGATAAGCCAGTCATACCGGCCACAGACTGTAGGTGGCACTCTATATAAAAGTGTTGGGTTTTCTTGTGTGTATAGGTCCAAGGCTCTCGATAGATCACTAGGATGTATTCTAATAGAAAGGAAGGTTTTGTTTATGATGGGTTATGATGTAGGGAAGGAAACTATGCTCACCACTAAATACCGCAAACAACATATTACTGCAAAATACTGCAAGTAATACATATTACTAGATTCTCTAATATAATATAACAAGGTATGGTCACTAGAGTGATATGAGGCCAAACCCAATCTAAATACAAGGATAATTTACCGCCAAACTACTGCTCATAGTTTGGCAGTAAGAAAAGTACCGCCAAAACCCAAATGTACACAAAATATCCTACAAGACCCACGGGGAGGGAGCTTGTTGCAACTATTATTCAATCTATATATGAGATGTCTCTGTGATCTCCTGGAAAGCGTTGGTGTGTTTTTCACGAACTATACTGATGACACCCAGATGATGATCGAGCTGGATGGAGATCATCTCATAGATAGTGCCAAAACAGCAGCAGTATACAACACCATATATAAATGGATGAAACACAACTGGATGTGCCTGAATAACACAAAAACAGAGTTGATGATATTTGGCACACGTCAATCCATAGCAGAGTTAGGTGTTGAATATAAAGCCTTTGTCAATAAAGATACTAATATCCCTGTAATGACCCAGTTCAAAACCCTAGGACGATGGTGGAGTCATCCATGGGGTCTGAGGCACAGGTTAAGTTTCTTCATAAGAATAATGCCTACTACCTATGCCTACTGAGAGCCATTCAACCATTTTTAAATGAGGAAAACACAGCTACCATTGCTAGAGCTATTATCCTACCCTGCCTGGATTATGGCAACACGCTGTTGCTAGGGGCAACTAAGAAGGAGATAGAGAGATGCCAGGTTATGGAAAATAACGCTGTGCGTATCATTAAAGGGATTAAGAACAAAGAGCCTGTAACAGAAGGAAGGAAATCTCTGCACAGGCTGGGGATAGAAGACAGGATCATATTCAAATCTCTGACCATAGTTCAAAGGTGTTTGTATGGCTCTGCCTCAACCTACCTTACGAAACAGTTCTCGAGATTCATCCTGATGCAGTCTTTGAGATCAGAAAAGCAAAGCAGGTTAAATGTGTCCCGTTTCAGTCGAGCAACCAGTTCGGGTAAAGTCTTTCCAGTGCAGGCAGCACAACATTGGAATAAGCTGCCGCTTACCCTCTGGCTGGAAAACAAATATTTTACTTTTAGGAAACATCTGAAAACTCATTTGTTCAAATGAGTCCACCCAAGCCCAGTAAACATCTTTAAGTACCTGCTGTAATCGCGTGTTGTTTTTTGCATGTTTTATGTTGACGTGCCCTGATGCCTTTGGGCTTTCGGCGCACTATAAGCAAATAAATAAATAAATAAATATAAATAAATAAAAATAAAGTACACATTCCATAGTGTCACTCAAATATATAAATCCTTATTTAGCTATGTTAGGCAAAAAGTATACAATTGTGCCAGTATTCCCTCAACTCTTGACTGGCAGACTACAAATAACAGAATGCAATTCAGCAAAAGGCAAAACAACTGTCTCTATGTGCAATACTTTCAAGGACTGACAGTCGCACCTTTTTAAAAAACGTTTTTAAAAAAAGATGCCACCTGTTTTCTTAGTGTGCTATGAGATGTTTAAAATGATGAAAACACACAGCACCATAATGTGGACTGTCTCCCATCCATGCAGTAACCAGGACAAACCCTGCTTGGCTACAAAATGAGGAAGGGACCTTTAACAAAGTGTTTTCATTGAATTTCATAGGTTTTTATTAGTGCAACTTAACCCTTAATTCCCTGCAACTTACTAATATCATACTTATCCCAATATAGCAAAATTTGTGTCCAAGTTACAAAGTTTAACATTAAAACTCTGCCATTCCCCAACTTCTAGTATCATTTTTAACACTTGCACACACTTTTTGCAACTTTTTCTGTGTTGGTTCATGTCCGCGAACATCTGACATCATCGCAGACTTTTTGGGCAGATTCCCGTGGCATGATGACATGTTTGCGAAGGCGTTCACACTTTGCAAACAGATCTGTGCTTCTGTAACAGTTTGGAACTGCATTTCCTGCAGATCTAGGAACTTTCAAGCTCAAACTGTACCCTTGCACAGCTCCTACACCTATTCTTACTCATTATCCATTAACAATCTAGCACAGAGCACAAACTTGGAAGAATATTAGCCAACTACTATTTATCTTAAAAATTGCATTAGCTATTACCATGCCTCCTCCCCAAGAGCCACCACCAGCTGGACCTACTCAACAAAATAAGTGCAGTACTTCCAAAAACAATGAAGAGGACCAAGAAGATGGTCAGAGAGAATCATGGGTGTGGCAGTTCTTTACCACTGTTGGGAATGTACCAAATGCAAAAGCTACCAAACTAAAATGCACTGAGAGCATGTTGTACTCAGTCGCTGACTACCTGGACAGTACTCCTATGGGACCACCTCAATGCACCGGCACACCAAATTCAACCACTGCAATGAGCTCAGAAAGGTTGTTCCTTTCTTAGCAAATAGTAGGCTGTCGTACTCCACCTCATCATCCTCAACCAATACTGTAACCACACAACCTACTTCTGTGGGACACAACATCCCACCAGCTACCTTGCAAGTGATAAAAGAGGGTGTAGGTCCATATCTTTTGAAGACAACAGTACTCTGTATATATTGCAACGCAACACACCACTCTGCACGGGGGAGAAATTTCAAAGTGCTTTTGAAGCTGTAATCAAGGAGCATGAGAAACACTCCCCCCTTCCTTAGATGTAACACATGTGCAACATCTTCCCCTGTCCACTTGCCCCTCAATATTAGTAGTTGTTGCCTCATCCATCATATCCCTCCCCACCTTACTTTCAGACCTCTGCTGCAAAATAAATAAAAACAAATAAAGAAAGGTTTCTTTAGGAACCACCTTTCACAGTTAAAAGATAAAACGAAAACAAATAATCTGATAGACTGCATCTACTTTACATTTCTCAATAAAGTAGATAGGCTCAATAAGATTCTCCAACATTTCCATTAGAGTTGTGTGTTAATAGGAATAATGTGGTGTTTATCCCAAGCTCTAGGATGTTATCCTCTGTTCCAGCCCCTGCAAGGCAAGATGAAGGTCATTAGCACCCCAGGTTGCAAAAACGGTAACCCGGGATGCAAAAAAAAAGGATTTACAAAAATGGCTGCCAAGGAAAGATAAGGTGTGGATCTGTACAGAGCCCCTCTTCCCTTTTCATGACGGCCTGCAGGAGGCAAAGAGATGGAGCGAATGCGACAGCATCACCCGCCGCGTCTGAAATAAGGTAAGTAGGGGGTTTGGGGTTGATGTGGAAGCTTAATATGGTCATAGGGTTATATGTACAGTTTTTGGAACTGATTGGTGGATGGACATGTAACTGTTCGAAAGCAGGCATTGAAGGAGTGTTACAAATATAACATTAAAAATGGCAGAAGGGCTGCCCTGTGTGATGGTGTGCATGTGCCATCCAGGTCTTTTAATGATCCATGTGCTGGAAAGGGGACTTTGGAGACCATGGATAGTTATAAAGGTCAATCGATTGTGGTCCTTATTGTATGCTTGAGAATAGTATATGGGACAGAAAAATGTTTCTGTCATTTTATATTTTTCTCTAATATACAATTGTCCATTATCACCCTGGGTGCCGCCGTTACAAGCCTGCATTCCAAGCCGCCTGAGAGCTGGCTCTCCCTACCACCATCCCCCCACCCACTGTTCCATTTCTTTTTTTTAACCCCTAATCCCCTGCTTACCTTATTTTGGTGGTGGCAGGAGCCGCGGCCACATTCACTCCTTCACCTAGCCTCCCGCAGGCTGCCATGGAAAGGGAAGAGGGTTTCCGTATGGCAGCCGCTGTAGGAAGGAAAATGCACCCCGGTTTACCGCTTTGGCAACCTGGGATGTTAATGGCCTTCATCAGCCATTGCAGGAGCTGGAACGGCGCACAGTGGCTCAGAGCCCTCGTTAAAGTTGAAGAATCTTATTGAGTCTATGTACTTTATTGAGAAATTTAAAGTGCATTGAGTCTATAAATTATTTCTTTTAGTGCTATTTTTTAACTGTGAAAGGTGGTTCCTAAAGGAACCTTTTTTTTGCAGGAGAGGTCAGAAAGTAAGGTGGGATGGGCAATGAGGGAAGAGGCACCAACAACTAATATGGAGGGGCAGATGGTCAGGGGATGATGTTGCACGTGCGTTACATCTAAGGTAGGGGAAGAATTTCTCATTTTCCTTGATTACAGCTTCAAAAGCACTTTTAGAAATGTCTCCCCCTGCAGAGTGGTGTATTGCAGTATATATAGAGTACTGTTGCTATGAAAGATATTGATCAAAAGCCTCTTTTATCACTTGCAAGGTAGTGGAATCGCACAGAAGTAAGCTAGGTCGTTACGTAATCTTTGGAGAAGGCTGAGGTGGAGGAAGAACGCCTACTACTTGCTAAGAAAGGAACAACCTTTCAGAGAGCATTGCAGTGGTCAGATTTAGTGTGGCCACACGTGGAGGTGGTCCTGTAGGAGTACTGTCCAGGTAGTCTGTGGGTGAGTACAATGTTGCACTCAGTGCATTTCACTTTGATAACTTTAGCCTTTTGTACATTCCCAACAGCGGTAAAGAACTGCCACACCCATGATTCTCTCTGGGTGCTAGAGGTAGGCACTTACTCTACCTCATCTTCTTGGTCCTCTTTATTGTCTTTGGTAGTACTGTGCTTTTTTGTTGGGTAGGTCCTCCAGCAGGTGGTGGTTGTGGCTCTTGGGAAGGAGAGATGGCAATAGCTCATGCCATTTTTAAGATAAATAGCAGTTTTGCTAATATTCTTCCAAGTATGTGCTCTGTGCTAGATTGTTAATGGATAATGAGTAAGAATAGGTGTAAGTGTAGGAGAAGTGCAAGGGTACATTTTGATCATGAAAGTTCCCAGATCACCAGAAAATGGCGTTCTGAACTTTTCACGAAACATGTGTCCGATCCTGAAGAACAGATGTATTCACGGACCGGTCATCATGCCACGTGCACGTGCATGGTCACGTGACACTGTTCAGAAAGTCTGCCATGACCTCAGGGATTTGCGGATGACGACAAATGCAAAAGCAGTGGAAAAAGTTGCAAAAAGTGTATCAAAGTGTTAGAAATTATGCGAGCAGGTGGGAAATGGCAGAGTTCAAAGGTGAAACTTTGCAAATTGAACAGACATTTTTCTATATTGGGGTAAGTATGATATTAATAAGTTTTAGGAAATTACTTGGAAAAAAAACCATGAAATTCACTAAAAAACGTTGTTAAATGGATGTTATTGTTAATTTGCACTAATAAAAGCCTCTGAAATTCAATGAAAAACCTTTGTTAAAGAGATGTTATGGTTACAAGTAAAACTGAAAACCTCAGAAATTCACCAGTTATGGTAAACTAAGCAACCATAACTCACACCACCACCGTGCACTGCTAAGACTAACATCCAGGACATCAAAGATGACATCACACATGTCATTGATGACATCACTGATGACATCTCATATTAAGTCCCTACAAGGGGTTGTGTTTATAATGTTGGTAACAAGATGTCAGGGGTGATCGAGAGACCTATCATGAATTACTTCATCTATTAAAGAATGTACTCATCTAAACAAAACATTGGGCCTCATTACGACTCGGGTGGTAAGTACCGGTCATTACCGGCATGGAGCAACTACCATGTCCGTGCTGGCAATAGACCACTAAAAGCGGCCTATTATGAGTACACGGGCACGAGCTTTGCGCCATGCCGTTAATGACCCCACCGCCATGCCGTAAAAGGGCGAAAAATCTCCCTTTCCGGCATCGTACGAAGTGCAAATAGCCCCACCGCCATCCAAGCCATCGGCATTAGCGGTGACCACTAATAGCGGTCACCTCTAATAGCGGTAACCGCTATTAGCAGTCACTGCTAATAAGCAGAACCGGAAGTAGCGTCATCGCACAGGAACGGGAAAGAGCGCGGCGGCCATCTTTAAAAACACAATCCATTGCTATCCACCACAACCAGGAGCCATCTGACCCCCAGAACTCTACCACACCTCCACCACTACCTGCTACATCTCACCATGCCGAAAGCTGTTAAAAAAAGCACAGATTGCCTGCGCAAGGAGCGCTTCTCCCGAGAGGAGTTGACCATGCTGGCGGAGACGCTGCAGGAACATGCAGATGTTGTCTTCTCCTCCGACATGTCCCACACGGCAGTGCAGCGCAATAAAGAGATATGACGGAGGTTACCCAGAAAGTAAGTGCCGTTGGCACCACACCCCGCACTCCCAAAGATGCCCATAAGCGCTGGGATGATCTGCGTTTACGCATGCGGAGCATCCTCTCTGCCAACGCCAACCTGGGGATGGCGACAGGCGGAGGTGCGGACTCCCCCATCAAGTTGCAACCATGGGAGGAGATCTGGCCACCTGACTTGTCATGTCCTCCTGTTTACGCCATGCCGGTATTGCCGACATGAAGGGTCGCATGCCCGCGCGCCTGCCGCTATTAGAGGCACCGTTAATTACGGTGCCGCTAATAGCAAATTGGTGGGTCATGATCGTCCGGAGCGGTAAGCGATGCCGGTAATTCTTTACCGGCATCGTTGTTCTCCTACCGCCCGGGTCATAATGAGGCCCATTATATTGGAGTGTTGTTTTTAATACAGTAACCTAATCATACATAAACAAAGACAATGACTGCAGCACGCACCACAGAAATACAATATTTTTAAACTTGTGATTTTGCATAGTAAAATAATGAATGCTACCTTATAAGAGTGTTGAGTAATGTTAAATATGGAATCAATAGCTAACAATTCAAGACTTACTACACACTTGTGCTAGTTCAAACAATACATATGAAGACCCGCAATGCATACAAATCAGAGGCTCATACAGTGAAACTAAAGTAAGGAAGAAAGAAACAGCATCATGTTAATAGCATTAAAGTGTATCTTCATGTATACAAATTAATTGTCTGCTTGAGGCCTGCTTATTGCCCCATGTATGTGCACCATGAGCAGAGACCAAACCTTCATGAAAGTACTTTAAGAACATAGGACAAGGTTAACGTCTAGATATATTGCACCTTTTGAATTTTAATATTCTGGCTATCAGTGAACAAAACCACCTGGCCTAGATATATCAGTAAACAAAAACAAGTGGCCCAGATATGTGATGTCATCAGTGAAGTCGACAATGACATTTGTAATGTCATCTTTGCTTGTCCTGGGTGTTAGTCCTAGCAGTGCACGGCGGTGCCTCAAGTTATGGTAGCTTAGATTACCATAACTTGCACATTTCTGAGGTTTTTACTTGTAACCATAATGTTAAATTTCATAGGTTATTATTAGTGCAATTTAACCATAATGTCCATTTACCAAAGTGTTTTCAGTGAAAAAAACACTGGATGGATTTACAACAAATTTACAAAAGCACGCTTTTGGGACCAAGCCGCTGCTCCTGCCGCAAATCTGGTGAAAATCAAAGCAGCGGTTTGGGCTGTAGGTGTGAGTACATTTTTTTCCATTGTGTCTATGGGAAAAACCACACATTTTGGGACCCCTCCTATACCTTGCCCCCCCCGGAACGAAACTTCACCAAACTTTGGAGAATCACTTTGACGGAGCCATATACTTTTATGCAAAGTTTCATGAGGATTTGTCCAGGGGGGAGAGCAAAGTTATAAGCTGCCAAAAAAGTACTCTTCATATGGGTTGAGCAACTTAACCATAATTACAGGCCCGCGACCGCAGGCCCTGTAATATATTTCATTAAATGGGAAGGTAACAAGAAGGACTGGAATGAGTTTGTGAAGGTTCTAAATGTGAACGAGCTGAAATTAAAGTTCAATGAAACTCACAGTCGAGATTCTATAATTTTGTTTAGATGGGTTGATTAAACAAGACAAGGGAGAACATATAACTGAACTCTAGAGAAAACCAACAAGCTCTAATGTGCCCCTTTTCACTACCAGGAACCATCTACAGACTCTCAAGTGGAGTATCCCTTATGGCGAGTTTATAAGAATTCGGCATAATTGTTCCAGAATGTAATCTTTTGACAAAGAATGTAGAATCACTGCACAGAGTTTTGTAGCCAGCCGTACCCTAAAAAAGTACTGCATCAAGCATATATTGAAGCACAAAATCTTAATAGACTCTCTATTGTTCTCTATGATCAATCCAGAGGTAACTGAAGAAAATGAAGTAACTGGATTAATCCTTACAAATGGTGTGCACTGCAGTTATGTTAGACACATTTTTTATCGTCACTGGCATGTACCCAAACTATTTGAGAACCTGACGTGTGAGATTGGAGAACGAGTCAACATTATCTATCGAAAGTCGACATCGCTCAAAGATTGCCTAGTCTCCAGCTACATGCTCCAGAAAATTGAAGTCAATTAAATATCTGGATGAGCACCTTTCCTCTGGAGTTCTATAAATATTGTAAGTGCAAAGCCTGCCAGTACCCTCAGAACCGGTCGAGCTAAAAACCTCAGATAGTCTAAAACAAAATTAAGTTGAATTTGAGACTTACAAGCAACACTGAATTTGTTGTTTATGTTTTAACCTGTTTGTGCGAGGTACATCATTTGCCAGCACCATTGTTAGGGAGAATTCTCATTTTATGGCTAATTTCCCTTACCTATAGAGTCCCCCAGAAGCTTTGCTGGATTTGAAGGGTTTGTTTCTTTTTTACCTGCTAAGAGTGAGACTCTTTTTCCCACTCTTAGGCATTTTTGCCATGTGTGTTCTAGGCTATTTTTGTGTTTAATGTCTATGGGATTTTCTCAACCCCATAGGAACCATCTTTATTCCCTTGTTTTACACAGCACCCTCAGTGCAGTGACACAGGGGTGTCGTAGCGACCCCCAAACATAGACTCCATACCCTGGGACTGACTACTGTCTCCCAGGGCATGTAAAGTCCCCATTGACTTTACTAGTCAAATCCTATGAACTAAAACAGTACAACCCATCTTACTATGGAGGTACTGGAAGGGGTTAATAGTTTTTACCCTATGAGAGGGTACAGTACAGTCCCTCTCTCAAAGGTTTCTGGCAGGTGGCAGTGGTTACCACCATAAATATTGAACCGCAAATATTTCCCTATGGGATTTTCCAATTGTTCGAGGCTACCACTTTTTCTGACAGCCTCTAACATACCGCCGGTATATTTTAATATTAACTTTGCTCCGGTAGGTTTTATTTGCCAGAACTTTAATATAACTTCTTTCTCGTGTCTTTCTCTAAACTCCTAACACAGGTCGGGGATCCTTTGTTCGTCCTTTTGGCGGGCTTCTACCGAGAAGCCCTCCTTTCGGCGCCACTGAGTCTGGGTTGGGTCCATTGTGTGGGAGGGGGAGTAGCACCCCTGGACAGGGTTGCCTCACCAACCCATGTTGGACTCTATCCTGATAGGCTGGAGGGTCTCCCGCCAAGATGACCACTACACTGTGTGAGTGACAGCTAGGCTGTATGAATGGGGATCTTTTTTGCATAAATGCAGGGTCCTGAGGACTGGAAGAGCAAGACGTCGCCACTGGAACTAATAAGCCGAAGAGGAGAGAAGCCAAAGACCTCTGCAACGACTGAACCACAGGAGAAGCCCTGCTGCAGCGTCTCACCACTTTTCTCCACACAACGAGAGAAGATCTTCACCTGCAAGAGCATTCTTCCCTTGAGCTGGTGGGGCCAACCAGTTTGCCAATCGCCTTCCCGGACCTGCCTTGGTCGAATCTCCCGTACCCTGTACTCGGAGGTGGGATAGCCAGGTACCAGTCCACCCGGACCGCGATTTAAAGGAGCGTACCTTTTATTCGTCAGGCAGCACCGCGGCTGGCTTCATTCCTGGGTAGTGCAGTAACTCGAACCTTTTGTTCTAATCACAATGTAAAAACATATGTTAAATGTTTTTTTTTACTTATTATTGATCTTTATGTTTTCAGCATATTGAAAGTTTGTTAAAGCCCGGATTTGAAAAAGGCACACGTAGGGTGCCGAAACACGTGTCATCCATATGGGCAATCAATAAATATATTAAGAAAAGATACGAAATTGTGTGTCGTCGACAGTCTGTGGCGCATTAATAGATGGGTGCAGATACCATTTTTCACTTATGTGTATTACGGGGTTCGCGGGAACTTTCACACGCGAAAGGGCCTGTGCGAATGGGGTACGTGTATTATGGGGGTGCGCGGGAAGTTTCACACGCGATTGGCCTGGGTATTTGTATTCAGGGGTGCGCGGATGGTTTCACACGCGATTGGGCTGGGTATGTGTATTTCAGGGGTGCGCAGGAAGTTTCACACGCGATTGGCCTGGGTACGTGTATTTCAGGGGTGCGTGGGAAGTTTCACACGAGAAAGGGCCTGTGTGAGTGGGGTACGTGTATTACGGGGGTGCGCGGGAAGTTTCACATGCGATTGGGCTGGGTACGTGTATTTCAGGGGTGCGTGGGAAGTTTCACACGCAATTGGCCTGGGTACGTGTATTTCGGGGGTGCGCATGAAGTTTCACACGCGATTGGACTGGGTACGTGTATTTCAGGGGTGCGCGGGAAGTGTCACACGCGATTGGCCTGGGTACGTGTATTTCAGGGGTGCGCAGGAAGTTTCACACGCAATTGGGCTGGGTACGTGTATTTCAGGGGTGCGCGGGAAGTTTCACATGTGATTGGGCTGAGTACGTGTATTTCAGGGGTGCGCGGGAAGTTTCACATGCAATTGGCCTGGGTAGGTCTATTTCAGGGGTGCGCGGGAAGTGTCACACGCGATTGGCCTGGGTACGTGTATTTCAGGGGTGCGCAGGAAGTTTCACACGCAATTGGGCTGGGTACGTGTATTTCAGGGGTGCGCGGGAAGTTTCACATGCGATTGGAGTAGGGTACCTGTATTACTGGGCTGTGCATGAAGTTTCACACGCGATTTTGCTGTCAGAGTGGGGAACGCGTATATCGGGGCTACGCGGAGAGTCCTACACGTGAATTGGCAGTGTGGGTCCTCCCAGGTGTCCCCTCTACCCCCTCCACGGCCTCTGCAGGCAGCCCACACCACAGGGGACTACCCTGCACCCCTGGTCATGTCCCGCAGTCAGCCCATCCACGATGGGCATGCCCCCCAGCCAAGCCACATGTCACGTTGCAATATGATCACCAACTCATGTCTCCCAGCACCCCCACCCCCCAGCAGTGAGGGGCACCTGCCAGCAGGCCCCCACTCATGTCCGCCAGCACCCCCACCCTCCCAGCAGTCAGGGGCACCTGCCAGCAGGCCCCCACACATGTCCTCCAGCACCCCCACCCCCCAGCAGGGCAGGGCACCTGCCAGCAGGCCCCCACACATGTCCCCCAGCACCCCCACCCCCCAGCAGTCAGGGGCACCTGCCAGCAGTCCCCCACACATGTCCCCCTGCACCCCCACCCCCCAGCAGTCAGAGGCACCTGCCAGCAGGCCCCCACTCATGTCCCACACATGTCCCCCAGCACCCCCACCACCCAGCAGTGCAGGGCACCTGCCAGCAGGCCCCCGCACATGTCACCCAGCATCCCCACCCCCCAGCAGTGCAGGGCACCTGCCAGTAGGCCCCCACACATGTCCCCCAGCACCCCCACCCCCAGCAGTCAGGGGCACCTGCCAGCAGGCCCCCACACATGTCCCCCTGCACCCCCACCCCCCAGCAGTCAGGGGCACCTGCCAGCAGGCCCCCACACATGTCCCGCTGCACCCCCACCCCCCAGCAGTCAGGGGCACCTGCCAGCAGGTACCCACTCATGTCCCCCTGCACCCCCACCCCCCAGCAGTCAGGGGCACCTGCCAGCAGGCCCCCACACATGTCCCCCCGACAGGTCATCACACTCCAGACCCATGCCCCTCATGGCCACCCAAATCCCACCCCAGTCCAAACACCCCACATTGAATTCCCAAAGTCATGATAGAAAATACATAACCAGCATGGCCATGAATCAATGTCCCTCAGACCCACGCAATGGTGACACATGACTGTGAAAAGATCAACATTGTGACATGCACAAAACAAAAGAGATAAAACCACATCAATAAAGTGTATAATAAATGTGTATTCAATAATTAACCAAATGAATAAAAAAAACACAATAATGGAAATAATGAAGAAAAAGCTGCATGTCCAAAATATTCAAAAAAAATGTGTGAAAGCAGAATCCAAATCAATCCAAAAGCAAATGGGTCCAAAGAGTCTGTCCGTCCAACCAAATTCAAAGTGTAAAAGTAAGACACATCCATTGATCCATGGTAAAAAAGAAACTTAAATGAAGTGAAATCCAGTGTAGAACTATATACAAAGTACAAATCCAGGGTCCATGAGCCCAACCATTGAAAGGAAACCTACAAAAACCCTACCTAATGAAGAACTATATACAAAAAGGTGGGGCATTGTCCAAGCGCCGCAAATGAAATGAAAACCAAAAGGAAACCTAACACTAATAAACTATATACAATGGCAGCGGGCTAGTCTGACGGCTCACTTCTTGATTTCCCGGGCCAGGGCATCAACAAACTCCTGCTCGATGTCCCGGAGGCGGTCCTCTTCTAAGGCCCTGAGGGTTCCCAGGGACGATAACATCCGGACCTCCAGGTCCCTGCGAATTGCCTCGAGGCACTCAGCCCGCCTCAGAGCCCTTTGCATGGAGTTCTCCGCCCTGACCATCGTGAGCCGTGCCTCTTCCGCCAGCTGCCACTCCGCATCTATAGCATGGCCTAACTGCTGTCACATGGAAGACACTTCCCGTCCTGGGTCCTCCTGCCCTCCGGCCGATGCCTGCCCCTCCGATGTCGAAGGCCCTGAGCCATCATGGCACCCCCCTTGTTGCTGCTGCTGCTGTGCCTGTGCCCGTGCCCTGACTCCTGCTGCCTGCACATCCTCCTCCGGCTGGGGTGCAGTTGTTGAGGTGGCCACCCCTGCTGGACGTCCGACTCCCGACTGTGGCAGGGATGTGTCCTCCACCAGCCTGGCCGCACGGTCAGAGGCAGCTCCAACAGGGTCACCAGGTGATACTTGGGTGGGAAGATGGCACGGAGGACGACTGGCACATAGGGGGTTCAGGTGAGGAGGGGGTCGAAGCAAGGTTCAGCAAACGGAGGAATCCAGCCTGGGTGACCTGTCCCAGAAGGCTGACGTGGTCAACAAGCCATTCGAGATGACGTGCAGTCTCCCCATGAAAAGACTGCAGGTCACCTCGCATGTCCCGTTGACACAACACCACCCCACCCAGGACAGGCTCAACCCGGTCCCGGATAGCCACGTCCACAGGGAGAGGAAGGCCAGTTGTTGTAAGCGGATCCCCTCCCTGAAAACGGGTCTGGACGTAGGCATCCCTGCTGGTGCGGGATGATGCAGTCACAGGATCGGGGACAGGAATACACACAGGCATCTCCGTGATGGCCTGTGCTGCCTCCTGTCCCTGCCCCTGCACTGCACCACTGGCACCAGTGGAATCCCCACCTCCAGACCCCGTCTCTGTCCCTTGCGCGGCCTCCTCCTCCACCAAACCCCCCACCAACCTGGATGACTCTGTGCCATCTTCCTTCGTCGGACCCTGTGGGGTCTCAGCTGCCCCTTCTGCTGCCGAGGAGTCCAACTCCGACCTCTGCCTCTTGGACCTACCCTCGGCAGCTGCGGCCTGGGACGCGGCACCAGACTCCTCACTCCCTGACGAGATCACAACCTGGGAGGGGAGCCGGACCTTGCGTCTCTGATGGTGGTGTGATCCCCGCCGCTGTGCTCCACAGCACCCTCTCCGCCCTCTTCATCAGTTGACGCTGCAGACAGGGAGAGATAGGAGACAGGCATCAGGACACTGTGCAATCGACTGATACACACATGCCAGTTGCACATGAGTGGCAGTGTCAAACTTCAGACATGGCATCACAATCCCCAACACACATGGCATGTCAACTCACACACCTGAGCAATTCCACAGCCATATGGCAACAGCCAGCACCATCCATACACATACAACAGCATGAGCAGCCAAAGGTGAGCCAGACATCACATGAAACACAGGGAGTGCACTAGACATGCACACATGCCACCACACTTACATACATGTGTACACCTCCACCAACTGTCGCAGTGATGAGATCGGCATCCATGTCACATCTGGCAATCAGTCTTCTACATATCAGTGTCCCAAGCATCCATGTTGCATCACTGTTGCACCCTTGTGAAATACACACACATGCACATGTACACAGTGCAGATACATGCAGCTGGAACCGACATCCATGTGTGACACCACAACCATGCCAACTTACATACACAGTCATTCAAGCATGTGTGCTCACACATCTGCATTTGGCATGCAAGCTTACACACACATGCACCATCCATGTATCTCACACATGAGAGGACTTGCATGTGTTAGCCTCACAGCCCTGTACATACACATCCATACATGGCCCTACAAAACAACATGTGCAACCTGCACACTACCGGCACACCACCACACGCACAGCTTACAATCAGTATGCATGTACACTTACCGCTCGACTCCAGACGGGTCTGCCCCTCAAGGACCTGGACGTGGAGCGCTTGGGATATGCGTTCCAGGACCCTCATTTGATGTTCCGACAGGTGGCCACGGTGCCCCTTAGCATCCACTGCCTTCAAGAGGCGCCGGGCCTTGTTGAGGGTCCTGGACCTGAAGTCCTCCCAGCGCTTCTTGACATGTTGGAATTGTCGGACTGCCACCCCCTCCACATTGATGGCAGTCATGATGTCCGTCCAGATGCTGGTCCGTCCTTCCTTGTCGGCACGCGAACTTCCGAAGAGGGCATCATACTGCCCCAGGACTTGCTCCACCAGGACACCAACTTCGGTGGCAGTGAAGCTGGTGGCCCTCTGCCTCTCTGGCTGGGGGTTGCCAGTGGTCTCAGATGGTGGTGTGCCCGACATGGCAACCCCAGAGGCAGGCGTGGGTGAGCAACTGGATCCTGGGGCTGGGCTGTGGAGCAATGGTATCCAAGTCGGGAGTCTTCAGTTCCAGCAGGGGTGGTCACAGCAACTGCACCCCTGCAGATGGCTGATGTGCAGGAAGCAAATAGCAGGGCATGTGGGCAGCAGGCAGGCAGGCAGCAGCAGATGGCAGGTGGGAGCGTGCTCGGGGCTCTGGGGGGCAGGAAAATGGCCTTCAGGGTAGGACGTGGTCTTCCGTGTGTTTTCACGTGGCCACCTTGATACGGAGTGATTTGGCACGTGAAAAATTGCACGTCAACGTGTAATTCGAGGAAAGGGCCATAGCGCGTAAGCGCGTCAGCACACGCATGCGATTCCATTGGACCAAAGGCCCTTAGCGCGTAGGTGTGTATGTTACATTACGCGCGCGGGCGTTTCCCTCATAGCACGTGATGACAGAGCACACGTGGAAAAACTGCACGTCCGGGTGTCATCGCGTGTAATTGGATGAAAGCGCCCTCGTACACGCGTATCTAACGTGTACGTGTGGGCCGGTTTAAAAGCTGCATGTAGGACGCCATTTCCTTGTACGTGCTTTTCATGGAGTGCGAGTGGGTGAAATCTGTACTTCTTGTCGGTTCACACGCGATTACTTCACAGCGTTTCTCGTTCGTAGTCCCTGTTACCTTTGACAGCTCTTTTCTGATTTTTTGTTGGGACTGTTTCCTCAAACAGAGTTCACTTCTCCTTTTGTCCTGTCTCCTCAGACAGCGTACAATTCTTCTTTTGGCGGGGGTGTTGCCAACGCGCACACACGCGTATTTTTCACGTTCTTTTTCCAGGCAGACGGTGAGTTCAGCACGTACTTAGCAACTGTGCTTGCCCCGTGTGTGCGTTCCCCTTCAGAGGTCATTGCAGGCTGCGTGTATTACGCATACGCTTATTTGTGTGTTTCTGGGTGCCACAGCGTAGTGCAAGTTCATTTTTTCATGCACGTGGTCTACGAGGGGTTGCGTGCACGTTTATTTTTGATTTTGGGCTGCCTGTGCGTTGTGTGACCCGTTATCTTCCCCCAGGGGTCACAGGCAGCCTTGTTAGAGCACTAGCGTACAAATTCCATCTTGTATCCTACCCCTTTGACCCCCAATTGCCCAGGACAATAGTTTACTGCAACTCCCATAAGCACAACAACATCAGTGCCATGGCTGGGAGGCGACCAAGTGGTAAGGGAGGCAAAGGTGGCTGACCCTCAAAAGGTGGGAGTCGTGGGCGCAGTAGGGGACATGGCCAGGATTTGCAGGGTTCCCCTATGCCCCCATGTGTGGAGGAACAATCAGGGACAACAAAGTAAGTTCCTAATAGAGGAACTCCCGTCCCCTGCACACTTTCACTAGCTCAAATAGAGCCCAATTATTAATATGACTTAGATATACCAAATATGTGTGTACATACTTTGCAATACTTATTATTTAGTTTAAAGCACAAAAAAACATTATTTTAGTATTCAATGAAGAACCTCCACACATAAATTGTAGGTATTTCCAGTTTCTTTAATTTTCAATAATCCATAGTTGGCCCAACGCGTTTCGAGAAGTTCATCTCTTCTTCAGGGGCATATTGAACAAAATGTATCACATCTAAAGGGAAATTTCAACAAAACATGTAATTATCTATATGATAATATATATTCAAAGTCAATCATAATTCAATATATTGTATTCACATGCATTCTCATCAGGAAAGAACCCAATGTACTGCTGGCTTAGGTAAATATCATTAAAGTAAACATATTCACTCAGTTATTCAACTATAAAGTTGTTCGGTCTATTCTATCCTAGACAATCAGGTGTGTCCAACAATCAATATACCAAATTCAAAGTTTCAAGTAGTAGATATTCTCAGTGCTTTAAGTGGGCCGGGGCCTGCCGGGGCCGGGCCCCGGCAGTCTCCATAAAGTGGGGCTGAGCCGGGGCCCAACCGGGGCCCCCCGTCCCACACAACATTGGCTGGATGCCGCGACGGGAGATGCGCCAGTCAGTATGTCGGCTAAGCTGACAGAAGTGCCAGCCAGCCACAGCGACGCTGAGGCTGGCGGCACTTCTGTCAGTTAGTGTAACTCCCTCTGATGACCCCTCATCAGGGTCATCAGAGGAAGTTACTGTCCCTTTGTTTTCCCTCCCCAGGTCACTGACCCCCGCGGGCTCCGTGATCTAATATGCAGATTAAATCACGGAGCCCGCGGGTTCGCAGAGGGTGAAAGACGCCTCGGGCTCAGTGATCTATGTGCTCTGAGCAGATAAATCACAGAGCCCGAGGTGCCTTTCTCCGTCGGCAAAGCTTTATAAAAGATGCCTTGAACTGTGTACGTTTCAAGCCATCTTTTATAAAGGTAGAAATATTTCTATGTTTATAAAAGACGGCTTGAAACGTGCACAATTCAAGGCATCTTTTATAAAGCTTTGTCGACGGACAAAGCCACCTTGCGGTTTGTTTTGTCCGTCATCAACGCTTTATAAAAGATGCCTTGACTTGTTTACGTGTCAAGCCATCTTTTAGAAACATAGAAACATGTTACAAATATCTATGTTTATAAAAGGTGGCTTGAAAAGTACACAAACCATAGTAAGGTAAGCACACAAGTGTGCGTAACTTACTATGGTTTGTGCACTTTTCAAGCCACCTTTTATAAACATAGAAATATGTAACATTGCTATGTTTATAAAATATGGCTTGAAAAGTACACACACCATAGTAGTACGCATACAAACATATAAATGCTCACATACATTTATATATTTGTTTGCGCACCTTACTATGATTTGTGCACTTTTAGGCCACGCCCACAATGAAAGCCACGCCCCCAAACAAGGGCCCCCCCTCAATTTCTTACCCCACTTAAAGCACTGGATATTCTATATATTTTTTAAAAAGGTATTCAAGTGTCTGACCGCCAAATGGCGGTGTAATAGAGGCATTCAAGTAGGAGATATCATTGTCATTGTCGGTAGTTGACAAGAGAAAGAGTGGTTCATTCATAAATGGAGGGCTATTAATCAATGATTATTCACGTTGAGAGATATTAGGCGGGCTGTATCTTTACAAAAGAATATTAGTCTCAAAACGTTTTTGTGCTTACCCTTATGGTAAGGAAAGTAGTCACCGTGAAGGTAGAATGGCAACAATCTCAACCCAGAGGATCCGGCATAACACGAGATGCTGTGACTTCTCAGTCGTCTGGGTCGACTCTAATGTTTAAAATGTGTAGAAAAATGCGTTAGAGCCCGATCGTGTAGTTTAAGGAAGCAAGGTAGTGCAGAGGAGGATCTGCTTACCTTCTCAGTCCGGCAAGAAAGGAGAAATGGCGTGTCCGTTCCCGTGCTCATAGTAAGAGTACCGTGCGGCACACTGAAGTAATGACGCTTGACTATGACGTCACTGCGCAGTGGTGTCAGGTGACGTCACTATTGTAAACAAAAAATCGGGAAGAGTAGTGTACGTTAGTGGCGAGTGCAACAAAACATACAAAGGTAGAAAATGTATTAAGAATGTATGGAAGTGATCAAGTTCTGAAAGGTAGGTAAGACGTCAGAACGGACGGACGTCATGGGATAGAAAGATCCCTTAGAAACATGAGAGCAGAGTTGGAATAGTTCTCGAGTGGTAATAGTGTTCATTGGTGTTCCTAAGAGTAGGTCTCAAATGGCATTACAGTAAGGTAGATGGCAAACAACAGTAAAAAAACATACTAGTGGTTCTGGGAAATGTGGTTGTGTAGGTGCGAATGTTTCACCTGTACAAAAGTTTAGAAGAAACATACTTGTAGTCCTTTGCAACGGTACTGCTTAAAGCAGGTGTATTCCTTTAAAAGTCCATTCCGGCTCACACTTTCTGATTCAACTCGCCTGTTGTTTTGAGGCTTACAGTCTACATCACCCTGATATTTCATGGAAACTTTTGTATATATGTACAATATGCATGGGTACATATATCATTACATACAATGTTCTACATTGAACGTCTGTCTCAATGATGGGAGACTTACACTCTAATGAGTAACCAGTTCACCTTTGTTACATTGGAAACGTTGTATCATTCATTTTTTTTTAAGTAACTTACATAAGTGTATATTGGACTAAATTTGGTCAGTACATTGGGTATTTCACAAGAATGGACCTAAGTAAAAGTCTTCGTTTAAGCCTAATGGAGTCATGGCATCCAATTTATGGATCCAGAATAATTCTCTTTGTGCCAATTGTTTGGCTAAGTCTCCCACTCTTGGGGCTGTTCGAAGCACCTCTAGTACAACCAGTCTCAATTGCGATATATTATGTCCATTTTCTTTGAAGTGTCTGGCAACTGGGGATTTAATGTTGCCCGTTCGTATATTGGATTTATGTTCCGTCCATCTCTCACGTGCTTTGCGGGTGGTCTTGCCCACGTAATATTTTCCACATGGACACTTTAATCCGTAGATCACATTTTTACTTTCACAAGTGGCAAAGTCCTTTAGCATTATTTTTTTACCGCTATTAGGGTGTCTTATGTGGTCTCCCTTGATGAGGTTGGAGCAGTGTTGGCAGTTGAGGCAGGCATGTGTTCCCATCTTCTGTTTTCTGAATGTGGTTTGGGTTGGTTTCTTCATTCTTTCTGCCCTAATTAGACTATCTTTAAAGTGTTTGCCCCTCTTATAGGCTAACATGGGCAGGTCAAGGAATAATCTTTTCAGATTTGGATCTGATTTTATCAGATCCCAGTTTTTGTTGATTATTCTCTTGATTTGGAAACTTTGGCTGGAGTATTTTAAGGTGTGAATGAGTCTCGTTGTGTTTTTCTTGGGTTTGTCCTGAAGTAAATCTTCTCTGGTTATAGCTTTAGTTCGTACTTATGCTTTATCAATTATTTCCGTTGGAAATCCTCTTTTCTTGAATCTGTCTTTCATGGTTTCTTGTTCTGTTAGTAATTCTGTAGGATCTGATGTGATTTTTTTCAACCGAAGAAATTGAGAAAAGGGTAGATTGTCTTTCAGATGGAGTGGGTGAAAGCTACCAAAGTGTAGGACACTATTGACGTCTGTTGGTTTTCTGTAAATTCTTGTGTAAATTTCTGTGTCTCTTCTTTCAACTTGTGCGTCTAGAAAATGTACTCCAGGTGTTCCAATTTCTAATGTAAAGGTGATGTTCTCATGGCAGTTGTTTATGTAAGAGAGGAACTCTTTTAATTCATCGGTAGTCCCTTGCCAGATGCCGAAGATGTTGTCTATGAAACGTTTCCAGAATTTGATTTTGCTTTTGCAAGGTTCTTTGTTCAAAATGTGATGGTGTTCAAAATGAAACATGAAGATATTTGCATAGGATGGGGCTACCGAAGAACCCATTGATGTACCGGATATGTGAAGATAATATTTGCTGTCAAATCTGAAGTAATTGTTATATAGGGTGATCATAATCAGTTCTATTGCAAAGACCTTGTTGATGAGTTTAGTATTATGCCTGAGGAGAAACCATTCCAGGGCCTCTATTCCTGCTTGGTGGGGTATTGATGTATATAAGCTATTCACATCCAGTGTGAATAGTATTAGATCCGTTACATCAGTTCTTATTTCCCTTAGTAACCGTAAGAAATGTGCAGTATCTTTTAAGTAGGTAGTGGTATTTTGTACCAATGGTTGAAGAGCCTTATCTAATTAGATGGCAAGTGGATGAAAAATACTTTTGGTACCAGCTACTATTGGTCGAAAGGGCGGCTGTCTGATATTTTTATGCACCTTAGGAAGTGCCTAGAAAACCGGTGTAATAGGAAATCTTTTAATGAGAAAATCTCTTGTGGACTCAGTAATCGAATCTTTGTTGTGAGCTTTGTCTATTGTTTAGACATGATGGGGTCATTATCCAGGACGATGTAGGTATGTTGATCTTGTAGAAGTCTGAGGCAGCCATCTTTGTAAAGGTTTGTGTCCTCAGGACTAAAGCTCCACCTTTGTCCGCTGGTTTAGGTGTGACCGTGATATCAACTCTTGTACAATATTATAAAAGTAAACGCATGCCCAGAGGCCTGCGGGTCTATTCAAGACCGACACTCTGTAAGGAAAATCAATCATCCGTGAAGAGATGGGAACAGATATTGAATAAATGTTCACTAGACCTCATTCTATTGACTATTGAGGAGTTGTCCAAATCACTATTAACTATAAATCAAGAAATTAAAGAAGTCACGCTGTACTGTCAAAATTAAAAACAGACGATCAACTAAAAAACATATTGGAAGATACGAATAACAAACTAGACTCTTACAAGAGGGACATAGAACAACGTAAGATAAAGTTCCGCAGGGACACACTTGACTATGCAAGGGACATAGTCTATTCTTGGCAAGAATTTTACCATAATACCAGGCCAAACCGAACAAGACTAGCAAGACCGCAGGGACCAGCCAACAGTACAGACAGCAGTGAAGATACCAGTGGAGAAAGGGACAACACCGAAAGAAATCCACCAACAAGCCCTAGAAGACCGGACATACCAGAAAGAACAGTACCAACACCACCAGGACCATCAACTACCCCGACACCGGATATACCTTTTTTAGGAGGAGACCAACCCGCAAATGGAAAAAGAAAACAAAGACAAAGGAACAAATAACAGATTCCATAATTCTGAATATCTCCAATAAAATTCTCACTAAAAGTCAGATGGACACATTGAATTTAGGGATTTCCTTTATTCCCACTAACAACTCCAGTGTCTTTGAGGAAGAAGTTAATCTCTTCAAATTGATCAGAAAAATGGAGCTCAAAGTATTCTTTGATGGTCTACCAGACTTAGGAGGACAAAAACCCAAATCTGACTGTTTGGAGATGAAGAATAAAAGTACATTCCACCCTCCGGGCAATCAGCCTGTCATTAATCTGTTCAACTTAAAAACCACGAAAGACATCAGATGTCTAAAATACAGTAATACTATGAAGATGAACACAAGGAGTCATCAATTAAAACTCATTAAGGAATTATCAGAGGATATCACGGTCACACTTAAACCAGCGGACAAAGGTGGAGCTCTAGTCCTGATGGACACAAACTTTTACAAAGATGGCTGCCTCAGACTTCTACAAGGTCAACATACCTACATCGTCCTGGATAATGACCCCATCATGTCTATCAGCACCATGATTAAAGAAACAATAGACAAAGCTCACGACGAAGATTGGATTACTGAGTCCACAAGAGATTGTCTCATTAAAAGATTTCCTATTACGCTGGTTTTCTATGCACTTCCTAAGGTGCATAAAAATCTCAGTCAGCCCCCTTTCGACCAATAGTAGCTGGTACCGAAAGTATTTTTCATCCACTTGCCATCTGTTTAGATAAGGCTCTTCAACCATTGGTACAAAAAACCAAGACCTACTTAAAAGATACTGCACATTTCTCATGGTTACTAAGGGAAATAAGAACTGATGAAACGGATCTAATACTATTCACACTGGATGTGAATAGCTTATATACATCAATACCCCACCATGCAGGAATAGAGGCCCTGGAATGGTTTCTCCTCAGGCATAATACTACACTCATCAACAAGTTCTTTGCATTACAACTGATGTGGATCATCCTGTATAACAATTACTTCAGATTTGACAGCAAATATTATCTTCAAATATCCGGTACATCAATGGGTTCTTCGGTAGCCCTATCCTATGCAAATATCTTCATGTTTCATTTTGAACACCATCACATTTTGAACAAAGAACCTTGGAAAAGCAAAATCAAATTCTGGAAACGTTTCATAGACGACATCTTCGGCATCTGGCAAGGGACCGCCGATGAATTAAAAGAGTTCCTCTCTTACATAAACAACTGCCATGAGAACATCTCCTTTACATTAGAAATGGGAACACCTGGAGTACATTTTCTAGACGTACAAGTTGAAAGAAGAGACACAGAATTTTACACGAGAATTTACAGAAAACCAACAGACATCAACAGTGTCCTACACTTTGGTAGCTTTCACCCACTCCATCTCAAAGACAATCTACCCTTTTCTCAATTTCTTCAGTTGAAAAAAATCATATCAGATCCTACAGAATTACTAACAGAACAAGAAATCATGAAAGACAGATTCAAGAAAAGAGGATTTCCAACGGAAATAATTGACAAGGCATTAGTACGAACTAACGCTTTAACCAGAGAAGATTTACTTCAGGACAAACCCAAGAAAAACACAACGAGACTCATTCACACCTTAAAATACTCCAGCCAAAGTTTCCAAATATAGAGAATAATCAACAAAAACTGGGATCTGATAAAATCAGATCCAAATCTGAACAGATTATTCCCTGACCCGCCCATGTTATAAGAGGGGCAAAAACTTTAAAGATAGTCTAATTAGGGCAGAAAGAATGAAGAAACCAACCCAAACCACATTCAGAAAACAGAAGATGGGAACACATGCCTGCCTCAACTGCCAACACTGCTCCAACCTCATCGAGGGGGACAACATAAGACACCCTAATAGCGGTAAAAAAATAATGCTAAAGGACTTTGCCACTTGTGAAAGTAAAAATGTGATCTACGGATTAAAGTGTCCATGTGGAAAATATTACGTGGGCAAGACCACCCGCAAAGCATGTGAGAGATGGACGGAACATAAATCCAATATACGAACGGGCAACATTAAATCCCCAGTTTCCAGACACTTCAAAGAAAATAGACATAATATATCTCAATTGAGATTGGTTGTACTAGAGGTGCTTCGAACAGCCCCAAGAGGGGGAGACTTAGCCAAACGATTGGCACAAAGATAATTATTCTGGATCCATAAATTGGATGCCATGACTCCATTAAGCTTAAACGAAGACTTTTACTTAGGTCCATTCTTGTGAAATACCCAATGAACTAACCAAATTTAGTCCAATATACACTTATGTAAGTTACTTAAAAAAAATGAATGATACAAAGTTTCCAATGTAACAAAGGTGAACTGGTTACTCATTAGAGTTTAAGTCTCCCATCATTGAGACAGACGTTCAATGTAGAACAGTGTATGTAATGATATATGTACCCATGTAATTTGCATATATATGTACAATACGTAAAATGCATATTGTACATATATACAAAGGTTTCCTTGAAATATCAGGGTGATGTAGACTGTAAGCCTCAAAACAACAGGCGAGTTGAATCAGAAAGTGTGAGCCCGAATGGACGTTTAAAGGAATACACCTGCTTTAAGCAGTACTGTTGCAAAGGACTACAAGTATGTTTCTTCTAAACTTTTGTACAGGTGAAACATTTGTACCTACACAACCACATTTCCCAGAACCACTAGTATGTTTTTTTACTGTTGTTATCCATCTACCTTACTGTAATGCCATTTGAGACCTACTCTTACGAACACCCATGGACACTATTACCACTCGAGAACTATTCCAACTCTGCTCTTATGTTTCTAAGGGATCTTTCTATCCCAAGACGTCCGTCCGCTCTGACGTCTTACCTACCTTTCAGAACTTGATCACTTCCATACATTCTTAATACATTTTC
This sequence comes from Ambystoma mexicanum, assembly GCF_040938575.1. Classification (NCBI taxonomy): domain Eukaryota; kingdom Metazoa; phylum Chordata; class Amphibia; order Caudata; family Ambystomatidae; genus Ambystoma; species Ambystoma mexicanum. The sequence goes on from NC_090929.1 coordinate 1,180,513,067, forward strand.
TACCTTCGTATGTTTTGTTGCATTCGCCACTAACGTACACTACTCTTCCTGATTTTTTGTTTACAATAGTGACGTCACCTGATGCCACTGCGCGATGACGTCATAGTCAAGCGCCATTACTTCAGTGTGCTGCCCGGTACTCTTACTACGAGCACGGGAACGGACACAACATTTCTCCTTTCTTGCCGGACTGAGAAGGTAAGCAGATCCTCCTCTGCACTACCTTGCTTCCTTAAACTACTCGATCGGGCTCTAACGCCTTTTTCTACACATTTTAAACACTAGAGTATGACCCAGACGACTGAGAAGTCACAGAATCTCGTGTTCTGCCGGATCCTCCGGGTTGAGATTGTTGCCATTCTACCTTCACGGTGACTACTTTCCTTACCATAAGGGTAAGCACAAACACCTTTTGAGACTAATATTCTTTTGTAAAGATACAGCCCGCCTCATATCTCTCAACATGAATAATCATTGATTAATAGCCCTTCATTTATGAATGAACCACTCTTTCTCTTGTCAACTACCGACAATGACAATATCTCCTACTTGAATGCCTCTATTACACTGCCATTTGGCGGTCAGACCCTTAAATGCCTTTTTTAAAAAAATATATAGAATATCTACTACTTGAAACTTTGAATTTGGTATATTGATTGTTGGACACACCTGATTGTCTAGGATAGAATAGACCGAACAACTTTATAGTTGAATAACTGAGTGAAATGTTTACTTTAATGATATTTGCCTAAGCCAGCAGTACATTGGGTTCTTTCCTGATGAGAATGCATTTGAATACAATATATTGAATTATGATTGACTTTGAATATATATTATCATATAGATAATTACATGTTTTGTTGAAATTTCCCTTTAGATGTGATAAATTTTGCTCAATATGCCCCTGAAGAAGAGATGAACTTCTCGAAACGCGTTGGGCCAACTATGAATTATTGAAAATTAAAGAAACTGGAAATACCTACAATTTATGTGTGGAGGTTATTCAATGAATACTAAAATAATGTCTTTTTGTGCTTTAAACTAAATAATAAGTATTGCAAAGTATGTACACACATATTTGGTGTATCTAAGTCATATTAATAATTGGGCTCTATTTGAGCTATTGAAAGTGTGCAGGGGGCGGGAGTTCCTCTATTAGGAACTTACTTTGTTTTCGTATATTTTACAACCCATATGCCAGGGTTGACTGTTAACTCCCCTGCACCTTAAATTGTCCTAAAAGCACTATTGTGCTATTTAACATTTATCCAAATACACAAACATCATCAATAGGAGTGCCCGGTGAACACAATTGTGGTTTTCTTATACTTACCCTTTGGTGGGGCGGCATATAGATTTCACAAGCACCCATTTATCCTAAATCCCAGTATAGAAACTTGGAGATGTCATTCTCCAAAATCAACACCTTAACAGACAAAGCAGCTACAACCTTGGCATTTAGCGAGGAAGAAGCTAATCGAATCTTATGACTAATTAAAGACACGGACAAAGAAAGTACCGGAGACAATAATCCAGAAAGACTCATCTTCAAATTGGAGAAATTGACCCGAAGAGAAATTTCACAGAAACTTCACGCTTCAACTCTTACACAATATAATAAAAGTGAACACATACCCAGAGGCCTGCGAGTCTATTTAAGACCGACACTCTGTAAGGAAAATCAATCATTCGTGAAGACATGGGAACAGATATTGAATAAATGTTCACTAGACCTCATTCTATGGACTATTGAGGAGTTGTCCAAATCACTATCAACTATAAATTAAGAAATTGAAGAAGTCACGCTGCAACTGTCAAAATTAAAATCAGACGATCAACTAAAAACCATATTGGAAGATATGAATAACAAACTAGACTCTTACAAGAGGGACATAGAACAATGTAAGATAAGAAAGTTCTGCAGGGACACACTTGACTACGCAAGGGACATAGTCTATTCTTGGCAAGAATTTTACCATAATACCAGGCCAAACCCAACAAGACCAGCAAGACCGCAGGGACCAGCCAACAGTACAGTCAGCAGTGAAGCTACCAGTGGAGAAAGGGACAACACCGAAAGAAATCCACCAACAAGCCCTAAAAGACCGGACATACCAGAAAGAACAGTACCAACACCACCAGGACCATCAACTACCCCGACACCGGATATACCTTTTTTAGGAGGAGACCAACCCGCAGAGGGAAAAAGAAAACAAAGACAAAGGAACAAATAACAGATTCCATAATTCTGAATATCTCCAATAAAATTCTCACTAAAAGTCAGATGGACACATTGAATTTAGGGATTTCCTTTATTCCCACTAACAACTCCAGTGTCTTTGAGGAAGAAGTTAATCTCTTCAAATTGATCAGAAAAATGGAGCTCAAAGTATTCTTTGATGGTCTACCAGACTTAGGAGGACAAAAACCCAAATCTGACTATTTGGAGATGAAGAATAAAAGTACATTCCACCCTCAGGTCAATCATCCTGTCATTAATCTGTTCAACTTAAAAACCACGAAAGACATCAGACGTCTAAAATACAGTGTACTACGAAGATGAACACAAGGAGTCATCAATTAAAACTCATTAAGGAATTATCAGAGGATATCACAGTCACACTTAAACCAGCGGACAAAGGTGGAGCTTTAGTCCTGATGGACACAAACTTTTACAAAGATGGCTGCCTCAGACTTCTGCAAGGTCAACATACCTACGTCATCCTGGATAATGACCCCATCATGTCTATCAGAACCATGATTAAAGAAACAATAGACAAAGCTCACGACGAAGATTGGATTACTGAGTCCAAAAGAGATTTTCTCATTAAAAGATTTCCTATTACGCCGGTTTTCTACGCACTTCCTAAGGTGCATAAAAATCTCAGACAGCCACCCTTTCGACCAATAGTAGCTGGTACCGAAAGTATTTTTCATCCACTTGCCATCTATTTAGATAAGGCTCTTCAACCATTGGTACAAAAAACCACTACCTACTTAAAAGATACTGCACATTTCTTACAGTTACTAAGGGAAATAAGAACTGATGAAACGGATCTAATACTATTCACACTGGATGTGAATAGCTTATATACATCAATACCCCACCCAAGCAGGAATAGAGGCCCTGGAATGGTTTCTCCTCAGGCATAATACTACACTCATCAACAATGTCTTTGCAATAGAACTGATTAGGATTATCCTGTATAACAATTACTTCAGATTTGACAGCAAAAATTATCTTCACATATCCGGTACATCAATGGATTCTTCGGCAGCCCCATCCTATGCAAATATCTTCATGTTTCATTTTGAACACCATCACATTTTGAACAAAGAACCTTGGAAAAGTAAAATCAAATTCTGGAAACGTTTCATAGACGACATCTTCGGCATCTGGCAAGGGACCGCCGATGAATTAAAAGAGTTCCTCTCTTACATAAACAACTGCCATGAGAACATCACCTTTACATTAGAAATTGGAACACCTGGAGTACATTTTCTAGATGTACAAGTTGAAAGAAGAGACACAGAATTTTACACGAGAATTTACAGAAAACCAACAGACGTCAACAGTGTCCTACACTTCGGTAGCTTTCACCCACTCCATCTCAAAGACAATCTACCGTTTCCTCAATTTCTTCGGTTGAAAAAAATCACATCAGATCCTACAGAATTACTAACAGAATAAGAAATCATGAAAAACAGATTCAAGAAAAGAGGATTTCCAACGGAAATAATTGACAAAGCATTAGTACGAACTAACGCTATAACCAGAGAAGATTTACTTCAGGACAAACCCAAGAAAAACACAACGAGACTCATTCACACCTTAAAATACTCCAGCCAAAGTTTCCAAATCAAGAGAATTATCAACAAAAACTGGGATCTGATAAAATCAGATCCAAATCTGAACAGATTATTCCCTGACCCGCCCATGTTATAAGAGGTGCAAAAACTTTAAAGATAGTCTAATTAGGGCAGAAAGAATGAAGAAACCAACCCAAACCACATTCAGAAAACAGAAGATGGGAACACATGCCTGCCTCAACTGCCAAAACTGCTCCAACCTCATCAAGGGGGACCACATAAGACACCCTAATAGCGGTAAAAAAATAATGCTAAAGGACTTTGCCACTTGTGAAAGTAAAAATGTGATCTACAGATTAAAGTGTCCATGTGGAAAATATTACGTGGGCAAGACCACCCAAAAAGCATGTGAGAGATGAACGGAACATAAATCCAATATACAAACGGGCAACATTAATTCCCCAGTTGCCAGACACTTCAATGAAAATGGACATATTATATCTCAATTGAGACTGGTTGTACTAGAGGTGCTTCGAACAGCCCCAAGAGGTGGAGACTTAGCCAAACAATTGGCACAAAGAGAATTTTTCTGGATCCATAAATTGGATGCCTTGACTCCATTAAGCTTAAACAAAGACTTTTACTTAGGTCCATTCTTGTGAAATACCCAATGACCTAACCAAATTTAGTCCAATATACAACTATGTAAGTTACTTAAAAAAAAACGAATGATACAAAGTTTCCAATGTAACAAAGGTGAACTGGTTACTCATTAGAGTGTAAGTCTCCCATCATTGAGACAGACGTTCAATGTAGAACATTGTATGTAATGATATATGTTCCCATGCATATTGTACATATATACAAAGGTTTCCATGAAATATCAGGGTGATGTAGACTGTAAGCCTCAAAACAACAGGCGAGTTGAATCAGAAAGTGTGAGCCCGAATGGACCTTTAAAGGAATACACCTGCTTTAAGCAGTGCTGTTGCAAAACTACAAGTATGTTTCTTCTAAACTTTTGTACGGGTGAAACATTTGTACCTACACAGCCACATTTCCCAGAACCACTAGTATGTTTTTTTACTGTTGTTTGCCATCTACCTTACTGTAATGCCATTTGAGACCTACTCTTAGGAACACCCATGGACACTATTACCACTTGAGAACTATTCCAACTCCGCTCTTATGTTTCTAAGGGATCTTTCTATCCCAAGACGTCCGTCTGCTCTGACGTCTTACCTACCTTTTAGAACTTGATCACTTCCATACATTCTTAATACATTTGCTACTGTCGTATGTTTTGTTGCACTCGCCACTAACGTACACTACTCTTCCCGATTTTATGTTTACAATAGTGACATCACCTGACGCCACTGCGCGGTGACGTCATAGTCAAGCGCCATCACTTCAGTGTGCTGCCCGGTACTCTTACTACAAGCACGGGAACGGACACGGCATTTCTCCTTTCTTGCCGGACTGAGAAGGTAAGCAGATCCTCCTCTGCACTACCTTGCTTCCTTAAACTACACGATCGGCCTCTAACGCCTTTTTCTACACATTTTAAACATTAGAGTACGACCCAGACGACTGAGAAGTCACAGAATCTCGTGTTCTGCCGGATCCTCCGGGTTGAGATTGTTGCCATTCTACCTTCACGGTGACTACTTTCCTTACCATAAGGGTAAGCACAAAAACCTTTTGAGACTAATATTCTTATGTAAAGATACAGCCCGCCTCATATCTCTCAACATGAATAATCATTGATTAATAGCCCTCCATTTATGAATGAACCACTCTTTCTCTTGTCAACTACCGACAATGACAATATCTCCTACTTGAATGCCTCTATTACACCGCCATTTGGCGGTCAGACCCTTGAATGCCTTTTTTTAAAAAAATATATAGAATACCTCTTACTTGAAACTTTGAATTTGGTATATTGATTGTTGGACACACCTGATTGTCTAGGATAGAATAGACCGAACAGCTTTATAGTTGAATAACTGAGTGAATATGTTTACTTTAATGATATTTACCTAAGCCAGCAGTACATTGGGTTCTTTCCTGATGAGAATGCATGCGAATACAATATATTGAATTATGATTGACTTTGAATATGTATTATCATATAGATAATTACATGTTTTGTTGAAATTTCCCTTTAGATGTGATACATTTTGTTCAATATGCCCCTGAAGAAGAGATGAACTTCTCGAAACGCTTTGGGCCAACTGTGAATTATTGAAAATTAAAGAAACTGGAAATACCTACAATTTATGTGTGGAGGTTCTTCATTGAATACTAAAATAATGTTTTTTTGTGCTTTAAACTAAATAATAAGTATTGCAAAGTATGTACACACATATTTGGTGAATCTAAGTCATATTAATAATTGGGCTCTATTTGAGCTTGTGAAAGTGTGCAGGGGACGGGAGTTCCTCTATTAGGAACTTACTTTGTTTTCGTATATTTTCCAACCCATATGCCAGGGTTGACTGTTATCTCCCCTGCACCTTAAATTGTCCTAAAAGCACTATTGTGCTATTTAACATGTATCCAAATACACAAACATCATCAATAGGAGTGCATGGTGAACACAATTGTGGTTTTCTTATACTTACCCTTCGGTGGGGTGGCATATAGATTTCACAAGCACCCATTTATCCTAAATCCCAGTATAGAAACTTGGAGATGTCATTCTACAAAATCAACACCTTAACAGACAAAGCAGCTACAACCTTGGCATTTAGCGAGGAAGAAGCTAATCGAATCTTGGGACTAATTAAAGACACGGACAAAGAAAGTACCGGAGACAATAATCCAGAAAGACTCATCTTCAAATTGGAGAAATTGATCCGAAGAGAAATTTCACAGAAACTTCACACTTCAACTCTTGCACAATATTATAAAATGGAACGCATACCCAGAGGCCTGCGGGTCTATTTAAGACCGACATTCTGCAAGGAAAATCAATCATTTGTGAAGATATGGGAACAGATATTGAATAAATGTTCACAAGACCTCATTCTATTGACTATTGAGGAGTTGTCCAAATCACTATCAACTATAAATCAAGAAATTGAAGAAGTCACGCTGCAACTGTCAAAATTAAAAACAGACGATCAACTAAAAACCATATTAGAAGATACGAATAACAAACTAGACTATTACAAGAGGGACATAGAACAACGTAAGATAAGAAAGTTCCACAGGGACACACTTGACTATGCAAGGGACATAGTCTATTCTTGGCAAGAATTTTACCATAATACCAGACCAAACCCAACAAGACCAGCAAGACCGCAGGGACCAGCCAACAGTACAGTCAGCAGTGAAGCTACCAGTGGAGAAAGGGACAACACCGAAATAAATCCACCAACAAGTCCTACAAGACCGGACATACCAGAAAGAACAATACCAACACCACCAGTACCATCAACTACCCCGACACCGGTATACCTTTTTTAGGGGGAGACCAACCCGCAGAGGGAAAAAGAAAACAAAGACAAAGAAACAAATAGCAGATTCCATAATTCTGAATATCTCCAACAAAATTCTCACTAAAAGTCAGATGGACACATTGAATTTAGGGATTTCCTTTATTCCCACTAACAACTCCAGTGTCTTTGAGGAAGAAGTTAATCTCTTCAAATTGATCAGAAAAATGGAGCTCAAAGTATTCTTTGATGGTCTACCAGATTTAGGAGGACAAAATCCCAAATCTGACTATTTGGAGATGAAGAATAAAAGAACATTCCACCCTAAGGTCAATCATCCTGTCATTAATCTGTTCAACTTAAAAACCACGAAAGACATCAGACGTCTAAAATACAGTAATGCTACGAAGATGAACATAAGGAGTCATCAATTAAAACTCATTAAGGAATTATCAGAGGATATCACGGTCACACTTAAATCAGCGGGCAAAGGTGGAGCTTTAGTCCTGATGGACACAAACTTTTACAAAGATGGCTGCCTCAGACTTCTACAAGATCAACATACCTACATCGTCCTGGATAATGACCCCGTCATATCTATCAGAACGATGATTAAAGAAACAATAGACAAAGCTCACGACGAAGATTGGATTACTGAGTCCACAAGAGATTTTCTCATTAAAAGATTTCCTTTTACGCCGGTTTTCTACGCACATCCTAAGGCGCATAAAAATCTCAGACAGCCACCCTTTCGACCAATAGTAGCTGGTACCGAAAGTATTTTTCATCCACTTGCCATCTACTTAGATAAGGCTCTTCAACCATTGGTACAAAAAACCACTACCTACTTAAAAGATACTGCACATTTCTTACGGTTACTAAGCGAAATAAGAACTGATGAAACAGATCTAATACTATTCACACTGGATGTGAATAGCTTATATACATCAATACCCCACCAAGCAGGAATAGAGGCCCTGGAATGGTTTCTTCTCAGGCATAATACTACACTCATCAACAAGGTCTTTGCAATAGAACTGATTAGGATCATCCTGTAGAACAATTACTTCAGATTTGACAGCAAATATTATCTTCAAATATCCGGTACATCAATGGATTCTTCGGTAGCCCCATCCTATGTAAATGTCTTCATGTTTCATTTTGAACACCATCACATTTTGAACAAAGTACCTTGGAAAAGCAAAATCAAATTCTGGAAACGTTTCATAGACAACATCTTTGGCATCTGGCAAGGGACTGCCGATGAATTAAAAGAGTTCCTCTCTTACATAAACAACTGCCATGAGAACATCATCTTTACATTAGAAATTGGAACACCTGGAGTACATTTTCTAGACGTACAAGTTGAAAGAAGAAACACAGAATTTTACACAAGAATTTACAGAAAACCAACAGATGTCAACAGTGTCCTACACTTTGGTAGCTTTCACCCACTCCATCTGAAAGACAATCTACCCTTTTCTCAATTTCTTCGCTTGAAAAAAATCACATCAGATCCTACAGAATTACTCACAGAACAAGAAATCATGAAAGACAGATTCAAGAAAAGAGGATTTCCAACGGAAATAATTGACAAAGCATTAGTACGAACTAACGCTATAACCAGAGAAGATTTACTTCAGGACAAACCCAAGAAAAACACAACGAGACTCATTCACACCTTAAAATACACCAGCCAAAGTTTCCAAATCAAGAGAATAATCAACGAAAACTGGGATCTGATAAAATCAGATCCAAATCTGAACAGATTATTCCCCGACCCGCCGATGTTATAAGAGGGGCAAAAACTTTAAAGATAGTCTAATTAGGGCAGAAAGAATGAAGAAACCAACCCAAACCACATTCAGAAAACAGAAGATGGGAACACATGTCTGCCTCAGCTGCCAACACTGCTCCAACCTCATCAAGGGGGACCACATAAGACACCCTAATAGCGGTAAAAAAATAATGCTAAAGGACTTTGCCACTTGTGAAAGTAAAAATGTGATCTACGGATTAAAGTGTCCATGTGGAAAATATTACGTCGGCAAGACCACCCGCAAAGCATGTGAGAGATGGAAGGAACATAAATCGTATATACGAATGGGCAACATTAAATCCCCAGTTGCCAGACACTTCAAAGAAAATGGACATAATATATCTCAATTGAGACTGGTTGTTCTAGAGGTGCTTCGAACAGCCCCAAGAGGGGAAGACTTAGCCAAACGATTGGCACAAAGAGAATTATTCTGGATCCATAAATTGGATGCCATGACTCCATTAAGCTTAAACAAAGACTTTTACTTAGGTCCATTCTTGTGAAATACCCAATGACCTAACCAAATTTAGTCCAATATACACTTATGTAAGTTACTTAAAAAAAACGAATGATACAAAGTTTCCAATGTAACAAAGGTGAACTGGTTACTCATTAGAGTGTAAGTCTCCCATCATTGAGACAGACGTTCAATGTAAAACATTGTATGTAATGATATATGTACCCATGCATATTGTACATCTATACAAAGGTTTCCATGAAATATCAGGGTGATGTAGACTGTAAGCCTCAAAACAACAGGCGAGTTGAATCAGAAAGTGTGAGCCCGAATGGACCTTTAAAGGAATACACCTGCTTTAAGTAGTGCCGTTGCAAAACTACAAGTATGTTTCTTCTAAACTTTTGTACAGGTGAAATATTTGTACCTACACAACCACACTTCCCAGAACCACTAGTATGTTTTTTTACTGTTGTTTGCCATCTACCTTACTGTAATGCCATTTGAGACCTACTCTTAGGAACACCCATGGACACTATTACCACTCGAGAACTATTCCAACTCCACTCTTATGTTTCTAAGGGATCTTTCTATCCCAAGATGTCCGTCTGCTCTGACGTCTTACCTACCTTTTAGAACTTGATCACTTCCATACATTCTTAATACATTTTCTACCTGCGTATGTTTTGTTGCACTCGCCACTAACGTACACTACTCTTCCCGATTTTATGTTTACAATAGTGACATCACCTGACGCCACTGCGCGGTGATGTCATAGTCAAGCGCCATTACTTCAGTGTGCTGCCCGGTACTCTTACTACGAGCACGGGAACGGACACGGCATTTCTCCTTTCTTGCCGGACTGAGAAGGTAAGCAGATCCTCCTCTGCACTACCTTGCTTGCTTAAACTACACGATCGGCCTCTAACGCCTTTTTCTACACATTTTAAACATTAGAGTACGACCCAGACGACTGAGAAGTCACAGAATCTCGTGTTCTGCCGGATCCTCCGGGTTGAGATTGTTGCCATTCTACCTTCACGGTGACTACTTTCCTTACCATAAGGGTAAGCACAAAAACCTTTTCAGACTAATATTCTTATGTAAAGATAAAGCCCGCCTCATATCTCTCAACATGAATAATCATTGATTAATAGCCCTCCATTTATGAATGAACCACACTTTCTCTTGTCAACTACCGACAATGACAATATCTCCTACTTGAATGCCTCTATTACACCGCCATTTGGGGGTCAGACCCTTGAATGCCTTTTTTAAAAAAATATATAGAATATCTACTACTTGAAACTTTGAATTTGGTATATTGATTGTTGGACACACCTGATTGTCTAGGATAGAATAGACCGAAAAACTTTATAGTTGAATAACTGAGTGAATATGTTTACTTTAATGATATTTACCTAAGCCAGCAGTACATTGGGTTCTTTCCTGATGAGAATGCATGTGAATACAATATATTGAATTATGATTGACTTTGAATATATATTATCATATAGATAATTACATGTTTTGTTGAAATTTCCCTTTAGATGTGATAAATTTTGTTCAATATGCCCCTGAAGAAGAGATGAACTTCTTGAAAAGCGTGGGCAACTATGAATTATTGAAAATTAAAGAAACTGGAAATACCTACAATTTATGTGTGAAGGTTCTTCATTGAATACTAAAATAATGTTTTTTTGTGCTTTAAACTAAATAATAAGTATTGCAAAGTATGTACACACATATTTGGTGTATCTAAGTCATATTAATAATTGGGCTCTATTTGAGCCAGTGAAAGTGTGCAGGGGACGGGAGTTCCTCTATTAGGAACTTACTTTGTTTTTGTATATTTTACAACCCATATGCCAGGGTTGACTGTTATCTCCCCTGCACCTTAAATTGTCCTAAAAGCACTATTGTGCTATTTAACATTTATCCAAATACACAAACATCATCAATAGGAGTGCATGGTGAACACAATTGTGATTTTCTAATACTTACCCTTCGGTGGGGTGGCACATAGATTTCACAAGCACCCGTTTATCCTAAATCCCAGTATTGAAATTGGAGATGTCATTCTCCAAAATCAACACCTTAACAGACAAAACAGCTACAACCTTGGCATTTAGCGAGGAAGAAGCTAATCGTATCTTGGGACTAATTAAAGACACGGACAAAGAAAGTACCGGAGACAATAATCCAGAAAGACTCATCTTCAAATTGGAGAAATTGATCCCAAGAGAAATTTCACAGAAACGTCACGCTTCACTCCTTGCACAATATTATAAAAGTGAACGCTTACCCAGAGGCCTGCGGGTCTATTTAAGACCGACACTCTGTAAGAAAAATCAATCATTCGTGAAGACATGGGAACAGATATTGAATAAATGTTCACTGGACCTCATTCTATTGACTATTGAGGAGTTGTCCAAATCACTATCAACTATAAATCAAGAAATTGAAGAAGTCACGCTGCAACTGTCAAAATTAAAAACAGACGATCAACTAAAAACCATATTGGAAGATACGAATAAAAAACTATACTCTTACAAGAGGGACATAGAACAACGTAAGATAAGAAAGTTCCGCAGGGACACACTTGACTATGCAAGGGACATAGTCTATTCCTGGCAAGAATTTTACCATAATACCAGGCCAAACCCAACAAGAACAGCAAGACCGCAGGGACCAGCCAACAGTACAGACAGCAGTGAAGCTACCAGTGGAGAAAGGGACAACACCGAAAGAAATCCACCAACAAGCCCTAGAAGACAGGGGTGGGTGGTCATAATTTCGAACAAAAAATGTCGACAGACAAAAATGTCGACAAAAAAATGACGAAAAAAAAATGTCGACTTTCGTTTTTTTTAATTATATATTTATTTTAGGGGTTCGGGAGTTAAAAAAAAGGGAAAAATTAAAAAAAAAATTAAAAAAGGGGTGTTGGGGGGGGAACCCCCCATTTAAAAAAAAAATGCATTGAAAAAAAAAGTCAACATTTTTTTTTCCGACATTTTTTTTTCGATATTTTGACTTTCGACATTTTTGTTGTCGAAATTATCACTGTAAACCACAGACCGGACATACCAGAAAGAACAGTACCAACACCACCAGGACCATCAACTACCCCAACAGCGGATATACCTTTTTTAGGAGGAGACCAACCCGCATAGGGAAAAAGAAAACAAAGACAAAGGAACAAATAACAGATTTCATAATTCTGAATATCTCCAACAAAATTCTCACTAAAAGTCAGATGGACACATTGAATTTAGGGATTTCCTTTATTCCCACTAACAACTCCAGTGTCTTTGAGGAAGAAGTTAATCTCTTCAAATTGATCAGAAAAATGGAGCTCAAAGTATTCTTTGATGGTCTACCCGACTTAGGAGGACAAAATCCCAAATCTGACTATTTGGAGATGAAGAATAAAAGTACATTCCACCCTCAGGTCAATCATCCTGTCATTAATCTGTTCAACTTAAAAACCACAAAAGACATCAGAAATCTAAAATACAGTAATACTACGAAGATGAACATAAGGAGTCATCAATTAAAACTCATTAAGGAATTATCAGAGGATATCACGGTCACACTTAAACCAGCGGACAAAGGTGGAGCTTTAGTCCTGATGGACGCAAACTTTTACAAAGATGGCTGCCTCAGACTTCTACAAGATCAACATACCTACATCGTCCTGGATAATGACCCCATCATGTCTATCAGAACCATGATTAAAGAAACAATAGACAAAGCTCACGACGAAGATTGGATTACTGAGTCCACAAGAGATTTTCTCATTAAAAGATTTCCTTTTACGCCAGTTTTCTACGCACTTCATAAGGTGCATAAAAATCTCAGACAGCCGCCCTTTCGACCAATAGTAGCTGGTACCGAAAGTATTTTTCATACGCTTGCCATCTATTTAGATAAGGCTCTTCAACCATTGGTACATAAAACCACTACCTACTTAAAAGATACTGCACATTACTTACGGTTACTAAGGGAAATAAGAACTGATGAAACAGATCTAATACTATTCACACTGGATGTGAATAGCTTATATACATCAATACCCCACCAAGCAGGAATAGAGGCCCTGGAATGGTTTCTCCACAGGCATAATACTACACTCATCAACAAGGTCTTTGCAATAGAACTGATTAGGATCATCCTGTGTAACAATTACTTCATATTTGACAGCAAATATTATCTTCAAATATCCGGTACATCAATGGGTTCTTCGGTAGCCCCATCCTATGCAAATATCTTCATGTTTCATTTTGAACACCATCACATTTTGAACAAAGAACCTTGGAAAAGCAAAATCAAATTCTGGAAACGTTTCATAGATTACATCTTTGGCATCTGGCAAGGGACTGCCGATGAATTAAAAGAGTACCTCTCTTCCATAAACAACTGCCATTAGAACATCACCTTTACATTAGAAATTGGAACACCTGCAGTACATTTTCTAGACGTGCAAGTTGAAAGAAGTGACACAGAATTTTACACGAGAATTTACAGAAAACCAACAGATGTCAACAGTGTCCTACACTTTGGTAGCTTTCACCCACTCCATCTGAAATACAATCTACCCTTTTCTCAATTTCTTCGGTTGAAAGAAATCACATCAGATCCTACAGAATTACTCACAGAACAAGAAATCATGAAAGACAGATTCAAGAAAAGAGGATTTCCAACGGAAATAATTGACAAAGCATTAGTACGAACTAACGCTATAACCAGAGAAGATTTACTTCAGGACAAACCCAAGAAAAACACAACAAGACTCATTCACACCTTAAAATACTCCAGCCAAAGTTTCCAAATCAAGAGAATAATCAACAAAAACTGGGATCTGATAAAATTAGATCCAAATCTGAACAGATTATTCCCCGACCCGCCCATGTTATAAGAGGGGCAAAAACTTTAAACATAGTCTAATTAGGGCAGAAAGAATGAAGAAACCAACCCAAACCACATTCAGAAAACAGAAGATGGGAACACATGCCTGCCTCAACTGCCAACACTGCTCCAACCTCATCAAGGGGGACCACATAAGACACCCTAATAGCGGTAAAAAAATAATGCTAAAGGACTTTGCCACTTGTGAAAGTAAAAATGTGATCTACGGATTAAAGTGTCCATGTGAAAAATGTTACATGGGCAAGACCACCCGCAAAGCATGTGAGAGATGGACGGAACATAAATCCAATATACGAACGAGCAACATTAAATCCCCAGTTGCCAGAGACTTCAAAGAAAATGGACATAATATATCTCAACTGAGACTGGTTGTACTAGAGGTGCTTCGAACAGCCCCAAGAGGGGGAGACTTAGCCAAACGATTGGCACAAAGAGAATTATTCTGGATCCATAAATTGGATGCCATGACTCCATTAGGCTTAAACGAAGACTTTTACTTAGGTCCATTCTTGTGAAATACCCAATGAACTAACCAAATTTAGTCCAATATACACTTATGTAAGTTACTTAAAAAAAACGAATGATACAAAGTTTCCAATGTAACAAAGGTGAACTGGTTACTCATTAGAGTGTAAGTCTCCCATCATTGAGACAGACATTCAATGTAGAACATTGTGTGTAATGATATATGTACCCATGCATATTGTACATATATACAAAGGTTTCCATGAAATATCAGGGTGATGTAGACTGTAAG
The DNA here is from genome assembly GCF_040938575.1 of Ambystoma mexicanum. NCBI lineage: Eukaryota > Metazoa > Chordata > Amphibia > Caudata > Ambystomatidae > Ambystoma > Ambystoma mexicanum. Next base: position 1,180,528,282 of record NC_090929.1, read on the forward strand.
CCTAAAAAAAACAGGCGATTTGAATCAGAAAGTGTGAGCCCGAATGGACTTTTAAAGGAATACACCTGCTTTAAGCAGTGCCGTTGCAAAGGACTACAAGTATGTTTCTTCTAAACTTTTGTACAGGTGAAACATTTGTACCTACACAACCACATTTCCCAGAACCACTAGTATGTTTTCTTACTGTTGTTTGCCATCTACCTTACTGTAATGCCATTTGAGACCTACTCTTAGGAACACCCATGGACACTATTACCACTCGAGAACTATTCCAACTCTGCTCTTATGTTTCTAAGGGACCTTTCTATCCCAAGATGTCCGTCTGCTCTGACGTCTTACCTACCTTTCAGAACTTGATCACTTCCATACATTCTTAATACATTTTCTACCTTCGTATGTTTTGTTGCACAAGACACTAACGTACACTACTCTTCCCGATTTTTTGTTTACAATAGTGACGTCACCTGACGCCACTGCGGGGTGACGTCATAGTCAAGCGCCATTACTTCAGTGTGCTGCCCGGTACTCTTACTACGAGCACGGGAACAGACATGGCATTTCTCCTTTCTTGCCGGACTGAGAAGGTAAGCAGATCCTCCTCTGCACTACCTTCCTCCCTTAAACTACGCGATCGGGCTCTAACGCCTTTTTCTACACATTTTAAACATTAGAGTACGACCCAGACGACTGAGAAGTCACAGAATCTCGTGTTCTGCCGGATCCTCCGGGTTGAGATTGTTGCTATTCTACCTTCACGGTGACTACTTTCCTTACCATAAGGGTAAGCACAAACACCTTTTGAGACTAATATTCTTTTGTAAAGATACAGCCTCATATCTCTCAACATGAATAATCATTGATTAATAGCCCTCCATTTATGAATGAACCACTCTTTCTCTTGTCAACTACCGACAATGACAATATCTCCTACTTGAATGCCTCTATTACACCGCCATTTGGCGGTCAGACCCTTGAATGCCTTTTTTAAAAAAATATATAGAATATCTACTACTTGAAACTTTGAATTTGGTATATTGATTGTTGGACACACCTGATTGTCTAGGATAGAATAGACCAAACAACTTTATAGTTGAATAACTGAGTGAATATGTTTACTTTAATGATATATACCTAAGCCAGCAGTACATTTTGTTCTTTCCTGATGAGAATGGATGTGAATACAATATATTGAATTATGATTGACTTTGAATATATATTATCATATAGATAATTACATGTTTTGTTGAAATTTCCCTTTAAATGTGATAAATGTTGTTCAATATGCCCCTGAAGAAGAGATGAACTTCTTGAAACGCATTGGGCCAACTATGAATTATTGAAAATTAAAGAAACTGGAAATACCTACAATTTATGTGTGGAGGTTCTTCATTGAATACTAAAATAATGTTTTTTTGTGCTTTAAACTAAATAATAAGTATTGCAAAGTATGTACACACATATTTGGTGTATCTAAGTCATATTAATAATTGGGCTCTATTTGAGCTAGTGAAAGTGTGCAGGGGACGGGAATTCCTCTATTAGGAACTTACTTTGTTTTCGTATATTTTACAACCCATATGCCAGGGTTGACTGTTATCTCCCCTGCACCTTAAATTGTCCTAAAAGCACTATTGTGCTATTTAACATTTATCCAAATACACAAACATCATCAATAGGAGTGCATGGTGAACACAATTGTGGTTTTCTTATACTTACCCTTCGGTGGGGTGGCATATAGACTTCACAAGCACCTATTTATCCTAAATCCCAGTATAGAAACTTGGAGATGTCATTCTCCAAAATCAACACCTTAACAGACAAAGCAGCTACAACCTTGGCATTTAGCGAGGAAGAAGCTAATCGAATCTTGGGACTAATTAAAGACACGGACAAAGAAAGTACCGGAGACAATAATCCAGAAAGACTCATCTTCAAATTGGAGAAATTGATCCGAAGAGAAATTTCACAGAAACTTCACGCTTCAACTCTTGCACAATATTATAAAAGTGAACGCATACCCAGAGGCCTGCGGGTCTATTTTAGACCGACACTCTGTAAGGAAAATCAATCATTCGTGAAGTCATGGGAACAGATATTGAATAAATGTTCACTAGACCTCATTCTATTGACTATTGAGTAGTTGTCCAAATCACTATCAACTATAAATCAAGAAATTGAAGAAGTCACGCTGCAACTGTCAAAATTAAAAACAGACGATCAACTAAAAACCATATTGGAAGATACGAATAACAAACTAGACTCTTACAAGAGTGACATAGAACAACGTAAGATAAGAAAGTTCTGCAGGGACACACTTGACTACGCAAGTAAATTGTCTATTCTTGGCAAGAATTTTACCATAATACCAGGCCAAACCCAACAAGACCAGCAAGACCGCAGGGACCAGCCAACAGTACAGACAGCAGTGAAGCTATCAGTGGAGAAAGGGACAACACCGAAAGAAATCCACCAACAAGCCCTAGAAGACCGGACATACCAGAAAGAACAGTGCCAACACCACCAGGACCATCAACTACCCCGACACCGGATATACCTTTTTTAGGAGGAGACCAACCCGCAAAGGGAAAAAGAAAACAAAGACAAAGGAACAAATAACAGATTCCATAATTCTGAATATCTCCAACAAAATTCTCACTAAAAGTCAGATGGACACATTGAATTTAGGGATTTCCTTTATTCCCACTAACAACTCCAGTGTCTTTGAGGAAGAAGTTAATCTCTTCAAATTGATCAGAAAAATGGAGCTCAAAGTATTCTTTGATGGTCTACCAGACTTAGGAGGACAAAAACCCAAATCTGACTATTTGGAGATGAAGAATAAAAGTACATTCCACCCTCAGATCAATCATCCTGTCATTAATCTGTTCAACTTAAAAACCACGAAAGACATCAGACGTCTAAAATACAGTAATACTACGAAGATGAACACAAGGAGTCATCAATTAAAACTCATTAAGGAATTATCAGAGGATATCACGGTCACACTTAAACCAGCGGGCAAAGGTGGAGCTTTAGACCTGATGGACACAAACTTTTACAAAGATGGCTGCCTCAGACTTCTACAAGATCAACATACCTACATCGTCCTGGATAATGACCCCATCATGTCTATCAGCACCATGATTAAAGAAACAATAGACAAAGCTCACGACGAAGATTGGATTACTGAGTCCACAAGAGATTTTCTCATTAAAAGATTTCCTATTACGCTGGTTTTCTACGCACTTCTTAAGGTGCATAAAAATCTCAGTCAGGCGTCCTTTCGACCTAAAGTAGCTGGTACCGAAAGCATTTTTCATCCACTTACCATATATTTAGATAAGGCTCTTCAACCATTGGTACAAAAAAACCACTACCTACTTAAAAGATACTGCACATTTCTTACGGTTACTAAGGGAAATTAGAACTGATGAAACGGATCTAATACTATTCACACTGGATCTGAATAGCTTATATACGTCAATACCCCACCAAGCAGGAATAGAGGCCCTCGAATGGTTTCTCCTCAGGCATAATACTACATTCATCAACAAGGTCTTTGCATTAGAACTGAAAAGGATCATCCTGTATAACAATTACTTCAGATTTGACAGCAAATATTATCTTCAAATATCCGGTACATCAATGGGTTCTTCGGTAGTCCCATCCTATGCAAATATCTTCATGTTTCATTTTGAACACCATCACATTTTGAACAAAGACCCTTGGAAAAGCAAAATCAAATTCTGGAAACGTTTCATAGATGACATCTTCGGCATCTGGCAAGGGACCGCCGATGAATTAAAAGAGTTCCTCTCTTACATAAACAACTGCCATGAGAACATCACCTTTACATTAGAAATTGGAATACCTGGAGTACATTTTCTAGACGTTCAAGTTGGAAGAAGAGACACAGAATATTACACAAGAATTTACAGAAAACCAACAGATGTCAATAGTGTCCTACACTTTGGTAGCTTTCACCCACTTCATCTGAAAGACAATCTACCCTTTTCTCAATTTCTTCAGTTGAAAAAAATCACATCAGATCCTACAGAATTACTAACAGAACAAGAAATCATGAAAGACAGATTCAAGAAAAGAGGATTTCCAACGGAAATAATTGACAAAGCATTAGTACGAACTAACGCTATAACCAGAGAAGATTTACTTCAGGACAAACCCAAGAAAAACACAACGAGACTCATTCACACTTTAAAATACTCCAGCCAAAGTTTCCAAATCAAGAGAATAATCAACAAAAACTGGGATCTGATAAAATCAGATCCAAATCTGAACAGATTATTCCCAGACCCGCCCATGTTATAAGAGGGGCAAAAACTTTAAAGATAGTCTAATTAGGGCAGAAAGAATGAAGAAACCAACCCAAACCACATTCAGAAAACAGAAGATGGGAACACATGCCTGCCTCAACTGCCAACACTGCCCCAACCTCATCAAGGGGGACCACATAAGACACCCTAATAGTGGTAAAAAAATTATGCTAAAGGACTTTGCCACTTGTGAAAGTAAAAATGTGATCTACGGATTAAAGTGTCCATGTGGAAAATATTACATGGGTAAGACAACCCGCAAAGCACGTGAGAGATGGACGGAACATAAATCCAATATACGAACGGGCAACATTAAATCCCCAGTTGCCAGACACTTCAAAGAAAATGGACATAATATATCTCAATTGAGACTGGTTGTACTAGAGGTGCTTCGAACAGCCCCAAGAGGGGGAGACTTAGCCAAACGATTGGCACAAAGAGAATTATTCTGGATCCATAAATTGGATGCCATGACTCCATTAGGCTTAAACGAAGACTTTTACTTAGGTCCATTCTTGTGAAATACCCAATGTACTAACCAAATTTAGTCCAATATACACTTATGTAAGTTACTTAAAAAAAACGAATGATACAAAGTTTCCAATGTAACAAAGGTGAACTGGTTACTCATTAGAGTGTAAGTCTCCCATCATTGAGACAGACGTTCAATGTAGAGCATTGTATGTAATGATATATGTACCCATGCATATTGTACATATATACAAAGGTTTCCTTGAAATATCAGGGTGATGTAGACTGTAAGCCTCAAAACAACAGGTGAGTTGAATCAGAAATGTGTGAGCCCGAATGGACTTTTAAAGGAATACACCTGCTTTAAGCAGTACCGTTGCAAAGGACTACAAGTATGTTTCTTCTAAACTTTTGTACATGTGAAACATTTGTACCTACACAACCACATTTCCCAGAACCACTAGTATGTTTTTTTACTGTTGTTTGCCATCTACCTTATTGTAATGCCATTTCAGACTTACTCTTAGGAACACCCATGGACACTATTACCACTCGAGAACTATTCCAACTCTGGTCTTATGTTTTTAAGGGATCTTTCTATCCCAAGACGTCCGTCCGCTCTGACGTCTTACCTACCTTTCAGAACTTGATCACTTCCATACATTCTTAATACATTTTCTACCTTCGTATGTTTTGTTGCACTCGCCACTAACGTACACTACTCTTCCCGATTTTTTGTAGTCAAGCGCCATTACTTCAGTGTGCCGCCCGGTACTCTTACTACGAGCACGGGAACGGACACGCCATTTCTCCTTTCTTGCCGGACTGAGAAGGTAAGCAGATCCTCCTCTGCACTACCTTGCTTCCTTAAACTACACGATCGGGCTCTAACGCCTTTTTCTACACATTTTAAACATCAGAGTACGACCCAGACGACTGAGAAGTCACAGCATCTCGTGTTCTGCCGGATCCTCCGGGTTGAGATTGTTGCCATTCTACCTTCATGGTGACTACTTTCCTTACCATAAGGGTAAGCACAAAAACCTTTTGAGACTAATATTCATTTGTAAAGATACAGCCCGCCTCATATCTCTCAACATGAATAATCATTGATTAATAGCCCTCCATTTATGAATGAACCACTCTTTCTCTTGTCAACTACCGACAATGACAATGATATCTCCTACTTAAATGCCTCTATTACACTGCCATTTGGCAGTCAGACCCTTGAATGCCTTTTTTAAAAAAATATATAGAATATCTACTACTTGAAACTTTGAATTTGGTATATTGATTGTTGGACACACCTGATTGTCTAGGATAGAATAGACCGAACAACTTTATAGTTGAATAACTGAGTGAATATGTTTACTTTAATGATATGTACCTAAGCCAGCAGTACATTGGGTTCTTTCCTGATGAGAATGCATGTGAATACAATATATTGAATTATGATTGACTTTGAATATATATTATCATATAGATAATTACATGTTTTGTTGAAATTTCCCTTTAGATGTATTACATTTTGTTCAATATGCCCCTGAAGAAGAGATGAACTTCTCGAAACGCGTTGGGCCAACTATGAATTATTGAAAATTAAAGAAACTGGAAATACCTACAATTTATGTGTGGAGGTTCTTCATTGAATACTAAAATAATGTTTTTTGTGCTTTAAACTAAATAATAAGTATTGCAAAGTATGTACACACATATTTGGTGTATCTAAGTCATATTAATAATTGGGCTCCATTTGAGCTGGTGAAAGTGTGCAGGGGACGGGAGTTCCTCTATTAGGAACTTACTTTGTTTTCGTATATTTTACAACCCATATGCCAGGGTTGACTGTTATCTCCCCTGTACCTTAAATTGTCCTAAAAGCACTATTGTGCTATTTAACATTTATCCAAATACACAAACATCATCAATAGGAGTGCATGGTGAACACAATTGTGAACAATCAGGGACACCCATGCCCCCCCCCATGGTTGAGGGAAACGTGGCTGACACCATCCAAGCTCAGTCCCTGTTGGACCAGCCCATTGTTGCACCTGACCTGGCACAGGATGACTCCCTGGCTGATTTCCATGTCAGCAAGTCTAGGCCACGTGTGGCGGTGCAAGTTGTTGTCACCAATCCACGTGGATCTGGGGCAGCTATGTCATCTGCTGCCCCAAGTATGCAGGGTGGGGAGGCTACAGGGGCAGCTGCAGCTTTATCCGCCCCAGCTCTGACTCTCCCAGCCAGGACATAGTCAGTCCCAGTCCATCAAACTGACGTTCCCCCTGCCAACATAACCCAGAAACCAATGCCTGCATCAAGAACTATGGTCATTGTGCATTCCCACACTCCTACTACCCAGTCCACCGGTGATTCTGCCCCTACTGACCAGAGCGGCGTAAGCCACTCTGGCTCTGCTCCACCTTTAAAGAAGAGGAAGAAGGGTGCTCTGGCACGACAGGCTGAGACCCCAGACACGGCTACACACTCCGGTACCTCAAGGAAGCCTTCCTTCAATGATCCGGAACTTGATGCACTTGTGAACCATGTGTCGGCACATAGCCATGAAATGTTGGTGACTGCAGGGTGCAAGACCACACCTGGTCAATGTAAGGCACACTGGCAGACCATCGCCGACCGCATAAGTGACTTGGATTTGTGAGGCGCTCAGCTGATGATTGCTACAAGCGGTGGAATGACCTGAAATGCAGAGCAAAGAAGAATCTGGTGTCAAATCATGCAGCTACTCTGGTAACTGGCTGTGGGTCTCCACAAGAGGACAACAAACTCACTGAACATGAGTCTGTTGCTGGGGCCTTCGTCACAGAGGAACAGATTCAAGGTGTGGGAGGACTACCTGATTATGAAGCATTGTCCGGTGAGTGCCCATGCATGTGTGTGTAATGCATGTGTATGTTGTTTGGGTGACGGGTTCTGATTGAGTGCCAGGTGAGGGTCTGTGTGCCTGAGTGGTATGGGTCACCCATGTGCTTCATCCAAAACATTCAGTGGCCTTGGATTTGGGTGTGACAGTATCCCTTCTGCCCATATTAGTAATTTGACTCAACATTACGGCAGTTGCCCTTGAAGTGGCATCTTGCAACAACATTGTTTGTATTTTTCAGTGTTCGTTCAGGCTGATTGTTTCAATTCTCCCACTTTGGCTTCGCATTCCTCAGCCCTATTGTCACATTTGTGACATGCTTCTGTCATTGATGAACCCCACATTGGACCACATGTGTTACCTTGTTAGATGAATGATTTGACCATTCAGGCTAATTGAGTATTGTTGTTTGCAAAGGTAGCGGGCGCCCCTCTCTCGACAGAACAAGGCCTGATAACCTGTTCAGTGGTTATTAACCACTTGAGAGTTTGCAGCCACTGCTTTTACTCACTGTGCCTTTCACAGATGGGAAATATCCATTTGCATATCAGTCTTTGTCCTGCCCAGGGGCAGTCCAGCACCGAAATGCAATGGCAATTCCAACCTGAACGAGAGTACCACCAGCAACCCCATACACATGTTTCACCCTTGTTGGGGATCATCAGTGAGGTGAAGCTGATGCCTCTCTAAGCACAGTGAGAGGGAGACCACGTCTGGTTGCCCCCAGGAGACCTAGGGTTACCAATCCCAGGTTCCTTGAAATTTAGTTTGCAAAGGTAGCGGGCGCCCCTCTCTCGACAGAACAAGGCCTAATTGAGTATTGGCCTGATCACAGGAATTTGCGGGGCCTGTTTGAATGTGGAACATGATAGTTGTTTCCTGTCATGTTGAAGTGACTCACCATTGATGTATACATCGGCCTGCAATCACTGTATTTTTGTACACTGGATGTGTTGCAGTGTGTGGCACATGCCTATTTTGTTACACTATGTAGCATTTTTCATCTCATCATGTCCATCTCACATGGATGGCTGACAGTATTCATTCACTGACATACGGATGTACTTGTGGAATGTACCATGGCTATGGTACATGCCATATGTGTGATGGCATGTGTCATGTATGTGTATTGGACATGCCACTCACAGGCCAATGTGTGATGGCAGTGCTACCCAGCATGCAGCAAATGTGTTGCTCTTCCATGTAGGTGTCATCAGTGTCTGCCTTTTGGGTCCCCTTCAAACTCAGTGACAGTGCATGCATGGGAGGGTTATAGTCATGTGGGACATGTGTAAATCGTGTAAATCATGCACTGGTTATGTAGCTTGTCAGGCCTATTTGTGTGCTATGGTGCTAATGCCTGTTTCCATTTTTTTGTCTTTCATGTTTTTGCAGGGGATGACGCACTTGATGCTGTTGAGGTTGAGGAGATGCTGCAGACCCGGGAGGAATCTCAGGCACGACTGGGCACCAGTGGGGGACGTGGTGTGTTGGTGGGTGAGAACCCAATCTTGCTGCAGAACATTCTATCGAGGGGTGCCTCTGGGTGCACCTCCCCAGACCTCTATTCAGGTGCTGATTCGGATGATGAGACCTATGTGGTGTCGCAGGTAAGTGTTTTTGGCAGGGATTCTGTTCTGTCCAACCCACCTGTACCAGGGGTAGAACCCTCTATGGGGATGTCAGTGTTGTTAAGTCCGCCTTTGGTGGTTACAGATGCAGGGTCACACTCCACAACATCTGATCCTGTTCCTGGGCCAGCAGATCAAAGGGGGAATGCAGTGCCGGCACAGCAAGGCGCAGATCGCCTTGCCCCAAACAGTTGTGGTGCCCGCCGATGCGGTGGCCGTACGCCACCAGGCAATACCGCATGTGAACAATCCATTTACGGTATGGCAAACCAACAGGCAGCATCAGTTGAGATGATGGCTCAAGCAATGGAGAGGGTGGCCACTTCCATTGCCCCCCCTGACAGGCAGATGGAGCTACTACAGCAGACAACATACTCCATTTGCCAATCACACAGGGAGAACATGTTGGCATCCAACAGGGACAGACGGGCGGCACGGGAGACTCTACACCAATCGATATCAATAGAGTCCCAGGGGCACAGGGAAGCCTTTAGGGTAGAACTCCATCACCTCAGGGAGACTGTTGTTGACCTTGAGGCTTCCACTAACTTGAGGACAGAACAGCAGCTGGAGCGGCTCACACTTTCACTCTCAGCTGAGATGCAGGCAACTCGGGAGGAGATCCGTGCATCACATCATGTGCTGCATGGGGATCTCCGCACTATAATCCTCCAAAACGAGACCTTCCACACCCGCATGCTTGAAGCCATGGAGGAACATACCAGGGCTTTGCGTGGGCTGCCTCCCATTGCACCACGACCTCCTGTGGCAGCAACACTTCCTGTGGCAGCAGCAGAGGGTGATGATAGCGACAGCAGCAGTTCTCCCACATTGGCATAGCCATGCAGGCCATGAGCCCATGGAGGTGTTTTTTTTCCCAACATCCACACAGGTGGGTGTTGGTGTGCACCCTGTCCTCGGACCTCCTGGGTGGCCTCCCCCCCTTAGCCCCCACACAGCCATTTTTGATTTTTGATTTTTGATTCTCTTTTTTTTTTGCAGTGTGTTGCCTTGTGTGGCTCCTGTGGGCATCCACTGTATTCCAGCTGGGCACATGCAGGCTTGTCCTGAGTTTGGGTTAGATGCTTGGGTTCCTGAGACATACACCCCTCCTGCTTCCCGTTTCCATGGGCTTGCAAAGGGTGTGCCCAAGTTACTTTGGCTTACACGGTGATGTAGGACTCCCATGAGCTGTGTGGGCAGTCTGTAGTCAATACTGTGTATACATTCCTAGTGGATATTGTTGTTGAATTGTACACTGCATGGTGTATTGCTATGTGCTTGTGCATCCATGTCTTTCGCCTAATTTGCAGGTTAATTCCTCATGTCTTCACAAGGCCGTCTACTTTGGAGATGGAGTTCATGTTGTAAGCAGTGCACTAGGACATTTGTGTGGCAGCAGCACTGTACAGTTGGAAGTGGCCGATGTGCTGGCATGATCAGGTTGTAAGACTACCACTACTTTAACTTAGTACTGTCATGTTTATGCTATGTTTGAGGTTGTGCAGCTGCATTGAATTGTTGGTAAGTATTTGGTCATGTGTGTTGTTAGTTCTACATCACTGGGAGCATATTGTGTGTGGGCAGTTTCCATTGAGGACACTGTACTTTGACACTTGTGTGATGTTTTGGGGATTGCTTTGTTTACTCTCACATAGCATGACATGCCATGGTGTGTTGGGTGGCGGTGCTGGGCAGGGGTTGTGTGACATGGCACTGTTACACCTAAAAGTAAATGCTAAAAAACAAAGAAAATGGCACACATTAATAATGGGATCTGCCCAGATCATACCCAAGCAGACTGCTGTAGCTGAGAGTCGGATGAAATAGCTTTTACAATCTTGATTTGTATAATTATAATGTTTTTGCTCATTATGCATTGTAGTCAAGGCCCTTGAATGTATCAAAAAATGATTACAAATGTGAAATACAAATCGCAGCTCTTTTTGTGATATTAGCACAACCCATAAGGTCATTTGCATAGAATCATATTGTACAAACCAGCAAACCAGTCCTGTGTTTTGCTTTATAAATAGCACTCTGAAAAAATGAAGTCACATACTATAATATATTCGGAAATGCAGAGCATCATGCACTCCTAAAGTAAGAACATTTGTGAGCACTATCTTAACCTATTGTTTTGAAACAAGTGTGCTTGAAGTTGTGAAGTCCTCAAAACACCCACATTGGCAACACAACAGTCTTATTGTCAGCAAAACAAACTGAATCACTAGCTAACACCACTTTCTTTTTCAAATGCTTGTTTCACGTATTACTTCATGTTAGACGTTCCAAAACTGTTTTTGTAGCAGTTCCATTTTTGTTTCATCACACAGCAATTTGTATGCTTTTGACAGCCATTGTCTATAAGCAGGTACCCCTATCACAAATGTTATTTTGCTGTGTTCCTTGAAAACTCAAAGTAGATTACTTTGTGTCCTTTTGGGTTTTGGTACACCGTAAAGTTTAGTTTAAATCATACAATAGATGATAAAGGCTCAAAATTGAGCCTAGTCCACTTGATGGTGCTACAGATAATGCTTCAATAAAATACAATGGGGCTCATTACGATTATGGCGGTACGCTAAAAAGGTGGCAGTAACTGACTTGCCGACACTTTTTACGCTCTGCCTTAGTATGAGTTTGGCCCTGCAGTGGGTGATTTACCTCCAGCATCATGCCGGAGGTGATGTGATCCTTCCACTTTCCGCCAAAAAATAGGCAAAATAGGCAGAATTTCCGCCAGCGGAATTAATGCTGCAGTAATTCTGCCAAAATCCCCAATGGAGCCCTATGGACGTCAAATGAATGGGGACTGACACTGCCACCACCATTGGTATTCCAGCAGACTTATACATGCAAATTAATCAGGGCCTGCAGACATTATCTATCCTCAACTAGCTGCCTTACCCTTGCAAATGCCCTCATACTTTCAAGATTGGACTATAGTAATGCTCTCTACTTGGGGGCTAACAAGTACTTCTTAAACAAAATCCAAATGTAACAAAATAACGCCCTAAGAACGGTACTAAATATCCCAAATAAAGATCACATTTCTGTGATTAGAAGACAAAACCACTGGCTGTCAATTAAAGACAGAATTCTGCTAAAAACGACCCCCTTGACCCACAAATGCCTTAAAAATGCTGCACCACGGTACCTTTCCGACTGGATAGCCAAGAAAACTACCAATCGCCTGACTAAGTCTTCCCTACTCACTTCGGGCTGATCAAACCTACCCCAGTTTCAGATGCAACATACAGAAATGGATCAGAACCAATGACGCTCAGCCCACAACTTAGTGTTAAACAACATACTGAGCTAGTATCTTTCATCATATAAGTTTGCAATTGAAATTACACCTTATATTGCTCTCTGTAATGTAATAGTATATATTGTAATGTAACTCTGTATATCTTCAATTGTTCACCTGCAACCTGTGATGATGGGTGTATTGTAATGTGTGTGTACCAAGAACGATGACCTGTTGTGAGACACCCACAATCATTGAATACATGGTGCAAGCTGCATTGCTAAGAACATGGACCAGATTTTGGCATCCACATTCACTGGTGAAGCAAACCTTAGTTAAATAGACTTTTGGATGTTTCCCACTTCATTCCAAAACGTATTGTCCCTCCATGTTGCTGAAACCCTTGCTGATTAAATATAGAGACACAACATATAGTTGTTCTACTGGATTAGAAAGAACTTTCATTGAAAAACTATTCAGCAATACATGCTTTATTATTAGGAATGCTTGCCAACATAAGCTGAATAGCTGTTTTAGTCTTTTTCTTAAATCCTCTATTTTGTTGATGCAGGAAATATGCAAAAGAGTCGTACTTAGTAGCTACTTTTGGACATGACATTTAGGGGGTAATTCATGGAATAAATGTGCGCCGAAATCAGTGGTGCAAGCTGGCGCAAGCGTGAAAAAGCCAGCGCACGTGTGCAATTCATGGAGGGCCTGCGCATGTATTTTCCGGGATGTGAGCCAAATCAGCGTGTGGCGCACACCGGCACACACGTCACTTCCACATCCCGAACACCGTGCACGATGCGCAAATCGAAAGCACACAACGTCTGAGCACACATCAAAAAGGGGGCGGAACATGCGGAATGGGGAACAAAGCGTGAAAATAAGGGCGTAACTGGGGAAGTACCGCTGGGAAGTACACGGAACGCCCACACGCACGCGAACTACATGTATTTATGGAATAGAATAGGGAAAACCCATGCACGTCAAAACACACGCACACGCACAATTACATCCGCCACACGAAATCAGGCGGAAGCACCATCGCGCAGCATAAAAGTGCACGCAAACAAACAAGCATATACATCTACGATGAATGTCCCGTTCCTCGCAGCAGTGATCGTGGGATACCACAGGAGAAGGAGAATAGCCAGGCCCTGCATTTTTTTGCCCAGGACCAGCTTTTTTGGGATTCCTGCTGACCAGATCTATGGTAGGTATAGGTTTCCACCGTATATCCTCCTAGAGCTGGTCAGGGAGTGGAAGGATGAACTGACCTCACCCACCCTGTGCTCCCAAGCATTGAGCCCCTTGGAGAAGGTGCTCAATGTACTGCATTTTTTGGCCACTGGGTCATTTCAGCAGACAAGTGCCATAGTGGGGGGTGTCTCACAGGCCACGCAGTCACCCTGCCTACACCAGGTGTTGGCAATCATCACTGCGCGCCCCTCAGTCTGCAGGCACATATACATGCCCAGAACACCTGCAGAAAGGCAGGCCGTGGTCCTGGACTTCTGCAGGGTGTCACACTTCCCCAAAGTGCTTGGTGCCATAGATCGCACCCATGTGGCCCTATGTCCACCTAGGGCCACTGAGCACATCTATCGAAATCCGCAAGCACTGGCATTCCATCAATGTGCAGGTGGTATGTGATGCCAAGGGAATCATCACCTCTGTCTATGCAAACTATCCCGGGTCCACCCATGATAGTTTCATATTCAGAATGTCCGCCCTGAGTCGGGCCCTGTAAGCTGGGAAGCATGGTGACACATGGCTCCTAGGTGAGTACAAATGCCTGTGCACATGCATACATGTCACACACAGACAAATACACAAGCCCAACTAATGACAACTATTATCACCTTACCAGGGAACTGTGCCTACCCTCTGAGCACCTACATGATGACGCCCATACGGAACCCCACCACACCACCCCAGGTAAGATACAACGCAGCCCATATTGCAACCAGGGCGATAGTGGAGCGCACATTCAGAGTGCTCAAGTCACGCTCCCGCTTCCTTGACCGCTCTGGTGGACAGCTATTATATGCACCCACAGTAGTGTGCAGGATCATTGTGGCAGCATGTGTCCTGCACAATGTTGCAACACGGCATGGTGTACCGGTGGACATGGTGGTGCCCCCACATCCCCAACCACAAACACGGCCGCTGCGCATGGAAGGGGAAAGGGCATGTGGCGAGGCAGCCCTTGCCCAGCTTGTGGCCACATTTTTCACCTAAACTCCGTCCCCTGCGGAGTGCACACAGGCCTGGCACATACCAGGTCACAATCGATGATGAGAAAGGGACAATCAACTGTCACTACATTACCACCCTGAGAATGTGTCCACAGAAGTGCCACATTGTGTGCATCCCTAGCTACTTAAACACAACCAATCCCATGTGACCAAAGGGAACACATGGAAGGCATCCCCCCCTTGCTAAACAGGGCATGAAAGGACTGGTATGCCAC
Organism: Ambystoma mexicanum; assembly: GCF_040938575.1. Taxonomy (NCBI): domain Eukaryota; kingdom Metazoa; phylum Chordata; class Amphibia; order Caudata; family Ambystomatidae; genus Ambystoma; species Ambystoma mexicanum. Next base: position 1,180,543,334 of record NC_090929.1, read on the forward strand.
CCAAACCCTCCTAATACTCCTGAACTCTGACTGCCACACCATACCATGGCATGCAACGGCAAAACATCCAAACATATGCACAACACATGACACAATAGTCATGAAGTACCGCGTGAGAAATGTAAACAGGCACCAGACAATTATACCTCACATGGAATCAGAAGAAAGGAGTGACCAAAACCTCACACCCTGAAAACGGTGCCACAAAAGCATGCCACCAGTGGTGCAACCAACAAAAGTCAGAAAACCTGTTGCCATGCACATTGGACAATTGCAAATTGCGATATCAAACACCGCACATCACAGTGAGTGTGCATTGCATTGGTGAAAACCCTTCTGCATCATTTCAAAAAATGGCATTCAACCAAATATTACCCTGTCATGCATGTACACGATCAATGACTCAGAAGTGAACATGGATTGTCGTGACACAGCACGCATGAGAAGGCAATCTGGCTGCATGCGTTTGCATGGTGTCAATGTAGTTGGGGGAGTGTTGCCTAAGTGTATTTGTCCATATGGACATGCCTAGAATACATGCATGTGAAATGAAGTGAATGCCAGTGTCCCGTACACAGCACATATGAACATAGCACCAAGGACCCCGCTGTGTCTCAAACCACACCCATCCCCTGACACCTCAAAAGAAATCACATTGCATCAGCCATTGACCAGCAGAACATATCATGTACAGAGTACACCACATCGGCAATGGCAGACAGTGACCCATTACTGATTCATAGAAATCCATAACATGACCAACACACAAACTTCATCAAAGCGCATCAATGAGGGAGTGAATAAGGGAGAAGAACAGTACATTCCTACATGTCCTTCAAACAGTCCACAGTGTGGTAATGAACTGGAAAAGCAAAGTACATATTACCATTGCCTGGACCAATAAGGGAGAGTCTAGGGAGGGAATGTAGGATGACATAACTAGCATCAACTATTCCTATTCCTGACGGGAATAGTCGCAATGCAGGAGTCACATAAGGAGGGGATTGATGTAAGAGGAGGGAAGAGGTGAGGAGAGTAACAAAACAAGTGACAAACTGTGGTAGGTCTACAAAGAATCAACATAGTGCTGGGGAGGAGGAGAAGAAAGACCGAAGGGAAAGTGGGAAGAGATTACCTCTAATCATTGATGGAGGGACTAATGATCAAATTAACTGTCAAAATAATACTTAAAATGGTGAAGATGGGGTGTGGAAGGAAGGAGGCAGAAGGGCAAATGTCTGCAAAGAACAAGCGCCTTTGTATCACCATGGTCAATGGCAATTGGGGCAATGGTTGAAAATGACAGCCAGAGCACAAGGAGGAGTCCAAAGGGTGGTGGAGAGGGAGAGGGAGGAGAGAAGGGAGGAGGGGGCCATGCTCAAAATGACTAATGGGGAAGAAGGTGAAAGAAAGCACACACAGGGGGCAAAGGGAAACCTGACGGTGCAGGAGAGTAGAGTATGTGATGATGAAGGGGGGAGACAGAGGGACACTGACAGGGGCAGGGGAGACAGGGGGTTATTCAAGTGACTGAGAACGCATGTGGACAGGTCTAGACAGGGCCACCTAAGTGCGCGTTTGATAGTGGTGGCAGGCTCAAGCATCCTGGTTGTCCAGATTGTCACAAGGCCAAATGCAAACAGTGGGAGGGGGGAGCAGGTCCAGGACACAAACTGAAAATTTAAATGACAAACAATGTAGTCATAACTCAGATGTCACATTCAAACACCAGCCAGGGCTGGGAAATGTCCAAAGTGGTGCTAGCAAGGAATGGGTGGTTGTTGAAATGCGTGGTGACAGGGGTAACTCAGCGTGCAGCCTTCATGTGGCATATCAAAATCACTGTGAGAAAACTGTCCCAATTCAACATTCTCAGCACATGGACCTCTCCCACCATCAGTGTGTTATATGCAGCCAAAGGGTGCATGGTACCAGCTACAGCAGGACGTTCATCAACATAGACAGTCAATACATAACAAAAATCTCAAGCAACATGATGAAATGCACAGTCAGCTTAATACTCAACAAAGTGAAGTGCAGACATGCATTGGAGAACGCATCTGGAATACCCACTAGGGGTGTACACACAAGTAGAACTGCAGGCTGGCCACAGATATGACAGAAGCCCAATGCCCATGTGTGATATGCTGTTACACCGAGCCATCCTTGCGAGCCCATGGAAAAGGGAAGCAGGAGTAGCATATGTGTCTGGACCACAAGCAAAACACATACACAAGACAAGCCTGAATGGGCCCAGCAGGAACACACAGTGGAAGCCTTCCGATGCCACAAAGCACCACACTGTAACATGTATGCACAATAGACAAAATAAAATTGAAAAAAAAAAAATTCTAAATAAAATACAAATTAAATCAAATAATCAATTGAAATAAATACATGAAAAGAGTAATGAAAGAATCAAAAGCAAAATCAATAAAAAACAGAAAAAAAACATAACAAAAAGCAAAGTGAAATCATTGAAAAAGAACAACAAAATAACGGAAAAATTAAATAAAATGAAAAATGAAAATAAAAAGATAACATACTTACCAAAAACATACAATTAGGATTAAAAATCAAAAATATTTTCAGAATAAAAACTGCTGGAAAAAAAGGATTTGCAGGAAAAAAAATAAAAAATGCCCCTGGGCACCCAGGAGGGGGCAGGTACAGGAGGGTGCACCTCAATATCCACATGTGTAGATGTTGAGGTAAAAAAAAAAACCTCACTGGGCTCAGCGCCTGCACGGCCCGACCTATGTGGGTGTCATCGTCACCCTCTGGATCTGAAACAGAAGGTGGATGATGTGGTGCAGATGACTCACCACGCCTAGCCACGCCTTCCCCCTCAATGGCAGCAAGTATGCGGTTGTGGCAAGCCAGGTCCTGGTGGGCAATGAGACTGAGGTCAGCATGCATTACCTTACGTGTCACACATGCTTCCTCCTGCAGGGACTGACGTGTGAGACGGAGTTCTGCTTTCATGGCCTCACATGACAAACGGAGTGACTCCCGGCTTTCATGGAGTTCAGCCGAGATCATTCTTTCAAGTTGCTCCAACCTGTCTTCTGTCTGCCTACTCTGATCCATCATGAGGTCAGCTATAGTAGATCGGAGGGCTTGTTGTTCCAACCTCAGGGCCTCACAGTGTACCGCTGCTTGAGCATTAAGTGTTTCACACAGAGCCACCATTTCAGCCCGGCGCGCCCTGTCATACGCCGTCATGCCCAGCCTGAGTGAGCGGCACGTGGACTGCGTAGACTACTACAGGAGCACCATTTGCCTTACAGAGGGGAGGATGGAATGGGCCACACTTTCCATACCTTGAGCAATCATCTGAAATGCTCCCCCCTGTTGCTATGCTATGGCAATCATGGAACGCTCCCACTCAGTTGACCCCGGTGGCACACAGCCACCGCATTGCCGGACACCACGCCTGCTGGGCCAAAGGAGTCGTTGTCCTTGCTGAGTTGGTGCTGCCCGCGGCTGCAGGACTGCATCCCTCTGTCGACCTGATGCCCCAGGAACATGGCCAACTGGTGTCGAGTGTGACCGTCTACCTGTAACCACCACAGGCGGACATTCCAACCCTGCCTGGCCCCCTACTGCAGGTGTTGCAGACAGAAGACCATCCAACACAGGATCACCTACCGGCGACGACACATCATGATGCAGATCCGGCTCAACATAGTGGTCAGAGGATACATCAGAGCCTGACTCAGAGTCAGCTCTGGACACGATGGCCTGGAACACCTGTGGGTTCTCGTGGGCTGCCACCCCACGGCCACCACTGGTGCCTGGTTGGTCATGTGAACTGACCACCGTGTCTGGGATGACATCTTCATCCTCTGCCACCAGTGCATCATCACCTGCAACATAAAAAAGAGAAACAAGAACACGCATGTCAGTAGCACATACCACACACATACAGTTCGCAACATTGACAGACAAATAATGAAACAGCCATGTCACAGGCAACTCAAACCCCAACATGCATCCAGTGGCATTACAATGCAGGCCCATCCCAAAAGCAGTAAAGGATGTGTGCAAAATGTAAAAGCAACACATGTATTGCATGTTCCACATCACCTGCATCACACACAACCTCTAGAGGGCATACAGCCAATGCCAAAATAAGAGATGGTTACAAATAGTCAGCACCTAGCATAAGCATGTGTTAACACACAAAAAGACACAGCTAGAAATGTAACCGAACACACCATGATACATGTAACATGCATGTTCATGTGCAGCACTCAACTACAATCAACTATCCACAGTACATGTGTCATAGGAGGCACCTACGCTAGTGCATTTCCATACTGTGATAGGAGGGACATGGGTAGATACATGTCAGGTCAACATCACACAGCACCATCATGATTGCACGTTGAAGGGCTTAACTTGGCACAGGAGTGGGTGTGTGCATTGCAGTGCATGTGTAGCCCATCAACTTACAACATCAAGACGTACGTAGTGATGACAATATTCAAACATTATGGCAGTGTAACAGCAATTTCAGTCATCATGTGCAAATGTCATGCACCAGGTAGCATGGTTTCCGTGAAACACCTGCTCTCTGGCCAATAGCAGGGAGGCACTGCATGGCAATGACATGTTCCATGCCGAACTGTGCATTGAGAGACAGTGCAGGCGTGCGTTTATTGCATTTCGTCAGTCAAATGTCATTACAGCCGATGAGAAGTGGACATGATGGAGGAGAGGTGAGGAACCATCAATAGTACATCCATGCATGTAGAAGACAACACCAGTTGAAAAGTGGTCATGGGCCTGTAACTGGGGGAGCCAGGGTCATTATACAGATGTGCATAGCCTAAAGTCATGCGTGATGACACACAGATCTACAGTGAGCATGACATGGCTGTCCAAATGAGATGACATTTGGATCATCCTGGACAAATACAACAATGAGCAGGTTGTCAAGGACACCTAGGGGCATACATGGAATGCACATGTAATATGATCCTGCACGTATGTGCATGGGGAGCCACTTCCATCAGCACATTCAGAGTGAGCCACACTGTACCAAGGACAAAGGATGCAAATGACATGATGTGACATCTCATCAACATTGAACTCGTGCACAAGTGGTGGGCACAGAGACATACAAAACACGCTACTGCATGGAGAAGGGATAAAGGGTTGAAGACCCAGGAAGGGGGAGAAGGGGAATGTGCCAAACAAAGGAGACCAAAGAAGGAAAATGAAGTCCAATGAAAGAATGTATATTCAAAAAGTGGGAGTGCAGCCAGCACGTGGCAAGTGCAAGATGTTTTGGACAGGGCAAATCTGATGAGTGCAGGCAAAGAATGCTGGACTATATGGGGACAGGCACCGGACTCGTTGATGTGGGAGGCATGTAGGCAGTTCAGCAAGGAGGCAGGGTGATCAGGTACCTGATTCAATGGACAGAGTGTGTGCAGGGGCACAGTGCCAACATGGGAAACTGTTCAGCTGGGTAAAAGAGGGTCTAATACAGGAGCAAGTAGGAAGGTGTTGAGGTGCTTCCAGAAGCAGATATTTCTTTCCTCAAGATTCAACGTGGCCAGTTGGCTGTTCAAAAGTGAGCTCCCAGCTGTACACACAGTTCTGCTCCTACCTTATTTATTCAATTAACGACTGACCTTGAGGGAGTGTGGGGTAAAGGAGCAAAGGACTCAAGAGGGGTGGAATTGGTAGAGGGATTGTTGAAGGTACCTTCTACCCAGTCCCAAGGACAAGTCTTGCATTCCTGTACTGGATTAGTGGTGGAGGGTGGAGGCAGGTCGAATATTGAAAGAGACTGTCACAGTACCCCAACCTTGAATGAACCAGAGCTTGACAGACTGTGAGCATGTAGGAGAATGTTAGGGAGGGCACAGTACCCTTGAGGAGGCAGAGCAAGAAGTTAATCCATTCCAAGATACGTCACAAATGTGTGTGTAAAAGGGATGTGTTGAGTCAAAGGTGACCCTGAGGTTCTTGGTCTTGCAAGTGGAGGCAGGAGGCGGGCCAAGTGGGGCTGGCCAGAGATTGATGGCAAAGGATCGCAAAGGTGCATCGATGAGGAGGATGCCAGTCTTGCTGGCGTTCAGAGAGAGACCGTTGGTAGTACACCAAAAGCAAATGGCAATGAGGCTATCAGAAATAAGGGAAGGACAAGAGGTGGCCGAGGTCAGCCAGGAAATGAGATTGTTGTCATCAGCATAGCACCGGAACTTGTACAAAAAAATGATAATTCAGTAGTTAAGAGCTGCCATTTGCTCTCCATGAATGGGGGCCGTGAGGTCAGACCCCTGGCGAACAACACAGGTGGTAAAGGAGATTGAAGATAGGAAAGAGCCTACTTGTAGCTGGGCGGATCACACATGCCAAACACACATGTCATTGAGTTACATGCATCAATACTCACCAGATGGTGCATCATAATCCATCCTCTCTCCCACTCCACGGATTTGTTCTTCCGGGATGAACTCTGAAGCGATCTCCTCATGCTGAGTGAGTTCATCCTCCTCTGGTGGTGGCCCACAACCAGTCACCAGAGACATGGTGTAATTGGAGGCACGTTTTTGCTTAGCACCGCGTCTGAGGTCATTCCAGTGCTTGTAGCAGTCCTGAGCTGTGCGCACCTGGAAACCCATGGAAGTCACACCATCCGCAACATGCTGCCAGTGGACCCAATGCTGGTGATGCGTTGTATGGCACTGTGGGCCCACAAGCATATCGCGTTGGTGTTCCAACACGTAGTCCACAAGGAAGTCCAGTTCCTGATTGCCGAAAGGCTTCTTCCTTGACGTGCGGAGGCCGGAGCCGTGTCTGGGGTCCCAGCCTCTTGTGCAAGAGCATGCTTCCTCCTTTTGGACGGTGGTACTGACCCTGAGGGGGAATGTGGCCCTGATCAGTGGGGGCAGTGGCGCTGGTGGACTGGACCAAGGCAGTGGGTGTTGGTATGAGGACAGAAGGCCTGGCTTGGGTCTGAGTCCCTGCCAGGGTAGTGTTGGATGCATCTGCACATGCAGTTACCACCACCCGGCTGCTTGGGGCAGCAGATGTAATAACTGCCCCAAATATGTGTGCTGCAGTCACAGCCACAGTGGACGCACATAAGCCCGCCCTCCGGACAAGATGGAAATCGTCCTGGGAGTCCTTGTCACACAACGCAACATGCACTGCCTGACCCAGAGCCTAGGTGGAGGTGTCCACAGCTGCACCTGCAGCTACTACCACCGGTGGGCCTGTGACAGCAGATGTAAATTGCTGTTGGGTGATATGGAACAGCTGCATCAACAGGAACCACAGGGGGTGGTGGCATGTCTCAGAGGGGCACCCCTGCCTCTTCCACCGATGTAGCCACCCCATCCTTCCTGGTCTCTGCTCCCACATGCCTGACCATGTCCAGCCCTGGGAGGATGCCCAGCTTTGCCGCCCTTAGCCACCATGGCACTGATGGAAAATGGGCTATGGGAGGTTCACTCAACAATTGTCCTGGGCAATTGGCTAGAAGGGGGCAGAGTACTTGATGGAATAGGTATCCCAGTGCCCCTGCAAGGCTGTCTGTGACCCCTGGGAAGAGATGACGGGTCACACAACGCTCTGGCACCCCCAAAAAGAAAATAAAAAAATTAAAAAATAAAACATAAAATATATTTAAACACAGGAAATTGGAAAAAAATTGGAATGGCACCATGCACTTGTGAGCCCCAATGCATGTTGTCCACCCACCCACCATTGACGGGTACCTGCCAGCAAGCCCCAACTCATGTCCCCCAGCCACCCAACCACATTGATGGGCACCTGCCAGCAGGCCCGGACTCATGTCCCCCAGCCACCCAACCACCCACCCACCATTGACGGGACGGGCACCTGCAAGCATGCCCCGGGCTCATGTCCCCCAGCCACCCAATCAAAGACGGGCACCTGCCAGCAGGCCCCGACACATGGCCCACCAAACAACATGTCCTAACAAAACAGACCCATGTCGCTAATGCCAACCCCATTCCTCCTTGCCCCCCAGTACAAGCACGCAACCATCCACTCCACCCACTCCCAAGTTACCCGTGCCATGAGAGTCTCAAAAGAACCACCATGGCCATGCATACATGTACAACAGAGCCACACAGTGGCAACACATGACTGAGGCAATGCTCATGGAGACATGCACAAAACCAATGAGAGTAGACCACACCAATAATGAAGATATATGATATGTATTAAAAACATAATAAAAAAACATATTGAAAAATCAAACTTGTAAATTAAGAGATAATGAAATCAGCAAAAAAGAAAAGTCCAATGTTAAACAAAAATCCACAAGAGGAAAAAAGGGAAGTGGTCAATTTCCAATGTCCAAATAAAGTACATGAAAAAATCCCCAAGAAAACATTGATCCATGGGATGTTAAAATATACTAAAGTATGTACAAGTCGGAAACTATATACACTGCAAGTCCAAAGGGTCCATGATGCCAAAACCAAAGGAAACCTACCAGAAATCCTACAAAATAACTATGTACATAAAGTGGAGCAAAGTCCATGAACTCCAAAATAAAATAAAAAAACAAAGGAAACCTAACACTAAAGAACTATGTACAAAGGCGGCGGGCATGGTCTACGGCTCACTCGTTCATGTTCTGGGCCAGGGCATCATCGAACTCGTTTTCAACGTCCTGGAGGCAGGCCTCTTCCCTGGCCTCGAAGTCTCACAGGGATGCAGTCATGGCAGCCTCCAACTCCCTTCGAGTTGCCTCGAGGCACTCAGCCCGCCTCAACACCCGGCGCATGGAGTTCTCCACCTTGACCATAGTGAGCCTTACCTCCTACACCTGCCGCCGCTCCACATCTATCCACTGGCCTAACCACAGCCACACGGAAGACACTCCCAATCCAGGGTCCTCCGGCCCTCCGTCCGATGCCTGCCCCTCTGATGTAGATGTCCCCGAGCCATGATACCTCCTGCGCCGAGCCTGCTGCTGCTTCCGACGCAACTGCCTCTGCCACCACAACGGCATCCGGGATGATGGAATCCACCAGCGCCATCGTGCACGTGCCCTGCCCGATGATGCCAGCACATCCTCCATTCGCTGTGGTCCAGTTGGTGGGGTGTCCCCCCTTGCTGGACCTCTGACTCCCGACTGTGACAGGGATGGGATCTCCACCAGGCTGGCTGCGTTGGTTGGGGCAGATCCACAGGGGGGCCGGGTGGCATCTGTGCCGGAAGATGGCACGGAGAACGAATGGCGTATGGTGTGCACAGAGGAGGAGAGGGATGCAAGACTGGCCGACACATGGAGGAAACCCCCAACCATGGACGCTCCCAACTGGGCCATGTGGTATACAGCTCTTCATGATGGCATGCGTGGTCCCCCCGGGAAGCATGCACGTCATCACGAATGTCATGTGTGTGCAACATGACACCAATCAGGACAGACTCCATCCGGTCACGGGTCCCCTCATCCTATTGGGAGAAGTTGGACCCCCCACACCAGATCTTCTGGGGGTCCCAGCTATGGGAGGCCCCAACACCTCCCATTTTGCCCAAAGAAATGCAGCAGAGTCCCAAGCGAGCAGCAACATGTTCCAAACTGTGTTTATTTCTGGGCAGCAAAGCTGATAGGTAGCCTATAGTGCCCGTATAGGACGTGTAGAGGAGACCCCAGACGTGGCCTGCACCCCTGCCCCTCGCTTCGAGGTGCCAGTAAAGTACTCGCCAAGGTATGTGACGTACGAGGAGCAGCTGACCCAACAAAGGGCTGCAATGGGCCTCTGCTCTGTGTACATTAGAAGATCAACACCTGTTGAAATTCCCATAACCAGGCAACCCTCGGCAGCACGGTACCCAATCAGACAACCATACCAGCTGTTGATACAGAACGAGGAGGAATGCCTACGCACGGTCCATGAAGAGACTCCAAAAGCCATAATGGAAGGGCAGTGGAGATGGAACAAGGACCAGAGCAGCTCCAAGAACGAACTGAAGGAGTACTGAAAGCATGCATGCCAGTACTGACAACTGCGAGGATAATTATTAAGGACAAAGGGAAGAGACACTGTGAAAAACATATGAGGATGGTGCCATGAGACAAGATGGAAGCAACCGCCTTATTGAACGTGTGTAAATAAGCTTGAAACGCAAGATGCTAAGTAATCGATTCTGCTTGCAATGCTTAGTAGAAGTTAGAGCGGCAAGCACCGACTGTATACATGTACCTCAATACAGCACAATGTACACGTGCGACTCTATTTTGTATAAACAGAAGTAATCCCAGGCGGCCAAGGCCTGACTGGCCAAGTTTCATATCCAGGCCCAAGCTGAGGAAAGGAGCGGGATCGAAACTTAACAAAGGATGGCTCATGCCAGGGAAATCGAGGTCAACCAGAAAAGGGGAGGTGAGCATGAGCTCACGAGGCTCCAACTTCAGAGCATGCCAGCCCGCCCGTGAAGGTCAAGATAAGAGAGGCCCATGCAAGTGGCTAAGCGCATACAGAATTAAATGCACAAAAGGTTGGAAACTGAAGCAGATTCACGGTGGACCAACACGTGACCAGACAGGTGCGAAGATGTACCACCGCCTGATGTCATCCAGAACCAGAGGGTGCCATAACTTTTCCTGATAAGAGACTACAGATTTGAGGCCATACCCAGCCAACTAATTGACACATAGACCTAAACCACTGATTAATGGAAGGGAGGCAGGGTGAATCTTGGGACACTGGGCACATGGGTGTCTATTCTGCATGCTGCTAATTAAAATGGAGATTTATGTTTAGGGGTGTAACTTGCCCAATCACAAGGGACCATGTAATCTGGGGCCCTAAAGTCATTGTAACCAATGAGACGTCGTACTTGTAGTGATGTCAATCACGTGTCGTGCAGAGGGAAGGGTGTAGACGCCGACCCGATAAGAATTATCCAATCCACTTGCATTATTTCCATATACAGTTATTGCACCTATACTTAAGTTACCTTTCCCAACCAATTGTATTGCATGATGATTTTTTGTAGAATTAGACGTCAATGATGATGGATTCTGCCCATAAAAGAGGCTGTTGGACTAATGTTCGGGGTAGTCGGGGTGAGGCAGGTGTTCGTGATGCTGCTGATTTCCATAAGCTGATGTATGTATCATTAAACGGACTTCCCTTTGCCAATTTACTGAGTCCTGATTATTGATCCTTGCCGGAGTATGTGAATCCTGCACTCTGTCCTCGCATGGTGCAGCTATCTTGTGTTACTCGTTTTTGAGGGTGAGTTCTGACCAATGGGCCCGTCAATAATTACCCCTCCTCGTAAACACTTGGTAGCAGCCGATGGTTTCGGCCATCGATTAGTGATAATCGATTGATATAGTTATAAGACACCTTTTAAACCGACGGCACAAAGTAACTCTGGGCCTTCGGTTACATCACGAGTCCTTTCGCCATTCCGGCTGAGTAAGCTGAGAAGCTCCCCGTGGACAATGATAGTGTAATCATTCCCAAAAAATCTGCAGTGGGTCTGAAGGAACCCGCCTTTCCAAGCATAACCCTTCTCATTCCCACAGGCAGCGGATCGGACGAAAACCATAAGATCTGGAAGAGGAAGGGGCGGTGATCCTGAAGTTCCAGCGAGGAAAAGAGTGGATCGGTGAGTGAAACAATCGAACTCGTTATCCTGGCAAAGGTCTTATAGGCCTTAGAGTAAGAAGGGAAAGGTAACGGTGGGTGGCGGAGAAAAAATAATACAGCTAGAAGCAGAAAAGACTGTATATATATAGTGGATAAAAGACCTGGTCACCTGAAGGAACTGGGGCAAGGAATACCAGGCGGGCACCCGAGACTAAAAACTGTAAGTAATACCGGGGGGGCAACCGGGACTAAAAACTGTAAGGAATACTGGGGGGGCACCCGAGACTAAAAACTGTAAGGAATACCGGGGGGGGCACACCAAGACTAAAAACTGTAAAGAATACCGGGGTGGCACCCGAGAGAAAAAAGGTAAAATTCGCCTTGTTCCTGCGCTTTAAAGAGTGGTCAGAAGGAACTTGAACCCAGAGCCCACAGAGAAGGGGACGCTAGGCTACGATGACGTTTAAAGACGTCATAAAGGGGTATTTCAAATCCCATGTTGGGGTATTAATTAGAAGGCAGGTATATATATGACCAGCTGGTGTCTGTCTAGTCTGTCAAGCGTCTGTCATATATGTCCTGTGCATGCTGAATGTGGAATAATTGTGTTATCAAATTAATGGCAATGCATTTTTGCTTTACGCGATTCTGTAAATGAGAGGGAATCACCACTGAATTGATGCGTTTTGAGTAGAATTGTTGGTATAAAATTGGAGAAATATTAGATTGGAGCTTGCGTATGTGGTGCTCGCTCATAATAGTGTAAAGTTGAAACACTGTGTGATCATTGTTGGTGACAAAATTAAGAATGGAAAAAGTTATCCCACTTGCACACTTGTGCAAGCAATTGCCAAAACATGCAGCAAAGCTGAAGAAATATAGCCAGGAGTGGATTAAGGGCACCGCAAATAAAATGTTTGGGCCATGGCCCCAGAATGGGTCATTGTCTAAGTCTGTCTTACAGCACATGACCACGTTCCTACATGCCACATATAGCGGGAAGAAGCTCGAGAAACGGCTTGCTGTTCTTGAGCTATGGAAAATGTTTGAACAAATAAAGGAAGAAGAACCTCCCGCAGATTGGATATTAAATGTATGTACGGAGGGGGGTGAGACGACTACCGCGCCACCTGCCCTGCCGGAACCTGTTGTTGAGGGAAGTAAGTCGGAAGGCCTTTACCCACTACGAGAACTTAAGGCAGCCACAGGTTATAGCAACCCTGCATACGAGTCACCTGCGTGTAGCAGTGACGAGACGAAAGAGAAGGAACAGGAAATTGACTCGGCCTCCACGATCCCGTGGGACAAAGAGAGGCGAGATGAAGAAAGAAAGGGCCAGGCACAAATGAGTGCACTGCTCGATAGAGAGAGAGAGGAAAAGAAGCGGAAAGGAACCGATGAGGTAACATTTGCAAAGGACGAATGGATGGGAGGGCAGATACTATTGAAATTAGATGGGAAAGGAAGTGATGACGCAAGGCCGAGTGAACGGTCTGTTGAGGCGCAAAGTAAGGAAAAGAAGAAAAAAATGGCTATGAGAGACGAGAGGGCAAGAAAAAAGGGTAGGTTGAGGCGAGACCAACTATATCGCGAAGAGCAGGGTATACCGCTCAGTCGCACGCAATATGCAGCCTATGAAAGTGCAGGCAGAACATGCTAAAGTTGGAGGAAGAAAGGATGGTGCATAAAAGGAAAGTGAAGAAGAGAGAAGATGAGGAAAGTAGAAGGGCAAAAGAACGTAGAAACGAACGGATGAGGGAAATAGATAAGGCTAGAGAGGAGGCGAAGAAGCAAAGAGAAATGGATGAGGAAGCAGAGCGTGAGCACAGGCAAAGGGCGCGAGATTTAGAATATTTGCAGCGGAAAGTGAAAAAACCCAATCATGTTTTAGACTGGGAAGACATAGAAGAGTTCTTTCCAGCAAATGAAGCAGTACCAGGTACAAGCAGGACAATAATTGATGATGACTTCGACACCAGAAGCATCAGGGAAGCGATTGATAAAATATATGATGAAATGGGACTGGAACGAATCTCCCAAGAGGGAAGGGAAGATAAGCAAATAGAGAGCACTCAGTTATACGATACTGAGGATGTCACCCGAAGTAGTGAGAGTAGGGGACGTTCCCTAGATAGGCTAGAAGTTGGGCAGAATGAAGATGATGCGACAAGCTGTGCGAGCTGGGAGTATTCAGAGTCAGACTCCGAAGGGGAAACGGAAAAAACAGTGTATGACGAAGTGAGACGGTGCTAAAAGCAGCACCCAGGGAACCGAGAGGTACGATGGTCAGATGCTAGCGGGTCCACAAGTAGGACACCGAAGTCCGCTGGACAGTCCAGCTGACATAAAAAGACACCCCACGGTCAGAGGGGGGCGTCAGCCCCTGGCTATGCGCACGGGCTAAGAGCATTACCAGGCAGGCGGCAAGGCGGAAACGCCACCCTGGCAAAAGACCAGAAAGATAGAGAGGACTGCGCATTCCAATTCCCGCTATTAGAGAAAGGGGGAGCAAGACCGCAGTATATTCCTTGGCCGCACATGTAATGCGAGAATCATACAAATAAACTTCCCATGCTGACGTCGGGGGCTGGGAAGTGGATATATGAGTTAGAAAAAATGACAGGGGGTGTCACTCTAGCCATAGGGGACATTAAGGGACTCCTAATTGCTATACTTGGCGAAAGAGCAGATGATGTGCGGAAAAGGGCAGGCTACACTGGGTTGACCATAACTAATACCACTCATGACGGAGCGCCATTTAATAACTGTAGGGCAGCAGTGTGGAAAGAGTAGTGCATATTATATCCAGACACATCAGATATGGGAGCTATAATGACTCATAAAATGAAAGAGTCAGAGCATCCGTTGCTTTATATCCAAAGTTTTCAGGACGTGTGAGTACTCGAAACGCATGAATCTTGGACAAAATCTATCCCTGTATTATACCATATATTGTGCCAAGGATTACCAGAACTGGTGCAAAAACAGCTAAAAAAATTGGGAAGAGTAGAAGCTAAACCATGGGCCAAAATCCAGTTGACGATTGCACATTATTGTAGATTGTTGCAAGAAAAGAATCGGAAGAAAGAGGCAGAAGCTAGTGCAAAGGAAGCTCTCAAAATACGCTCTTGAGGGAGCCATGCTGACAAGCCCAGCCGATTTGAGTGTGCAATGTGCCACTAACCCACCGCAAAACAATCAGGGTAACGCGGGATATTATCTGAGAGGAAGGGGATTTGGAGGAAGAGGACGGCAGGGTAGTCAGGGAGGCTTTAGAGGTAACCAAGGAGGTTTTCAAAATGTTCAAGGTGGTATCCAGAGCGCACCAATGGGCAGTCCAGCTATGCCAGATGGACAGATGGCTCGACCACCACCAGTGTGTTGGCTGTGTGGAGTGACAGGACATGTGGCACGCATGTGCCGAAGCCAAGGCATGTTGCAGAACAATCAAGGAATGGGGGCAGGCACAGTGAATCAACCTGCTACCCTACAACAGGGCAACGCCCAAAACTATACCATGCGGCAGCAGGCAGCTGGCTTGCAGCAAGGTGCACAGCAAGTGGTCCAACCACTGAACATGGGGAATGTACCAAAGGGACAACCCCAGCAGACACTGATGCAAGTGGCTCAGAGCACAAATCTAGTGGGGGAGACCACAGGTATACAGTGGACCGAACCTATACATGCAACAGGACAGCTCACAGGGATCTCTGATGTGTTCTATCCTATCAGTGACACCAGACCCTAACAGGGAACCTAGGGTAAATGTCACCATAGGGGGGAAATAATATTCCTTCTTAGTTGACACGGGTGCAAGGCAAGTTCTCCTTGTCCGGCGAAGCAATAGACACCCAGAGAATTACTGGAGCTCATAGCAAAGTTCCCTTTACTGATGCACTCCCAGTCTCAGTGGGAGAGTGTGACATGAATGTACCTGTATTGTATTCGCGTCAGTCCCCGGTGAATATCATGGGTTGGGATTTGATGACGAAGTTGAATATGACCATCTCGTTCACTGAGGATGGCATAGTGTCCTCCACCCCAGGAATGCATTATTCAAACGTATGCAAAATGATCAGAGCATACTCTGGACGTGCAGCCATGAGAGCTGTACCGTTGGAACCAGAAGTTTTCGCATATGGAGTACGAGTGCTCATGGCAGGATTGCCAGGCCTCGCAAACAAGACTATGAGAACCCCTGATGAGTTTCTATTCAGGCCAAGAATACCCATGCATGAAGAGGAGGGACAGGTGTTTCCCTTAATGATACAATCCGCCGCGGTGCGAGGAAAGGTAGTATTGGTTGAAGGATGTGACGAGGAGGGTAGACCTTGGTGTGCGATTGTCGCCATCGAAGAAGGGTATCGAGTGGCTGACGTCACCGATGATGATCTGTTCGAAGAACACCCTGACCTAGAAGAGACACGGGTGCAAGTGAGTCTCATATTTTGGGTCAAAATGATCAGGTGAGAGGTACCACAGAGGATGATGTTAGCGTTAATACGCCCAGAGTACTTTGATAACGACATGGCCCTAGTGCCGGCCAAAGTACGGACTACAGGGCCCTATGACGTAGGTCTCCTGAAGGGAGCCGGCAAAGTAAAAATTAAATTGAAACCAGGAGCAAGTCTGCCACGGGCACGACAATATCCCATGTCCAGAGAAGCGGATGAAGGGATTGCAAAGACAATCTCCGCCATGATGGAGCAGGGCATTCTAGTGACATCGGAATCACCCTGCAACACAGTGATTTATCCTGTCAAGAAATCAAAGGGAGGGTCCTGGCATTTATTCCAGGATTTACGAGCCCTAAATGACATAGTCGAAGCCGAGTTCCCTTTAGTCCCGAATCCATCCACAATTTTGTGCAACATACCCACTGAGGCAAAATGCTTCATGGTGATCGATTTGAAAAATGCATTCTTCTCGATTCCATTGCACCATGACTCACAAGACCTGACGTCGTTTACTTTCAGACAAATGCGCCTGAAAAGTACCAGGCTGCCACAGGGGTATTGCGAGTCTCCATCTATTTTCAACAGAGTCCTGCAAATGGACCTAAGCAATATTGCGGTGGACAGTGTTGTTTTGCAGTATGTAGATGACATTCTAATCTACAGCATCACTGAAGAGCAATGCCGACATGACTCAGTCCAGCTATTAACTATACTGGCTGAGAAGGGATACAAATTGGACAAGAACAAGTTGCAGCACTGCCAACGGGAGGTGTTGTACATAGGGCAACTGATCTCACATGAGGGGAAAAAGGTAACCCCAGAAAGGCCGAGGCTATCATGAACACAGCCAAGCCACGCACAATAAAACAAATGCAAAGCTTCTTAGGCCTGTGCAACTATGTCAGAGCATGGGTCTTCGACTACAGCTAATATACCAAGCCCTTGTTGCAGGCCCTTAAAAACGCCCAGGCGATGAGGGAAGAAATTGAATGGAATGAAGATATGGAGAAGGGGATTACCGAACTCAATGGGGCAATTTGTACAGCCCCAGTTCTCGGGATTCCTAATTATGCTGAGGAATTCTATTTGTTTTCTCATACTGATGGCAACTTTATGACGGCAGTGCTCGCGCAGCGAACCTCATTGGGATATAAATCCTTAGCATATTACAGCGGGAGTTTGGACCCAGTAATGAAGGGCCACTTCCCATGTGAACAAAACCTAACTGCTTCCGCGTTCGCCATTGAGAAGGCATCATCCATTGTGATAGGGTGCTCCATGACATTGTATGCTGAAAACTCGCTATTTGCCATACTGGAAAAGCCAAAGGGCACGCTGACTTCTCAGAGAGCATCAGCCTATGAGGTGATTATCTCTAATCCATCAATCAAAATAGTGTGATGCAAAACTGTGAACCCTGCCATGTTTATAGCTGAGCCAGTCACAGAGGGAGACCCTGTGCATGACTGTGCGAACCATGAGGAATTTTATGATGAACTCCCAAGGGTAAAGGAAAATGACCTGACAGGTGCGGAGATCATCTTTATTGACAGGTCTTCTAGAATCGACCAAGAAGATGGACAAAGATATACAGGCGTGGCCGTGATCAAACACATAGCGAGTAGAGAGTTCCAAGTACTTGTCAGTGCACGAATACCATCCCATTATTCGGCACAGGCTGCAGAGCTAGTGGCGCTGATACTCGCCATTGAGAACCATGCTGACCAGGAAGTAACAGTATACAGCGACTACGCCTATGTGACGTCAATAGTGCACGCAGGATTAGGGCGCTGGAAAGGGAGGGGCTACCTCCGAGCAGACGGCACACCAGTGCAACACTCAGCCTTATTGGACCGGCTGATAAAAGCACTACAGATCCTAGTGGGCATAGTGGTCGTGAAATGCGCCGCTCATACCAAAGGGACAGATTTCGTGTCACGTGGAAATCACAAAGCAGACACGGAAGCCAAACGTATGGCATCCAAAACTGAAACAATCATGGACGTGGAGGTGGCACGGACCCATGAAAGAATGATGGTAACACAAGCCACACCAGAAGCTTATAGCAATATGGGGCAGTCACAGTTAATGGAGCTCCAGGGGGAGACGCCTCAGGAGGAGAAAAAATTATGGAAGCGTCAAGGGTGTTCTTTAAACCCCTCAGACGGATTGTGGAGGCAAGACAGCACTGGTAAACCAGTAATGCCTGTCACCCTCCTAAAAATAGCTCTAGAACAGCTCCATTACCCAATGCATATGACTAAGGAAAATCTTGCTGAAACACTTGCCGAAGACTGGTTTACACCGAATTTAGCAGAGCATGTTGCATTCTTTATGGTAAACTGTATTATCTGCCAGCAATTCACTTCTGGGCACACATTGAAAGTAGTGAGAGGAGTCATCCCCAGACCGAATGGACCTTTCCAGCACCTACATGTTGATTATGTCGATATGATCCAGGTGTGTAATGGGTACAGATATTTACTTGTGGTGGTGTGTCCCTTCTCCAGGTGGGTAGAAGCAGGTCCCTGTACACACCCCGATGCTGCCTGTGCTGCTAAATTCCTGGTCAGGGAGGTATTCCCTAGATGGCGGGTGTGTGAGGTTATGAGATCAGACAATGGGCCTCATTTCGTGAACACAGTGTTCGAACAGATCAGCTTGTTGCTTGGTATAAAGCACAAGTTCTCGTCGGCGTATCACCCAGAGGGAAATGGGATATGTGAATGAATCGACGGCTTGCTTAAGGAAAGGATTGCCAAGTTGAAACTCACATTAAGAAAGGGATGGAGGCACTGCCTACCACTGGCATTGTATGCGCTTCGGAACCAACCAGGCTCCGACCATCATCTTACGCCGCACGAAATAGTCACTCGGAGAAGGATGAGGACCCCACTTACCCCCCAAGACAGAGCTAGATGTGATGCCCAGTCAACTAGGGAGGTTCTGGGAGATGAGATGAAAGCATACCTAGACTGTCTCATAGCCAGTACCTCTATCATTTCAGGCCAGCTGCAGCAACCGCAGAAAGGGGACAGCACAGCACAAAGCACAACAGACAATGCTGATGTAGGCGCACCCTTTGTCTTCCCGAGGGACAGAGTTCTAGTGAAGAACTTTATGAGAAGGAAATGGAACAAACCAAGGTTTAACGGCCCCTTCATCGTAGAGGAATGCACCCTGTCCGCTGTCAAGCTCGTGGGCCGAAGAGCCTGTATTTTCATGAACGACATCAAGTTATTCATAGGAGAGGGCACTCCTGCTGCACCGAGCCACGAAGAACCTACAGATAAGGAGGGAGAACCTCAGCACGTGCAGACAAGATCTATGGCGAGGAAGAAGGACTCATGAGCAGACAAGTAACGAGAACGTTAGGAAAGTGAGACTCGTAAAACAAGACATTTCCTCGAGCCAAGTGAAGCGTGTCAAAAGAACAATTACACAAACAAGTCATTATAGCCAACAAAAGAACTATTGTGAAAATTGTGCCTGCGACTGAATTTTTTCGTATACAATCAAAGTGATAATAGTAAGCAAGCAAACACTCTGTGCAGCCAAAGGTGCAGGGTAAAGGAAGAAAATCACGTACTCATATCAGCAAAAGCGTTAATCTCATGAACATTGAAAGCCACTCAAAGCATTTAAAACCAAAGACTCTGATAAGAAGTAAGAGTAAGATCAAGACTTTGTTCACGATCACATGGTTCATCCCAGCAGAAGCCTCGAGTGGGATGTGCTCACCTATTTTCAACTAGTTGTATTGTCCTATCCGTCACTTGTAGGCAGAGAAGCCAGCATTACTGAATTCATTTAAGACCCTGCGAACAAGAAAATAATCCGACAACTACTGACAGCCATAACAAAAACTTTAATCACACTGCCCGAACACAGTGGAAGAGACACAGATGCTCCCGCCTCAAGTAATCATTGACGAGATCACATATACTTTGTTCTTCCGCATCATCGAAGAATGTCCAGGACTTATCGGGAGAACTACAGATACATTGACATTCATTAGAGAACCAAAAAACAATTACTTCCTCAACCAAGTGTGGTACAAGCTGAACCACGTGGTTGCAACTCACGCAGCAGGAAAGTGAAAAACGTGTTCGCATCAAAAGAAGGGACTGTGATTAGGACCCAGCAAACGAGGCAAATGTCCCTATCACCTGAGGATACACGGCTGGCACACAATGTTTTATTTCGATTAGTCACAGACTATCCAGAAATGGTGGGGAGACCTACACATGTTGACATCATCACCTTTCTTAGGAACCCGGCCAACTCCCCACACATGGGCACACTCCTCCAAAGCATCATGCTCCAGGTGGAGCTGTCCAATTTCCAGCGAGAATTCCCGAGGAGATTTCAGTGAGACTAGCCGACGAGAGACAGATCGAAGAGGAAAATAAAAAACCAACTGAAAGCACACTGCGAGAGAAGGCCTGTGACTCTAGAGCCAAAGAACCAGACAAATGTCATTAACACAGGAAGACAGTCGGTATGCTTTTCACGTTTTCTTTCATCTCATTGAAAACTTTGCAGAACTAGTGGGCAGACCCCGCAACATTGATGTGCCCACTTTTCTAAATGATCCAGCAAAGAATGCCCAACTAAACAGGCTCCTAAGAGCTATTGCATCACAATTAAGAAGCAATTATGGACATACGCTGTTGAGGCGAGCCATAGAAAGGAGAGATCCAAGATAAAACCCTTTAGAACCCCAGCCGGGGGCAGAGTAAGGAAACAAAGACACAGTGCTTCATGCTTCCAACATAGAACGAATCGAAAGGGGATAACTACATCTTGAACTTCTTT
This sequence comes from Ambystoma mexicanum, assembly GCF_040938575.1. Lineage (NCBI taxonomy): Eukaryota > Metazoa > Chordata > Amphibia > Caudata > Ambystomatidae > Ambystoma > Ambystoma mexicanum. The sequence continues at coordinate 1,180,564,212 of NC_090929.1, forward strand.
TCCTATTTTTCTTATTTTTCCCTATTTTGTGCATTATCATTCCGCAGTGGAGTAAATGGGGAAGAGAGAGACTGTTCCTCAACTCGACCTCCAACGACCAAGTGAAAGGAACAGCAACATGAACTTCACTGCCGTGTTTACCGTTTTCAACCTTTTTCTTATTTTTTCCTACCTCCTCATATGTTCACTTTTATTTTTATTTTTGTTTTTATTTTTTCAATGGTTTATCTATGCATGATGAGTAACAAATCCATTTTTATGGTGTCACTGCAAACAAATTCCTGCATGTCCTCAGGGCCAAGACGAATTGGGAAGGTGCCCTGGGAATGTGTTGTATACACAAATGCAGGAAGAATGTGATGTGCTAAAAACGGTAGTCTAACCTTTTTCCATAGTCTAGCAAAGGATCTGTACCCCATAACTAGAGACTTCCGTCATCACTCGCAAGAGGGGGGACATTAAACTGCACCCATCACTTTAGTGTTTTCTGAACTTTTTAAGTAACGAAATCAAGATAAGAAAAGAAATAAACTAATGACTATGGACTTGATCGAGATGGGGGCCCAAAACAGTAATTTAGTTATGCCACCAGTGGATGGGCGCCCCCGCTTTCCTGGAAGGAGGTGCTGCAAACTGTCCTTCAAGGCAATCATATGTATATGTATAGTGATTATTGTAGTATTTTTGTCGTTAACGATCAGAACTGCATTTTTTATTGGTGCACAAAGCATCCCAATGTCCATGCATCCACCAGGTAATGAGCATCTGGGCCCCACAAAGGCACACAGACCTTATATTGTCATCCCTGTTCCAAGAAAAATTGATGATAAAGCAAATGATGTACAGTTGAATTTAATTAGCAGTGATATGGATGCACCTGAAATTATGAATGACGAGAAAAGCTGGAGACAGGGTCAGCACGGAATGAATGATAACATAGCACTGCCCACGGCACGCACCCATACACTGAGTGCACATGACCAAGGGCAAGTGTCAATGGCTACGAACCCGCAGGCTAAACCAACGGAAATAGAAAAATCGCCTGTGGAACAAGCAGCTCCAGAAGGCAGGGAGCAACGCGAGAAACCAAACCGATGTGAAATAGCAAAATCACTCGATAGAACAAAGGAAGCAACAAAAGAACTCACTGAGAAAACACATGCGATAGCTGAGCATGTGTTACCACTCATACATAGAGCAAAGGAGCTACATGAGGAGCTTAGCAAGACAACTACCACAACTATGATAGCGAGCACAAACACTCTCCAATATTAGAAGCAACTACCGAGCTATGACACTGCCGCGTGTCAGAAGAATGGTAAACCAGATGTGGTGGGAGGAACTCTACAAAAGAATGCATGAGGGAAGGAAAAGAAACACAACACCTCCCCCTGTTACTGCAGGGCAAGAAATGAAACCTGCCCCTCCAAGAATAATACCAGAGAAACTACCTGAACGAAAGAGCAGTACAGACGCATTCAGAGGCATAGTGATGGCCAACTACAGAAAAACGTTAAGAATCAAGAGAAGCCCACATGAAACGGACAATGAACTAAACGACTACTTGGACAGCACAGCCCATCTTGGAAACAACATATGGTACATGCACATGAAGGAAGGAGAATGTTTTGTCTGTGCACTCCTGCCATACAGCATGGGAAAGTCCAAGATCTTTGTGGCTGTAGAAGTAGATGTCCCCACAGCACACTGTATGTCAGACGTAGCTATGTGCAACACCAGAGGACAATTCATGGGAAGAGATGCCTCATTGATATGGGCCAACGAAAAGGACTACCCTGATGAAGATGGGTTTGTCCAGGACATGAAAACAAGAAACAGTGCGCACACCAAGAATCACGTTATTAGATATGAAAACCCTGACGTCAAAGGATCAGGAATAAGGTGGGAAATAAACTCAAGACTGAACGTCCAAGGAAAAACAGCAGAAGAAGCTCAAATATGGAGGAACCAGGGACAAACGCAGATCTGGGGATCAGTAGTTTCCCCTAACGGATGGGAGGAACGAGTCGTGCTCTGCCGAGCTTGGATGGTCCTTGGAGCCTGCAAGGAAGCAATAGAAAACTCACAGAGGTTATGTAAACCTCTATGGTTGAAGTTGGTGAAGCTGTTAACATGGGTCGAAGACAAGGCAGGGCCCCTGCAAATAGTACCTTTGGAGAACCCGAAAATGTTCTTCAGAAGTAATGGCACAAGGAAAATGGGGGAGAATCAAAACTGTGGACGTATATATGAGGCTCCAGGAATGGCACAAGGAACCGCAGCCCTGATGGACCTCTATTGGGCATGTGGATCCAAAGCATACATAAGACTGCCAAAAAACTGGGGGGGCATATGTACATTGGTCAATGTCCATGTTCCTGCACTGGTGATTCCAAAAAACAATCTGAATCTGGACAGCTTCCCAAAAGCAGATGCTCATCTGAGAAGGAGGAGATCCGCAGAGCTGATATCTAGAATCAAAAGAGAAAACTACTTTTCTGCCAAATCAGAAGAAGCATTCTATGGGATTCCATACGAACACAGGCTGTTCAGCCTCACTTCAACAGTATTCACCACAATGCTCCTGCCACACATCCAAATTGGAGTGAATGCTAAATGGTTGCAGATAACCAGATGGGAGTTACTGCAGACCATCAACACCACAATAAAATGATTCAATGCGATCAAAGAAGAGCTGAAAGCGGTTAGACTGATGACCCTCCAGAACAGATATGTGCTTGAAATGATCACAGCAATGGATGCGGGTGTTTGTGCAAAACTCGGAGAATCATGTTGCACATTTATACCATCGCATGATGAGGAAAATGGAACCCTCACAGAGGCCATAAGCATGTTGACAACTTTAAAAAACCAGATGACTGATGAAATGGACGAAGTGGATGATGACAGTTGGTTCGGGAACCAATTCTCATGGGTCCTGCAATGGATGGCCGATATAATCAAGTTTCTGGGAGCCTTGCTAGCAATGGTGCTGCTAGGATTCTGTGTTATCAAGATAATCATCACACAGTGCCAGAAAACTGCAAAGAAGGCCATCAGGATGAAAATTATGGTCGATGTCGAACCAGGCTGGAAGCCCAGAGACCTGACAGATGAGGAGATAAAGGACTTTGTGAAGGCCAGTGAATTTGCACCAGAGGGAACAAAATTCACTTATCCCAAGAAACGAAGAAGGTATGAAGGCAAATGGATTTACTGCAGTCCAAATGGACAATGCCAATTGATGACCTGGAACAAAGATGAGCATGTGAGAACAGCAGGAAGTTTGAAAGGAGTGATAAAGATATGGACACCCAAATTGCATACATTCACGCCATCTTGTGTAAACCCAGGAGACGATGAGCAAGAAGCTGAGGAATCAAAGAAACTGAATATAAAGGAGGAAGCAGGAGTAGTCGATGAACCGACCAGAGGGGGGAGTGTAGAGGAGACCCCAGACTTGGCCTGCACCCCTACCCCTCACTTCGAGGTGCCAGTAAAGTACTCGCCAAGGTATGTGACGTACGAGGAGCAGCTGAACCAACAAAGGGCTGCAATGGGCCTCTGCCCTGTGTACAATAGAAGATCAACACCTGTTGAAATGCCCATAACAAGGCAACCCTGGGCAGCACGGTACCCAATCAGACAACCATACCAGCCGTTGATAAGGAACGAGGAGGAATGCTTACACACGGTCCATGAAGAGACTCCAAAAGCCATAATGGAAGGCCAGTGGAGATGGAACAAGGACCAGAGCAGCTCCAAGAACGAACTGAAGGAGTACTGAAAGCATGCATGCCAGTACTGACAACTGTGAGGATAATTGTAAAGGACAAAGGGGAGAGACACTGTGAAAAACGTATGAGAATGGTGCCATGAGACAAGATGGAAGCAACCGCCTTACTGAACGTGTGTAAATAAGCTTGAAACGCAAGATCCTAAGTAATCGATTCTGCTTGCAATGCTTAGTAGAAGTTAGAGCAGCAAGCACCGACTGTATACATCTACCTCAATACAGCACAATGTATACGTGCAACTCCATTTTGTATAAACCAAAGTAATCCCAGGCGGCTAAGGCCTGACTGGCCAAGTTTCATATCCAGGCCCAAGCTGAGGAAAGGAGCGGGATAGAAACTTAACAAAGGATGGCTCATGCTGGGGAAATCGAGGTCAACCAGAGAAGGGGAGGTGAGCATGAGCTCACGAGGCTCCAACTTCAGATCATGCCAGCCCGCCCGTGAAGGTCAAGATAAGAGAGGCCCATGCAGATGGCTAAGCGCATACAGAATTAAATGTACAAAAGGTTGGAAACTGAAGCAGATTCACGGTGGACCAACACGTGACCAGACAGGCGCGAAAATGTACCACCGCCTGATGTCATCCAGAACCAGAGGGTGCCATATCTTTTCCTGATAAGAGACTACAGATCTGAGGCCATACCCAGCCAACTAATTGATACACAGACCTAAACCACTGATTGATGGAAGGTAGGCAGGGTGAATCTTGGGACACTAGGCACCTGGGTGTCTATTCTGCATGCTGCTAATTAAAATGGAGATTTATGTTTAGGGGTGTAACTTGCCCAATCACAAGGGACCATGTAATCTGGGGTCCTATAGACATTGTAACCAATGAGACATCATACTTGTAGTGATGTCAATCACGTGTGGTGTAGAGGGAATGGCGTAGACGCCCACTCGATAAGAATTATCCAATCCACTTGCATTATTTCCATATACAGTTATAGCACCTATACTTAAGTTACCTTTCCCAACCAATTGTATTGCATGATGATTTTTTGTAGAATGAGACGTCAATGATGACGGATTCTGCCCATAAAAGAGGCTGTTGGACTAATGTTCGGGGAAGTCGTGGTGAGGCAGGAGTTCGTGATGCTGCTGATTTCCATAAGCTGATGTATGTATCATTAAACGGAATTCCATTTGCCAATTTACTGAGTCCTGATTATTGATCCTTGCCAGAGTATGTGAATCCTGCACTCTGTCCTCGCATGGTGCAGCTATCTTTTATTACTCGTTTTCGAGGGTGAGTGCTGACCAATGGGTCCGTCAGTAATTACCTCTCCTCGTAAACAGACGCCTGATCATTGGACCTCTGGACTTTGGCTTCAGTGGGCTGGTTTAACTGCGCCACCCCCATTACCTAATTCTAAAATTGTTGCATTGTGAATTTGTTCCCATTAGTTTTAGCTTCAACAGGCTTTTCGCCCCTGGCCCTCAGCGTTTATTGGCCAGAGCTGAGCCATTCTAGTTACAATTCTGTTTCAAATGATGTGTGGGTCTTTGCGAAAATGTCTTTCGTTCCCAGGGAAAAAACACTGGGCCCTGGATGTTCTGCTCTGACTCACTTGTATTTGTGAAGAATTAAAAATGTTTATCTGCCAGAGTTCACTGTCGGTCAAGGAAAGGAATCTTATCTTACTGTAAGACCTTGGCTGCTGCTGGGTTTGCGAGGCACATTGCTGAAGTCAGCACGAATCCCCACTGCGGCTGATGTTCAGTGAGACAAATGTACTGGGCTGTAATTTTCCTGAAACATGGCTTTACACTGTGCCATTAGATCAGGTTAATTCATATAAGCATCTGCAAGCCTTTAAATAGGAATTCTTGTGTTTTATAGATTCTGGTATTGCTGCCTTGAGGCTAATGTAGCATGTAGGTTGCAATGTTCGTGAAGTAGGTGTCTTTCAGCATATTTGTCACCCATGGGTACACTGGATCCTGCTGCAATGATGAGTGTGCTCCTTATTCTTCCTGCTGTTCTGTCTGTTGATGCGCCTGGGATGAGGGGGCAGGAGTTTGATCTTGATTTTCCCTCTTCAGTCCTGACATGGACCACCCCCCTACCTGCGGACGGGCCTGGGACGGGGAATCCCTGCTGGTGCATGGTGATGCAGTCAGAGTGTCAGGGACAGAGACATGCACAGGCACCTCTGTGGCGACTTGTGCTGTCTCCTGCCCCTGCCCCTGGACTGCACCACTTGCACCAGTGGTACCACCACCACCAGGCCCCATGTGCGGCTCTGTAGCGGCCTCCTCCTCCTCTATACCCACCACCAACCTGGATGGCTCCACACCGTCTTCCGCAATTGCAAGCCCCTGTGGGGGCTCATCCGCCCCTTACGCTGCAGCCATAGTGGCAGACATGGCACCAGTCCCCTCGTTCCCGGATGATGGTATTTACTGGGTGGGTGATTGGGCCTTGCGTCGCCGGCCGGTGTAGGCATCCCTGTCACTTTCCTCCACAGCGACATCTCCGTCCTCTTCTTCACTCACCGCTGTGTAAAGGGAGACATTGAACAAAAGCATCAGGCTACTGAACTATAGTCCCCTAGACACAAAGCAATGGCAGGAACAGGCATGGCACATGCAACATACATTGGCATCCATGTCCAAGGCACCGTAGTTGCATGCAATGGTGGGCTAATTCTCACATGCGCCATGGGACATGCTGGTCACATGCACACACATCACCGGAGGGTCATGCATTTGGCCCGGTATACCCCCAGACACAGTGGATACAGGGATGACTAGGCTGTATCAGTGAATCAACACATTGTCACCGACATGTGTCATGCATCCATGGCGCACACACTACTCAGACACACGAACATGTACATCATGCATGTCCATGACAACAGCACCAGGCATGCATACATGTGTGCGTTCTGCATGCGTCTCCGCATTATGCATTGTTACACATGCACCATCCATGTGGGTCATGCCTGACTGGACTCACATGTGGCACCATCATGTCCATGCACACACACATCCAAACATGACCCATTTCACACATGCAGCCAAGTAGCTAACTACCAGCACACTGCAACATGCCCTTTTTTAAACGTGAGTGCATGGCCACTTACTGCTCAACTCCAGACGGGCCTGCATCCTGAGGATCTGGTGGTGAAGCACTGGGTGAATGCGCTCCAGGACCCTCATCTGCTGGGTGGTAAGCTGGCCCCGGTGCCCCACTGCATCTGCTGCTTCCAAGAGGCGCCGGGCCTTCTTGAGGGTCCTGGACTTGTAGTCCTCCCACCGCTTCTGGACATGTTTGATGTCGTGGGGTGCCACCCCTTCCGCATTGATGGCACCCACTATGTCCTTCCAGATCCTCTTCCGTCCTTCCTTGTCGGCGTGTAATGGTGTGAAGAGGACATTATAATGCCCCAGAACTTGCTCCACCTGGAAACCAACCTCCTTTTCACTGAAGCTGGTAGCCCTCTGCATCTCTGGCTGGGGGTTGCCACTGGTGCCGGAAGGTGTTGTGTCGGACATGGCAAACCCAGAGGCAGGTGTGGGTGGGCAACTGGGTCCTGGGGCTGGGCTGTGGAGTGATGGTCCTTCAGTGGGGAGTCTTCTATTCCAGCAGGGGTGGTCACTGCAACTGGACCCCTGCAGATGGCAGATGTGCAGGCACCAAATGGCAGGGCACGGTGGCAGCAGGCAGGCAGCAGCAGATGGCTCGTGGGAGGCTGCTCGGGGTTGTGGGGGGGCAGTAATTCGGCCTTCTGGGCAGGAGCGTGGTCTTCTGTGTGTTGTCACGTGGCCAGCTTGATACGGAGTGATTTGGCACGTGAAAAAACAGCACGTCAGCATGTAATTCGAGGAAAGGCCCTTAGCGCGTAAGCGCATCTGTGAGGTAACATGCGCGGGCGTTTCCCTCACCATGGGTTGAAGGTTCCACATGGGTTTCCATCGTTCTGTACGTGCTCTTCGTGGGATGCGGTACGTGTGTTCCGAGGGTGCGCGTGGACTTTTCCATGCGTTTTGGCTGGCGCAAGCAAGGTATGTGTATTCCGAGGAGTGCGCAGGGAGTTTTACAAGAGTTTTCGCTGGCACGAGTGGGGTATGTGTATTTCGAGGGGTGCGTGTGGACTTTTACACGCGTTTTCGCTAGTGCAGGCGGGATACGTGTATTCCGAGGGGTGCACAGGGAGTTTTCCACATGTTTTCAATAGCGCTAGAGGGGTACGTGTATTCCGAAGGGTGCGCATGGACTTTTACATGCATTTTTGTGCTTGGGAGGCTGTATGCTGGTCCACTGGCCTTTGCACCATGTAGGGGATTTGGCAATGTTTTTGGCGCATCGGGTGGGGTTGCGGGCGTTACTGGCGCTGATGCAGGGTCGCTGCGCTGCTCTGCGCCACGGCTGGTTATGGATGTTGAAATCCATGAATACACTGTGCGCTAAAAGTGGTTTTGGCGCACGTGACTGGTGCAGACTGTCACACGTTCACTCTGTGCGCCAGCCGCGTGCGCCACTTGTGCTCTAAATTCTATGAATTACCCCTATGTTTTTTGATGGTTGTTGAAATTGGAAAAGCAAGTCTGCCCAAGTAAATGTCGTTTGACAGCTGCTGTCTCTTGTTTGTGGTGAGGTACACACGTTTTGTGGTCTTCCTTTTTTCCAAGGCCTTATACAAAATATAACATTTGAAATGACAACATGCATCCGATGTCTTTGCTTTTAAAAACGTATGTTTAATTACATAGAGTCTTGAAACATCTAGAATAATGTGTATTTTACATTAGTACCCCTCCTCCATTGCATTCACTTACCTTAGTCCGCTAATGGTCGCATATCAGGCTTTACCAAAACCAACAACCCTGCTCTTCGTCCCCCACGCTTTGCCTGAAACATATCTGTGTAACTTCACTTTCCATTTAACTTCTTTTCTGTCTTCATTTACTTCTGCTCCTTTGTTCATCTTGCTTTTCAACAACAGTCCCCGAAATGCTTTCCTCTGGGTTTCCCAGCATTACTCATTACAACATTTTCCATTGTTTTAATAATAATGAGGATGATAATAATAGTACAAGTGCAGTCTCTTGGTACGCCACCTGCATGACAGACTTTCCACCATTGGCAGTTTGAGGTTAGAGAATAAATATGTAGGAAGTGCAAATTATTTACATTTCTATTGCGTATGGCATGTTATTTTATGTGCGTGTATCATCTCTGAAGAGGGAGTAGATTGAGAGGTTGGGGTGCTGTTACCTGATTTGGGGTCAGAGAGTTGAATAAAATGAACAAAAACATGTTAGACACAGATCAAGCACTACAAAAAATGTTATTCAGCAGCTCATTCAAGTTCGGATTCCCTCCACTGATTATGAGGCATCTTAGGGAACCAACAGCACAGTGGCGTCCCTTGTCTCATGCTGTGAAAATAAATGAATGTGTCAAGAGCGAAGGGTACAGTCCTCACATATTGATATTGCACAGTCAAATACATGGGAATTGGGCAAGACGTAAACTGAACAGATATTAGCCATCTGCACTGATTTTAAAACAAGAATATCTAGGGTATTCGACAATGCAACCATGCCAGGCATATCTGCATTGGTTGTGAGGCGTCTGTGGGAATAGATAACAATTTGGATTCCCCTGTCTCCTACTGCAGAAAGTAAATGAATGGTTCAAGAGAAAAAGGCCCACTTCTCATATCTCGCTATTACAAAGGCACATGCATAGGAATAGGGCAAGACATAAACTGAACAGACATTACCCACCAGCCCTGATGTTAACCAAAAGAAAAATCTTGGTTATTCAGCAACACAACAAGGCCAGGCATATATGCATTGGCTGTGAGGCATACACGGGCAGAGACAGGGGACATACGAATTGAGTGGATCAAGAGGAAAAGGGACAATTCGGACATACGAAGTACACATTCACTGGTGCCCTACTGAGTACTTCATGACAAAGATCAAGATGGTACATTCTTAGTGAATTTGACAGACATGTGTGTCTCAGTGCTAAAATATTGACAGAAAACATAGTAATGATTTCCTCTTTTATCTAGTAAGATTTAATTTCTAAATATAATAATCTCATCTGGTTGAACCCCACAGATAGGGAAACCATGAAGTGTAGTACCATACTTTTCGGTATGAGCAGTGTTAGGACGGTTGATGATGATGAATTTTACTGCAAAATGTGCAATAAAAATAGGAGATTGTTATACTTAGATTGAGGAAATAAGACATTCTAAAAAAATGTGTACTAGGTAGAAAATGGGGTTTGCATTGACTTCTATCTGGGAAAAAATATTTACATATCTGGTCTATGATTTGTTTTACAGAGAAATACCCCCAATATTTCAATGATGGGCAAGTCACCCACAATATTCCAGCTAAATACAGGCAGCTTCGTGTGATGAATCCTGTGGATCCCACACTGAATCCTTGCCTAAAGTCTGCTTCCAGGTGGCCAGGTAATGGCAGATGCTTCCTGATCCTGACTTTGGGGGTGGTGCTCTGCCGTGCGGAAGGATCACCTGGTAGGAGATAAGGCTCAGGAAGGTGAGAGGAATCCAGGGGATGAGACACAGTATTTTCCTTCATTTAAAGGAGACATTGTTACACTCCCACAATATATAATAGCATGTCGCCACCATAGCCCTTCTGTTGCACGAGTTCACCATCTTAGTGTGGATGGAATTAGTCAGAAACCCTGTTTGAATAAAACAAATAGACATCTTTCTCAAATCCAGGAAACTCAGACAATTGAATATATTCCCCTAATTCTCAAAAGTGTAAGAGAAGTAGGTTTGTGAATGTTAACAACATCTAATCAAAAGACCTATCTTCCTTTTTACAAACTAGTCTGATGACAGATTCTCTTAATATTCCATTAGTAAAGATTGTTGGAAAGAGAGTTCAAAATCAAAGTATGAAATCAGTTAAGAAAACTAATGTTATTTGGGACTTCAAGTCCAATATTTACCTCAGTACTGAGACGATGAAGAGGGATGCCGAGGAACATAACTGTAGTGGTCAGCTAATTAACCTAAATGACCTCACCTGATGGAGAGTGGGAGGCTTAAATGAAACCCTCAGGTGCAAGCTGTAGAGAAGCCAGAGAAGCCAGAGAAGCAGCAGTGCATACTGTGTGAACCTTTGTGGTTTGAGGTGGGACTGGGGAAGCAAGAATTCACCAAGAACCACTGTGGATCCTGAGATGGTGTGTGCCTCTCATTATCCTCCTTGCAGTGGTTGCACAGTGAGGAGCGTAAGAGAACAACGCTTCATCCCAGAAAGTGCGTTGTGCAGAGCTTGCGCAGCGGAAGGCACAAGTGGTGAGGGCAGCCGAGATGTCCCTATTGGCTGCATTGCACCAGGACACTCAGAGGTGAAGGCAGTTCTAACTTGGAGTGGCGGACGTGAAGGTGACTAAGAAAGGTCTGGTGCCTGGTTGGGAGAAGCCATGAGTGTTGAGGTTCTGCAAACACCAAGCAGAGCTCGGAGAAGTGACTTACTCAATGAGTCGGAGGCAAGCCTTTTACATCCAGGGCTGAGCGGGTGAACTGTCGGTTCCATACTAAGGTATTCAGCCCCTCCATGGGCCGTTGTATTTTGTAAAGGCTTGTCTTTTCCTTTTTTCTCCTTGTTGTGTGTCCCCCTGGCCCCTCTCCTCTTCCGTGGTGTTTGCAGGTTGTCCCCTTCCTCCGTCCCACCTCCCACCCCTCCCAGTCCACCCTGATTGGTTGGTTCACATCCCCCCTCCTTATTACAGGTGCTACCAGGGCAGCCCCTGCCCGGCAGCCCCAAGGCTAAGGGCCCCTTATGCAAAGGGAGCCTCCCACGGTTGCGGCTCCTGTGGTGGCTGCAGGTGTCCGCAGGGGACGCGAGTTGCCAGTCAGTCTCCCTGGTCAGTCCCACTAGCTTCCCCACCTTCAGACTCTGAATCACGGCTGTGCTGACACCTGTGTTGCTGTAATACGCACTGTCTCTGTATTTAAATAATTTCTGCGCTGTGATAAACTAGGCCTTTTTCCCCTTTCAGGATTCTCAAGCTTAGGTGGCTTCTCCACATGTTGCTTTAATACGCACTGTCTCTGTATTTAAATATTTTTTGTGCTATGATAAACTAGGCCTTTTCTCCCCTTTCAGGACTCTCAAACTTAGGTAGCTTCTCCACATGTTGCTGTAATTTGCACTGTCTCTGTATTTAAATCATTTGTGTGCTGTGATAAACTAGGCCTTTTCTCCCCTTTCAGGATTCTCAAACTTAGGTGGCTTTTCTACATGTTGCTGTAATACGCACTGTCTCTGTATTTAAATCATTTTTGTGCTGTGATAAACTAGGCCTTTTCTCCCCTTTCAGGATTCTCAAGATTAGGTGGCTTCTCCACATGTTGCTGTAATACACACTGTCTCTGTATTTAAATCATTTTTGTGCTGTGATAAACTAGGCCTTTTCTCCCCTTTCAGGATTCTCAAACTTAGGTGGCTTTTCTACATGTTGCTGTAATACGCACTGTCTCTGTATTTAAATCATTTTTGTGCTGTGATAAACTAGGCCTTTTCTCCCCTTTCAGGATTCTCAAGATTAGGTGGCTTCTCCACATGTTGCTGTAATACACACTGTCTCTGTATTTAAATCATTTTTGTGCTGTGATAAACTAGGCCTTTTCTCCCCTTTCAGGATTCTCAAGCTTAGGTGGCTTCTCCACATGTTGCTGTAATACACACTGTCTCTGTATTTAAATAATGTTTGTGCTGTGATAAACTGGGCCTTTTTACCCTTTCAGGATTCTCAAGCTTAGGTGGCTTCTCCACATGTTGCTGTAATACGCACTGTCTCTGTATTTAAATAATTTTTGTGCTATGATAAACTAGGTCTTTTCTCCCCTTTCAGGATTCTCAAACTTAGGTAGCTTTTCCACATGTTGCTGTAACACGCACTGTCTCTGTATTTAAATCATTTTTGCGCTGTGATAAACTAGGCCTTTTCTCCCCTTTCAGGATTCTCAAACTTAGGTGTTTTTTCCACATGTTGCTGTAATACGCACTGTCTCTGTATTTAAAGAATTTTTGTGCTGTGATAAACTAGGCCTTTTCTCCCCTTTCAGGATTCTCAAACTTAGGTGGCTTCTCCACATGTTGCTCTAATACGCACTGCTCTGTATTAAAATAATTTTTGCGCTGTGAAAAACTAGGCCTTTTTCTCCCCTTTCAGGATTCTCAAACTTAGGTGGCTTCTCATCGGTTCTAAAGTTAGCATTGTGAGCTTTTTAACCGTGAGAATCTGTCCTATTTCACAACTTTATTGCCGCTCGCTATCTTGTCTGCCTACTCTCACCAGTTCGCCCCCTCTCCCACCTACTCTATGGTGCTCTCTGCCTCTCCTATCTTTTCTAACTGCTTCTCTATCGACTATCCTGCTCTCCTCACTAAATCGGGTAGGAAGAACTTTAAAAAGGACATCCTGGTCTCCAACCCAGGCCTCCCTATCGCTGACACCTACACCAGTGCCTCCTCCAAGGAAACTCTCACCGGCATCCTCTTTGTCGTGCCTTCACCTGACCAATGGACCCTTCATATGGTCTCTAAGCTCGCTTCTTTCTCCTCTTCTCCCATTAATGGTGGCACCCGTTGGGACGTCCTCCTGGCCTCCTTCCACTCCTCTAAGGTCATCATTAATGTCTACTCTAGTGTGACCGTCTTGGTCCAAGGCCCTCAGGCCAACCTTCACCTCTTTGATAGACGCTTCCCGTGCCTAATCAACTTCCTTTCTTCTCCTGCTGTCCCCCCTCCCCTTCCCTCGACTACCCTGCTGTAACGCTCACTGATTCCCGCAGAGGCGCCGGTTTTGACTGGGTGAATGCCGTATCTTCAAAGGTGATGTGTAACACACGGTTGGCTCTTTGGGCTGGACCTCTGTGCACTGTATGTCTGACTCGAAGAGTAAGATGTCTGCAGATAGAAAATATGGGATTAATGAACTGGGGTTATTGGGTGCCTCTCTCCTCTTCCCTTTCTCTTCTCCTGTAGAACCCCAAAGGTTAACGCCCTCACCTTAGGTAAGTGAACGCCGAGCTCTCCATCTGCCTCGGGGCAGGGTGCCGTAACCAGTTTCTTCACTGGATAAGGGTGCAGGCCTCTTGACCTCAGAGGACTGCTGTCCGTCGTTAACTGCACGAACGGTAAGTTCTGGGCACTTCAAATGTCTTAAAAGTCTTTTGTAATGATATCTCTTGTTTTGCAGGGTTCCGGCGATGGAGGATGGCGGGCTGATGAGAGTTGAGGATCGAACCCGCGTGAGGAATAGAAGCGCCTGGAAGCACGTAAGTAAGCGCTTGTAGCCTGCTTCACGATGCGCACTAACTGTCCCTTTTATCTTGCAGGTACAAGTTCGGAGCTCTAGAGAAGCTGAAGGGTGCTGGAATACCCACTGGATTCGGCGAGGGAAGGAGGAATGGCACGTGAGTAATAAAGTTGCCCAATGTCTTTAAACGCACCTTCTTTTGTCTTTCAGATGCGGGATGCAGCGCCGAAGGCCTCCGGAGCGTGCGAAGAGCTGGTAAGCTTTTGTCTTTCAGATGCCGGAATGCAGTGCGAAGACCTCCGGAGCATGCGAAGAGTAGGTAAGCCTTTGTCTTTCAGATGCCGGAATGCAGCGCGAGGCGTTGGTGACAGCCGATGGACCAGGTAAGAGATGTGCTGCCACTGAAGACCGTAGTGCTAACCTGTTCTTTCTTTGTCTTTACAGGTGCTGCTGAAGACTGGATTCCAGGATGGTAAGCCTTTGTTCCCTTAGGCCCAGGATCAGAAGCAGAAGACACGATGAGCTTTCTGCTGCAGAGAATGCAGAATAACACAAAGCAAGATTCATCCATCGGGTGTGGTTTAAATAGCCTCCTGTAGTGCTTAGGTGTCTCCTTCCACAGCCACGCCTAGATAAGAAAAGAGTTCCTGCTTTCCAGAAGAGTTCCAGTGTTCTGAACCTAGGGAGTGGCTCCTGCCCACCCAACAGGAAAAGTAGTCCCAAACAGAAGAGGATCAGGGGTTCAACTGGCAGGTAAGTAAGCAGCATGGTCTGCTGCAGGTAAGTCCACCCAAGCATTATGAGCCAGGCGCTTCCAGCGCTGGGACTGGGCATCTTTATGAGCCTGGTGCCACTGGCGCCAGGACAGGGTCCAAAAGGTCCCAATTGGGACTGGCTGGCACTCGGAACCGGGGTTATGGGTCTGCTTCCAAGGGAGTCGGGCAAGTCCTGATCTTTTGGAAGCAGAGATCATGACACCTGCCCTCCCCCTCCCTTTCTGCCCCCTCTAGGGCTCCTTCTACACCTCCGCAGGGCGTACCTCTGATCTGTACCCCTCCTCGGAAGTCTTTCAAGGATGGCAACCTTCTCCACAATGCCACTCTTAACTCTCGCTCTGCTGTCAAACATTCCTCTGATATCTGCCACCTTCTTCAAGAACTTGCCCTTGATGTCCTCGGTCTCACTGAGACATGGTTTGCGGCCAGATCTGTCACCAGCTTTGACATGCTCCTACCTGATGGCTACAAGATCCTCTCTGTGCCAACCGACTGCCTCTGTCATTCCTACGCAGACCTACTCCTCTTTTGAATGCATCATCTGCCGGCTCTCTCGCTACCCTAGCAATTCCCTTACTGTGATTACGATCTATCGGCCACCTGGTCAGATTTCTTCCTTCCTCTCTGAGTGGGCGGACCTCTTCTCCTCACTCCTGGCCTCAACCTCTCAACTCCTCCTTCTTGGAGACTTCAACATCCACCTGGATGCCTCCTGTCCCCCCTGTGGACTCTTTCGTGACCTATACAACTCTCTCTCACTCACCATTCTCCCCTCTGCCCCGACTCGTTCTGTAGGGCACACTCTCAATGTTATGATCTCCTCTGGCCTTCCCCTCTCCGTCCCTCTCTCCACTCCTCTCTCCACTCCTCTCTCCTGGAGTGATCACTTTCTCCTATCCTCCCACCTCACCCTCCCTACCCCTCAGGCCAAGCCACCTCCATCACTGCCACCCACCTTCTCGGTCATCCGACCCATGGAGCGCGTGTCAGTTGAGGCTTTCGCCACCACCTTCTCACCCCCGCCTCGCCCTTTGGCTGACTCTCACCCTGACACAGCAATCTCCATCCTCCACTCCTCTATATCTGATACTCTTGATATCCTTGCCCCTGTCATGAGAATCGCCCTGAACCCCAAAGCCAAGTGTAACTCCTGGTATGACTCACACCTCGTCACCCTTAAACGCAAGTGCAGGGTGGCCGAGAGGAAATGGCGTGCTTCATGTTCATCCTCTGACAAACTGGCCTGCCGCCTGCTTCAAAGGCAATACCGGCTCTCCGTCCTCACCAAGAAGAGAGCTCATATCAAAGCCTGCATCTTTGTGGCATCAAACAACTCGGCTGAACTCTTTAAAATCTGCAAGGAACTAGCCAATCCTGCCTCACCCTCTGCCTCTCCTACACCTTCGCAGGCCCTCTGTATGGCACTGGCTTCTCACTTCATCACAAAAACCCAGGACATCCTCTCCTCACTCTCCTCCTATCGCCTCCCTCCCTCCAGTCCCTGCTCTTCCTCAGGCCCTTCTGCAGCCACTCCCTCTCCCTCCTTCTCTGCCTTTCCACTTTTCTCTGCTGACAAGGTTTCTAGACAAGTCCGATCTATGAAAGTCTTGTCGAAACTGGTTCACCCATGTTCCTCCAAAATTATGAAGGACCACATCGACACCATGGCTCCTACCCTGGCTGATTTCTGCAATTACTCCTTTGCCACTGGAGTCTTCCCATCCCCCCTGAAGCACTCCCTTGTGCACCCTCTTCTTAAGAAACCCTCTGCCGACCCCTCCTGCCCAGCCAACTATCACCCAAACTCCATCACTCCTTTCCTGGGCAAGCTCCTGGAGAAACTGGCCATCTCCCAGCTCAATCTCCACACTGAATCTGTTGGTTGTCTTCATGACTATTACTCTGGCTTCAGAGCTGCCAGAAGCACGGAAACTGCTCTCCTGAACATCCGTGAAGACCTGCTTTCCAACCTTGACTCCAACACCCTGTGTATCCTCATCTTGCTTGATCTCTCTTCTGCCTTTGATACTGTCAACCATGCCATCCTGCTCAACCGTCTCCGTGAGAACCTCGGTATCACTGATCAGGCTCTGGTGTGGCTGACCTCTTTCCTCTCCGACCAACCCTCCCAGGTCCAACTTGAGTCCTTCTTCTCCAATATCTTTTTCTCTACCTGTGGTGTCCCCCAGGGATCTAACCTCTCTCCCTGGCTGTTCAAGCAATACCTGGTACTCCTTGCCCACCACATCGCCGCTCTCTGCCCCAATTTTCAGTGCTATGCGGATGATACCCAGCTCATTTTCAGGCTACCCTTGGCCTCCTCCTCGCCTTCCCTCACCTCTAACTGTCTGTCTGCTATCCAAGAGTAGAGTGCTGCCAATGACCTCTGCCTTAATGCCAATAAGACTGAAATTTTACTCATTGGCACACCCACCCCCTCCTTCCCGGCAACTCTCTGGCCGTCCTCTCTTGGCCCTCTTCCTGCTCCCACTTGCAAGGCTAAAAACCTCGGGGTCATCTTCGACTCCACATTCTCCTTCTCTCCTCACATCTCTGACGTCTCTAAGAAGTCACACTACCAGCTACACCTACTCAGAGGTATTCTTCCTTTTATTTATTTATCTATCTATTTATTTATTTATTTATATTTATATAGCGCGCAGACAGCCCAGGGGCATTGTGGCGCTGTTACTTGCAGGAACTTAGTTACAGGGGGGTACAGGATTGGTAGTAGTCGTTGGCACATTATGATTGCTACAAACAGATTAGTCATTACAGCTCATGCACCTTTGGTTATTACATTACAGACAGTTTATGGGCAAACATGGTGCTGCGAGAGACCTTATGTGAAGAGGATGGTTTTCATAGGCAATGAGGGAGGGCTCACCTCGGATTGTGGGAGGTAGGGCATTCCAGTCTGATGGTGCGAGATAAGGGAAGCTGGATCCTCCAGCTCTCGCTCTTTTTACTAGTGGCACACAGAGCATGTTGGTATATGGTGACCTGGTTGGCCTTGTGGAGGAGACGGGGTGGATTCTTTGTGAGAGGTAGACCGGGGCGGTGAGGTGGATGCACTTGTGGGTCAGTGTCAGAGCTTTGAAGATGATTCTTTCCCTTATTGGTAGCCAGTGGGCTAGTTTTCTGGCCTCGGAGATGTGTTCTCTTTTCGTGATACCTTGGGCAGCGTGGAGGGCATTGTACTGTATGATTTATAGCCTTTCCAGGTTTTTGTTGGAAGTTCCTAGGAAGAGTGCATTGCAGTAATCTAGCCTGGAGCCGGTGATTGCTCAGGCTATGTTTGTGCAATTCTGTTTGGAGAGGAAGGGTCTGACTGCGTTGATCAGTTTGGCGTGGTACGCAGCTGAGAGGCTATTGTGTTGACTTTTCTGTCCATGGAGATGTTGGAATCCAAGTAGACACCAAGAGTTTTGACCGAGTCTGAGACAGGTATTTAATGGAGTCAATGGTGAAATGACTGACTTGGGAGTCTAGATTTTTTAGCGTGTTGGGGGAGCCTACCAGTAGGAGTTCGGTCTTGTCGGAGTTGAGGCATAGTCCATTGTCTGCCATCCAGGCTTGGATGGTGTTGTAGAGGTTGTTGAGGGTCAGTGAGTCAGTGTCATAGTTGCCAGTGAGGGTGAGGAGGATCTGGGTATCGTCAACGTAGTTTGTGTAGAGATGCCCATGGCGTCGAGGATGAGGAAGAGGGGTCGTGTGAAGATGTTGTAGAGAGTGGGGGAGAGGCAGGAGCCTTGGGGCACACCACAGAGGATGATGGTGGGTGAGGCGGAGGCTAAGTCAGAGAATACTTGCATGGTTCTGTCTTGTAGGAAAGACGTGATCCATGCTGTGGCCTCAGGGGAGAATTTAGCGCCGGCAGAGAGGTGGCGGCATAGGACGTCATGGTCTACAAGGTCGAAGGCCGCTGATAGATCGAGAAGTAGGAGAAGTGCTGGTTTGCCCATGTCTCTGGTGTCGTCCACCTGGTTTTTCAAGTCAAGTAGCGCGGTTTCAGTCCCGTGTTTGGGGCGGAAGCCAGATTGTCGGAGACCTAGGAGTTTATTCTCTTCAATGAATTCCCTTTTCTCTCCTTCCCTCAGAAGCTCACTGTCTCCAAAGCCCTGGTTTTCTCTAGGTTGGACTATTGTAACAGCCTCTTTCTAAATCTACCTGCTTTTACTCTCCACCCTCTTCAACTTATCCAGAACAGGACTGCAAGACTTGTCCTTGGCCTCAAGCCAAGCGATCGTATCTCTCCAGGACTGAAATCTCTGCACTGGCTCCCAGTGGCTGCAAGGATCAAGTTCAAAACCCTCTGCATTGTCCACAAGGCCTTCTGGGGCCTGGGGACGCAATTCCTTTAACTCTCTCTTCCCAAATATCTTCCTTCTCGAGCTCTTTGCTCATCCTCCTCCAACTCCCTCAGGGTCAGTCGTTTCTCCAAGCAACGAGTTGGTGGTAGATCTCTCTCTTCAGCAGGGGCCTCCCTCTGGAACAGACTTCCGGCCTCCTTGAAACTTGAGGAGAACCATCTCTGGTTCCGGAAGCAGCTCGAAACATCCATCTTTGCTTCTGCCTTCTCTCCCCCTCTCCTCTGTTGAATTCCTGGCTGAAACGGCACTGGTTACCTGGCCACCCTTTCCGATCTCGGGCCCAGGCCCTGTCAATTGCACACCTGCACTGCCTCCCTGGCAACCCCTGCACTTGGGGACTGTTATTTTGTATCCCTACAGTCTCCCTACCAGCACTTATGTCTGCTATTACCTTGCCACCATCTGGAGGTTTTATTATCGTACTATTCTACTATCCCATGT
The DNA here is from genome assembly GCF_040938575.1 of Ambystoma mexicanum. Taxonomy (NCBI): domain Eukaryota; kingdom Metazoa; phylum Chordata; class Amphibia; order Caudata; family Ambystomatidae; genus Ambystoma; species Ambystoma mexicanum. The sequence goes on from NC_090929.1 coordinate 1,180,583,878, forward strand.
ACTGCACTTCCCCCCTCCCTTCCCACAAGCACTTTTCCCTTTCCCCCTTCCCATGCACTTGCACAATCTGAATGACACCTGGCCTAGTAAGATCGCTGTCTGTCTTCCCCCTGTTTCCCTTCCTTTGCCTCGTCGCGCCTCGAAAGACTTGTGTATAGGCGTATTATAAATGCCATATCATTTCATATCAAGCGAGTGACTCCGTTGCGTTACAGTGCTTTCCATGTGTGCTGCACAGTATGTTTCACATGCGTATGAGTGAAAGAAATGCAGACAAGCTGTATGAGTGCTGAACTGTCTAAAGCCATTTCAAGTGGCATGCTGTAAACTGAAAAAAAGGCTCCATGAGCCTGGTCTTGAAACTCCAACTATACGATGGGGAAACCTCTTTGAACTCTGAAAGGCACAACCAATATCCAAGCCAAAAGAGTTGGAACCGGCAATATCAATCTATCATGTATTTCCAGTGGCCAGAGGTGAACAGCACCAGGCCCAAAGCTTCTAAAGTTGGCTGCTCATGCTTTTGGAGATTCATAGAGGTGGTTGATAAAAACACACATTGCCAAAGGCAAGAGAGAGGCAAAGTAAAAATGTATACATGTCACTGTTTGGTTGTTGATGTAGAAGGGGAAATAAGGTTGCAAACAGGCTGCCCTTCTGGAATAAGTTATCAAGAGGGAGATGAGCATCGTTTGTAAAAAAGTCCTGATATGGACCAATGTGAATGTTCTATTCCCGATAAGCTACTAAAATGTTTATAACAAAGAAGACTATTGAAGAAGTTGTTATTCTAATTTGAAAGTTACTATTGAAGCACTTTTCTGTTCTGGAGTGTAAGAAGTAGACAGGCAGGCGAGTATACCCATACGGCAAGAAGTTATTGCCCAGAAGAAACCTGGTGAAATAATAAGCCAGATAGTAGAAGGTGCAGGTGGTAAAGAGTGATACTAATGGAAAACAACATGTTGAGTTGTGACATTTGGGGAAGGAATGTGAAAGTTGGTTGAAGAAAAGTTACAATTCTCTCTTCAGTTGAATTTGTGGAGAACCATCCTGAACAAATGCGAGTTGCCTTAAATGCGAGACTGTGCTTATTCCAGTGAGAGCGTATGTCTTCTTTTTCAAAGGTACTTTATTGAAGCAACAGAACTTTGTGAATTTGAGTACACAAACTTAAGAACTGTGTTTGAACCTTCTGTTGAATTAGATTTCCTTGTTTTTCCTTTTTGTAGAGAAAATCCATGTTTGGATCTGGGCAAGGAAAGTTCACCCAGACCATTACAAGAGACATTGATCATACTGTGAATCAAGTCATATATTATATATTGTTGTTGATTGGAAATGCCATATATTTCCTTTTTGCTTTGATTGTTGTATAAGTGTGAGGGTTAGATATCCTTAAGTTAGAGTGTTCCCTTTAATTTATTTTTGGCAGGGAAATCCTCATCAGGGTAGGGATAGTGAGGCGTTTATTTAGGCTTAAAAGGGCAAAAGTTGAAAACTCTCTACAAAGTTGTCCTCCTCACATGTCTGACTCCTCACATTCTCTACAGAAAAGAATGGCCTGCCTGCCTGATGTTATCTCACAATACACATAAACATGCATATTGCCAAAGTAAATATGCCACAAATGGCCTTAATTAATATGCTTCAGGATAGAGACAGGATAGAGCCAGACAAATCGTTCAATGCAAGGCACCACCAGGTGAAGGGGATTGGGAAGTGGTGCTAGGGCTGTCCCTGTCTCTCTCACCTACCGTGGGATCTCCTTGTTAGTGCTAATAATTGATGACCCCTACTATCTTGTTGCTGTGTTAGTTTATAGATGATTTCCATGAATGAAGACCCGCTAACTCCCTTAGAGACTTCCTAACTTTACGTAACTCTCCCCGCAGGCTAGTGTTTTCTTATGGGGAATGGGGTCGTGCCTTGCATTGCTCAATAAGATTTAACTGGTTCCACTCACATAAACATTACTTTGCCCTTCTACTGTACCTGCTTCTTCTTCTCACCTCCTCCTAACCAACCTTCTGTCCCTCTGATCTTTCCTCTTCCTTTCTTCTGCCTCCACTCTTTGATGTTAACTTTTCTCCCTCTTCTCCCACTCTGCTTCTACCATTCCACTACTCTACTACCACTCCTCTCCCATACTACTCCTCCTCCTCCTCTCACACTGATGCTTGGACTCATCCCACACTACTGATCCTCCCCTACTACTACTCTTCCTCCCACACTACTACTACTCCCTTGCTACTACTCCCACTCTAATGCTCCCCTCCTACAACCACTACTCTCTTCCGACCACTTCCCTAACACTACTACTCCCCTCCTACCAGTAGTACTCTCCTCCCACTCCAGTACACAAACACCCTAGATTGCATGTGCTCCCTCACATCCTTGGCTGTGTGCAATCCCTTTCCTCCAAGGCTGAATGCGCTCAATCGCATCTTAGGCTGCGTGTACTCCCTCGCGACTCTAGGCTGCTCTCTCTCCACTCAGCCTCAGACACTCCTCCTTCTCCTGGCCACTGCGCTCCTCGCTTTCTCTGCAAGCCCTCTCCCTCCCCCTTTCCAAGCCACCTTCCCCTGACCTATTGTGTACTGTTCGTGAGGTTTTGTTCTCCACAGCTGTTGGCTTACATTGCATTGCCTGCAACCCTGCTGTGTTCATTCTTTTCTTCTAGGTTCCCTGGTGATTCTTCTGTATTTGTCGTTTTTTGTTTCTCCACGGTTGTTTGCTTACATTGTACTTGCTGCATCCCTGCTGTGTTCTTCCTTACTTCTGGGTTACCTAAATGATCGTTCGGTTCTTTTAGTTATTTGTTTCTCCATGGTTGTTTGCTTACATTGCACTGCCTGCATCCTGCTGTGTCCATTGTTTAATTCTAGGTTCTGTTGGCAATTGACTTTTGCCTATGTCCTGCATCTGATTTTCTGTCATTGTTCTTTCCTCTGTGTGCCCCTCCTCCCTCCCTGTCCCCCACCCTAGTGTTTCCCCCTGCCTGCCTGCTCCCCAGCACAACCCCCTCCACATTCCCATCTCCACCCCACTCTTCATCTCCGCACCCTCTATGGTGCTCTCTGTCTCACCTATCTTCACTAACTGCTTTTCTATCTACTATCCTATCCTTCTCACCAAGTCTGGCAGGAGGAATTTCAAAAGGGACATCCTGATCTCCAACCCAGGCCTCCCTATTGCTGATACCTACACCAGTGCTTCCTCCAGACAGACCCTTACCGACATCCCCTTTGTCGTTCCCTCTCCAGGCCTATGGACCACATATGGTCTCTGTTCTCTCTCCTTTTTCCTCTTCACCCATTAATGGTTCCATACGATAGGAGGCCCTCCTGTCCCCCTTACATTCCTCCAAGACCATCATTAATGTATACCTAAACAGCACCGTCTTGGTCCAAGGCCCTCAGTCCAACCTCCTCCTTTTTGATAGATGATTCCCGTGCCTTTCTTCTCTGGCTCCGCTGCCTCTTCCATCCTCTGCCACCTGTAAGGCTGCCTGTGCTGCTTCTCAGCCACCCAAGGAACTAATTACCCCTCTCAAAGTCTAGTCCGCTTGGTCAGTGCACCACTTATCAACCCTATCACAAAATGAATTGATATGGTCTTTGACAACATGAATTTGTATACAAAAAGTCTCAATTGATTTTACGTTTTGTGCTTAATGTGTTTAAATATAAATAAAATATGTTTTGTAATGTGAATGGGTTGAAGCTAGTGTGAAAAACCTTATCAATTCATTTTGTGATAGGGTTGATAAGTGGTGCACTGACCAAGCAAGCTGGACTTAGAGAGGGGTAATTGGTTCCTTGGTTGCTTTTTGTCTACATCTCTCAAACTTGTGCAGAACGACCTCCTGTTCTGGAAGCAACTCAAGACCATCATCTTTGCTTCTGCTTTCTCTCTTCCTCTCCCCTGCTGATGTTCTGACTGCTCCATGCACTGGTCACCAGGCTACCCTCTGTACTTGGGCCCTGGTCCCTGCATGCCCAATTGCACCTCTCACTGCGTAATCTGAATGTCACAAGGCCTAGTAAGAATGTGGTTTTGTCCTCCGTCTGTTTCCACCTCCTTGTCTTATCACACCTAGAAACACTTGTGTACAAACGCGTTACAAATGTCATATCATATCATATCATATCATATTACACTCATCTCACCCAGTAACATTCAATTCACATACACTCCTTACTCAAACTTTTATTCACATATCACACAAACACACACTCTCACATTGCAGTACCCTTGCACTCACTAAACCCATACCTCACTGTTTACCAATAAACTCCTCTTAGCTCTTTGCATACTCCTACTGGTCTCTTGGTCCGCCACCTCCTCTTACCTCACCCAAACAACCCACCCCTTCTTGTTTCTTGCTCCTCCTTTATACTTCTTATACTTCTTATCTTCCTCCAAAGGCCCAGTTTTACTTGGCCATTTGTCTTCCCCCCTTTCCTTCCTAGAACATTTATGTGCATGCAAAAGCTTGAACAATTGGACTAATCCCTGCCCACTTTCTCTATAAAGACCCACAGCAGGTCTGCCAGCTTAGTGTCCCAGTCTGTGTTGGGGGATCCTATGTCGATTGTTCTCCTTGATAAGTATAATTTATGGAGGGGTCTGGCATGTCTCTCATGTCCCTGGTAATCGAAGATTGAGCATAGGTCTCTGGCGGAGAACATGCCTGGGAGCCAAAGTGAGCTGCTAATTGGGGTGTGCTCAAGTGGTTGCCATTCTCTTTCTTTCACTCTCCTGGCTGCTGCCAAGGGACACTGGTTTTAGGGCATCAGGAAAGGTTGCTTCCATCAATAGGTTTCTGTTTCTCTTTGGTTTTGTCACAGACCTGTGGCTTTGGTCAGGTTTGGCTCTCTCATGCTTGTCTAATTCACAGGCTCTACCAAAGATTGAAAGAGACTGGCAACTAGCTTAACACAGTGGCCAGGTATAAGACCCATGTGTACTGCAAAATATTACTCTGGCAGAAGGGGAAAACATAGGGCTTTGGGTTTCTTTTCCCCGTGCTGCCTACATTAGGACAGGATTTGGGCTTCGCAGTATATTTCAGACTCTGACTCTTTAAACCTCCTGCGGGGCGTGGTTCCCACCCTCCTTTGACAATGTCATGTTACTGGCCTTGTCACACTACTCTAGACAAAAGAATATAATCCTCTCCAATAAAACCATACACATTAATATTGACATTGGCTGTTTATTTCAAAAAGACAAACCATCACAATTCATACATTCGTTCCTGCTCATTTAATTTAGAACAAGGATGAAGGGAAATATCGGTGTGCTAACACAGTTTTTGCCAACAAAATATGGATTCACCTTTCTTGCATGGTGTCAAAGGAAAATGCTGCCTTGGCTAAGACTGTGCAACTTATTGAATCTACAGTAATTCACTTTTGAAGTAACTACTGTTTTGAAGGCTGGGATTCTGCAGTGGTTATGCAACATGGATAGGGAACGTTTCTGGGCATTTTTTGTGGAATAATCATCTGACTTTACCCTACTTGACAGAATGTCTACTGATGTCTGTAAATGTGAATAGCGTTTTGTGTTTCTTTGAAGCTATTCTACCTTTGATAAGAAAATTGACCCAAGTGCTCGATGACATACAATGTTACCAAAGGGGTTGCACCACACCCTTGTGTGATATCTTGGTCTATTCCCAATTGCAAATCCAAGATTGTAAATCACACCAAACAGAAAATATGCACATGTATCTGTCAACAGTAGATGACAGTCAAAGTCAAAAGGATGCTTTGTGGTTATGGGGCAGGTGAAGAACGATGGTCTGGGGGGTTGTCCAGAGCAATGCCAGAGGTTAGGATCATTTCCAAACCTTCCAGCCATCATCTCTTTTGGTTCTGCTTTAGTCGCCCCGAGTGGGACTTGTATGCCCAGACGTGGGCCCCGAGACTGCTCGGCCTAGAGACCCACGCTACTCCTCACTGATGATGGCCAACACAACCAAAACATGTCTGGAAATGCTTGTAGTCTCATGTAGAAGGGGTGTATGTGACCTAGCAGTTCGGGCTGGACTGCCTCTTTTGGGGTGGGACAGAGCCTGATTTGCATATGTTCTTTCCCCTTCTGTAATGGCTTGGCAGGCTAAAAAACGATGGTCTGGAGGGTTGGCAAGAGCTGTGTCCATGGTTATGATTTGTTCAAAACCTTCCAGCCATCACTTTTAACTTTTCTTTCGATCTGGCAGGGTAATCAGGGGTTGAACAGCACTATGTAAAATTTCTAAATTTCATGGAGCTATACCCAGATGGGAACTCTGAGGAAAAGATTTAAGATAACGACCTGTTCAATACACCAAACACAATTTCTGAAACAAGGAGGATCATTGTTAGACCCGAGGTCCACAGGTGAAAGCCATGTATTGACAACTTTAAACCTAAGTTCAGGATATGAGCTCAAGGTCAGGAGAGACATAATCAAAATCGGAAAATCCTGGTCTGAGAAAAGACCTGCTGAGGACTTTAAACCTAATGTTCCAAAAGACCTAGCACTACGTCTCAGAGGAAGATCAAATGAGAAATGTGAAATTTGAAGTTTGAAGTGAAATACCTACTGCGGAGTCTGCAACTACAATACAAGAATAGGTAGACTGAGCTCTCCTAGAACATGAGACCTCACAATAGTTGGAGGCAAGCCTGAAGCCCATGGTCTGGTGGAAGATAGGTGACATACAAGCTCTTAGAAATATGTCATATAGACTGGTTTCCGAAAACCCAGATAGAAACTGTGACGATCCAGAAGGGATTAGCAGAGGAGCTGACGAGAACCAAAGACAAAATTAATAACTGCCATATGGAGAGGGCCATCCTAGTTATCGGAAACACAAAGATACACCCAGACGAAAGCCATAGAAGACCCTCAGAGATTGGGACCATCCAAACTGAAAGCCTGGGCAAAGTGCTAAGAAGCTGAGGTAAAACCAAACTGTGAGCACCAGCTATGACAGCCTTTCCCCTGGAATTACCTTGTAGTATGATATTTGATTGTGGTGTGTTTGAAAGCTGAAGGAAAGGTAGCAGAGGAGAGACAAGTGTTAGAGAAAAAGGTTAGGTAGGGGATGAGGAGAGGGTAGACTTTGGGGATGAGGGAGGTGGGGAGGGATCAGAGGGGGCACCGGTAGGATGAGTTTTGGACAGGAGTCGGGAGACACAGGCTGGGGTGATAGGAGAGAAGGTGGACATGTTAGCAGAGGAGGAAGAGGAGGAGGGGGGAAGGAGGGGAGAAGGAAGGAGAGGAGAGGATGTTTTAGCAAAGAAAGAGAATTTTGGATGAGAAATAGTTGGTGAAATCAGAGGGAGAAAGGAGAGAGTTTGTGGAAGGGTCAGGAGTGGGAGGGGAAGAAGGCGAGACAGGGTTTGGAAGATACGGCGGGGGTGAGAATCTTGTGAGTGTAGAAGGTTAGAGTAGTAGGAGCGCTTGGCAGTTGTGAGGCAGGAGCCATAAAGAGAGTGATATGAGAAGTAAGGGTATTGATTTGCCAGAGAGGGGGATTTGAGCCAGCGTTGTTCGAGGCGACGAAGGAGGCGACGTATGGACAGAAGGTGAGAGGAGAGCCAAGGTTGGGAAGGTTTGTGAGAAGGTGAGAAGGGAGTAAGAGGATAGAGAATGTCAAGAGGATATGGAGGAGGAGAGTGAGGAGAGGGGGTCGTCAGGCGAGAGTGATGAGAAGTCTTTCTACATATTTAGGATATATCTATCACTTTAAAATATATATGCATTTGAACATTTCAAACACATACATTAAGGTCAGTTCACTTTTTGAAATATATAATTCTAGTGTTATAAACATATGTTTGAGTGAGAAAACATAATTAGTTAAGTGTAATCCTTGTCTAGTACAGTTGGATATTATACCTCCTGAAGAGACAAGAGGATAGTTCTGTGGCAACGGGCGGGTCTTGGAAGCAAGATTATGCTAAGCAAACACAGGTTTGAATACTGGATCCATGCTTGAAAAAACCAAGCACGCTATAAATAACCTGCATTTCCAAAATTTAATTAAACTAGCACCTAGACACCCACCATTTATATGTGCTGCAAATAAAATAAAAGAGCTACAGCAGTAGCGAAACATGGTAACGTGTGGAGGATGTGAGGATGATGATGCAAGGTTACAATGAGGACTTTGGTATGATTGAATAGAGTCTGTCTAAAGATGAAGACATACAGGTACAATTAGGATGTTGATCTGTTTGAAAATCAGAGGATAATAATTATTCATAGCGAACATTATTTTGATTGTATAATGGAGAATAAAGACTGGTCAATGGAAGAATAAAAAAGGAAATGAGCACATTGATGTAAAGCTGATCTTGAAAATACCAAAATGAAACCTGTCAATGAAAGAGACGATCAGCTAATGAAATATATATTAACTGGCACACTAAGATTATACTGAATGATTTGGACCACTAATGGACCATTAATAGATATATCAATTCTTTAGATATGTGAAGTTTTGTATGTCACCATTATACCATTGTTTCCTGTTTTTTTAAATGATTTTAAAAGATAGTGATATATCTGTATACTTTTTTTAAGTTTTGAAAATAATTTTGAAAAATACAATGGCCCTCATTACGAGTTTGGAGGTACCCATGGTACTATTCGCACCATGGCTGCCTCCAAACTGGGCTCCATTACCGGGTTCCTGCAATGGGGACTTACCGGGTCATTCCGACATAGGAGGACCCGGTAATTCCTCCTTGCAGGAACCATTCCCTATTCCCATTTGAGCCCCCATAAGGCTCAGTGGGAATGGGGAGGGAGGTAATAATGGGCACATCACAAGTGGCCCGTTATTACCTCCCTCTTCCCCTCGTAGGACCCAGAAAAGACGTCTGGTTTTACCAGACGTCTGGTCCGGGTTTCGCAAAGGGAACCTCGTAATCGGCGCTCCCGTAATCAAGGGTGCCGGTCTCGTACTGGCACCCTTCATTACGGGAGCACCACCCTTGTAATGAGGCCCAATCTGTTTTAATGAAATCTTTATGTTCGCATAATACCATTTTCATACTTCAACATTATACTTAATTCAACTCTACCTTGTTTACAATAAAATCGAATAAACCATTGTTCGGGCTACCACAGTACAGGGTGACAGTTTTAATTTGAGAAAGTGTGCAGGCTCTCGTCAGTGCAATGAGATTGTCAAACTGAACTGAATAAACATCAGATATATAGTGTTCTCAACGGTTTCTTCTGCAATGTAATCCCAGACCAGCAGTCAGCTTACCTTGCTTTGTCTTTAAAAAAAAAATTACCTATGAAATAAATGATATCAAGGATTTGAAGAAGTACATCAGAAAGATATTTTTAGGAAATGGTAAGGACTGAAGGATGAGAAGTAGGTAAGTGCTGGGACTTTGATTTCAACAGTATTACTGTTACAGCATGAGGCACTGCCCCAACAAGGGGTGATGTGTTATAGATGTTAGAGCACTCCAGAATTCAAAACTTTAAGTTGATCTCCCAAAACGTGTATCCCAGTCTAGGGTGTCAATTTGAGTCAGCAACAAGGGGTGATCCAAGAACCACATTTTCACAGGATTTAATTTCTAATGAGGGAACTGTCACAAGGCAAGGTGGTAAATCAGCTGCAACAGAATCAAGTGTGGTACCATAATAGGCGATTGTGTGATGCATATCACTGTGGTTTGCGTAATGTGATGAATCCGATGATGTCATCAATTCTTTCCGGAGGATAGGCTTTTCCCATGTGGCCAAAGGATGGCAGCAACTATCTGATCCTGACCCTGGAGGTAGGCAGGGCCCCATGTGGGGGGGCGATACTAAGTGCAGGGGACAGACATCATCGAATGAGACGCAATATCCCCCTTTTTCATTTAGAGATGTCCCATCCATCCCTCATGCCTTAATGGCCTATTGTAACAAACCCCTTCATCAACCCACAAGACTTGCTGATGGCATCCTTCAAAATCCTGTAATCAGTAGAATGAGAAGAATTGACTTCCAAACCCTTGTAAATGAAGAAGCCTTTGCAAGCACTGGAACGAGAAAGAGGAATGGAGTTATGAGAATCACTAGAGGACGAAAGCCAACACAGCACTTTAGTCATTAGAAAGAAGCATGCGTTGCCGGGGCAATTAAAATGCTGACACCTGAATGAAAAGAGAGAGAAGCTGATAGGAGCAAGCAGCTCCTGTCAGTAGGAGAGAAGGTTTGGAGAAGGGCTTTTCCTCCAGATGCCGACTCAAAAGTTGGTGCATGGTGTGCAGTCCAAGGAAGAAGACACAAGCAGAGAGAAGATGGTGTCTGGACTGGAGACATGTCCCACATGGCTCTGGAGTCATGGTGGCGAGACGAGAAGCCTACGAATGGCCTTTGTACTGGCGTGGAGAGCCGGAGCTCAAAACCAACACCCTGCTGCTGCTGGAGAGCGCTGCCAGGGGAAACAAAGCTAACCAAACCTGAGAGAGATGCAGACAGGACGAGAAGCTGACAAACCAGCTTTGCACTGGCGTGGAGAACCGAATCTGCAGGAGCTCTGTACCGCTGCTTGGGGAAAGCTGCCCAAGAACTGCAGAAGCCAGAAACAGACCCGAACGAGAGCAGATGAAGCAGAGCATGAAACACAATACTGGTGAGCCCGAAGTGAAGAGTTGGGACACCAGGGAACTGTTAGAAGACACTTGAGAAGGTCATATTTGCTATGGAGAGTGGGAAATGAGATATACTCTTCGTGCCTCCTCAGTAATCTTGAAAGTGTCAGTATTTCACAAACTGAGAACTGAGAAATAAAGTAAAGTTAATATAACAAGAGAGAAGATGCAGACCTTCCAGGATTGTGCGGCATGAAATGGCATATTTTGCGGCATGAAATGGCAAATTTTGCGGCACAAACCTTTATTTATTGCGGCATTTTTGTGGGACATTTTGTATTAACTGGAGGGTGTAAGATTGCAAATAACAAGGGGGGTCCTGGGAGACTCTCTGCCAGACATGAGTCCTGGTTTACAAGAGCCTTACCCAGAGTCTTTAGCTCAAAATCTTTCACAGAGGAGAAATATCCTAAACATATCAGTCTTTGTCCTGCCCTGGGGCAGTCCAGCACCGAAATGCTACGCAATTCTCTTCTGAACAAGAGTACCAACAGCAACCCCAGACACCTGTTTCGGTCTGGTTGAACCTCATCAGTAGGGTGTAGCTGTGCCTCTCTAAGAATAGTGAGCAAGGGGTCCACGTCTGGATTCCCCTAGTAACTTAGGGTGAAACCCAAAGTTACTTGAAATATGCAAATAACAAGGGGGGTCCTGGCAGACTCTCTGCCAGACATGAGTCCTGGTTTACAAGAGCCTTACCCAGAGTCCTATGCCTCGCAACACATCTAGGTGTAACACATTTCCTTACCCAACAGTCCATCTAGGTGCAACACATTTCCAACTCTGTAAGCATGCATCAACATGTGTTTATACCCTATATCCCCACAGGTCATCCCCACCCTATCTGGTCCCCCTGTGTTGTTCCCTTGTACCACCCCCCCACCACTTCCCACACACAGGCGTCTGTCCTGCTACATTCAGGCCTTCCATGATTGTGCGGCATGAAATGGCAAATTTTGCGGCATGAAATGGCAAATTTTGCAGCACAAACCTTTATTTATTGCAGCATTTTTGCGAGACATTTTGTATTAACTGGAGTGTGTAAGATTGCCACATTGCAGGAAATAGGCAGAGTGCAAGGCTAAAAGAGAGCCAGGGTATCATTATTATGTATCTTTTGTATTAATTTAATAGGAAGAGTCCCAGATGTCTCTGGCTTGGCAGAACAGTGTTTGATTTGGCTACATGTCTGGGTTAATGTTCATGCCTATTTAATAGTATTAACTAAATTGATCATTATCAGTTGTAATGCTGAAAATATTCCCCCTCTATGTTCTCCAATCCCCCAAACACCCACACACCTCTCTCGCCAACACACATCTCTTTCACCATCAGGACGCAGGTGAGTGCTGCGCAGGGCAAGCCGACCACAGATGCCCCCCACAAAGTAATTTCTGTGCCCCCAGGCCCCTGTACCCTCTTTGCGTCCCCCTCTCCCCGCTCCTTCCTGGATCACCCTGCTCCCGCCTCCCATCCCGCCCCCCGTTGCCCATTGGCTAACTGGGCCCGTGGTCTCGGGTCTAGCGACCCGCGGTAGCCTCCCTGCTTCCTTTACCATCAGGAAGCAGGTGAGTGCTGCGCAGGGCAAGCCAACCCCAGATGCCCCCCCCACAAAGTAATTTCTGTGCCCCCAGGCCCCTGCACCCTCTTTGCGCCCCCCTCTCCCCGCTCCTTCCCGGCCATTTCCATCCTGGCCCAGGTAAGCGTGTGGTTGTGTTGCCCCTGCCCCCCCATGCCACTATTTTGGCACTAGGAGGCCCTTGCTGCCTCCCTTCTGCATGGCAGCTCTCCTTCCTTAGTCCCGCCCCGTTTGTCCTCCCCTGGCCCTGATTCGTCCACCTCCCCTTTATCCCCGACTTTCCCAGGGCAGCCCTCTGCCCGGCACCCCTGTGGTGAAGGGCCCCAAGGTAAAGGGCGGCTCCTACAGAGGCGGCTCCAGGATGTGTCAGCAGGTGTCCGCAGGGGACGCCAAGGAAGCCAACAAACGCCAACAAAAACCGTGAGTGTGGCATGGGTGGGGAGTAGAGCCATCACTCTACTCCAGAAAACCCCTGCCACTCTATCTTACCTACCAATAACATAGAGTGCCATAATACTAGCATGTCCAGGAATTGTGAATGTTAGCATGTCCACTCTTAGATGGAATTGTGAATGTTAGCATGTCCACTCTTAGATGGAATTGTGAATGTTAGCATGTCCACTCTTAGATGGAATTGCGAATGTTAGCATGCCCATTCTTAGATGGAATTGCGAATGTTAGCATGTCCACTCTTAGATGGAATTGTGAATGTTAGCATGTCCACTCTTAGATGGAATTGTGAATGTTAGCATGTCCACTCTTAGATGGAATTGTGAATGTTAGCATGTCCACTCTAAGATGGAATTGTGAATATTGGCCTGCGTCGCATCTAGATGGAATTGTGAATGTTAGCATGTCCACTCTTAGATGGAATTGCGAATGTTAGCATGCCCACTCTTAGATGGAATTGTGAATGTTAGCATGTCCACTCTTAGATGGAATTGTGAATATTGGCCTGCGTCGCATCTAGATGGAATTGTGAATGTTAGCATGTCCACTCTTAGATGGAATTGTGAATGTTAGCATGTCCACTCTTAGATGGAATTGTGAATGCTAGCATGTCCACTCTTAGATGGAATTGTGAATATTGGCCTGCGTCGCATCTAGATGGAATTGTGAATGTTAGCATGTCCACTCATGGATGGAATTGTGAATGTTAGCATGTCCACTCTTAGATTAAATTGTGAATGTTAGCATGTCCACTCTTAGATGGAATTGTGAATGTTAGCATGTCCACTCTTAGATGGAATTGTGAATATTCGCCTGCGTCGCATCTAGATGGAATTGTGAATGTTAGCATGTCCACTCATGGATGGAATTGTGAATGTTAGCATGTCCACTCTTAGATGAAATTGTGAATGTTAGCATGTCCACTCCTAGATGGAATTGTGAATGTTAGCATGTCCACTCTTAGATGGAATTGTGAATGTTAGCCTGTCCACTCTTAGATGGAATTGTGAATATTGGCCTGCGTTGCATCTAGATGGAATTGTGAATGTTAGCATGTGAAAGTTGCATTTAGAAGTGTGCCCAATAGACACTCTGGAAAGTTGCATTTAGAAGTGTACCCAATAGCCTCTGTGAGAGTTGCATTTCGAAGTGTGCCCAATAGCCTCTCTGGACAATTGATTTTAATAGTGCGCCCAGTACCCTCTCTGAGGAAAATAGAATTTAGAAATGTGCCCAATAGCCTCGCTGTGAAAGTTGCATTTAGAAGTGTGCCCAATCGCCTCTCTGGTAAATTGAATCTAGAAGTGTTCCCAATAGCCTGCCCACTCTAACCTACATTTCAATGGCCCGCAGTATAACGTCAACTAATGATTGCTAGCCTACGCCACACTTAGATGGAATCTCTAACAACCTCTCTATGAAAATTGAATCTAGAACTGTTCCCAATCGCATTTAGAAGTACGCCGGATAGCCCTCTGAGAAAGATACATTAGAATTGTTTGCATTTAGAAGCTGCCCCCAATTAGCCTCTCTGTGGAAGTTGAATTTAGAATTGTCCCCACCTGCATTAGAATTGTTCCCACCTGCATTTAGAAGTGTACTCAGTTGCATTTAGAGGCTGCGCGCGATAGGCTCTCTGTGAAAGTTGAATTTAGATCTGTTACCACCCGCATTAGAACTGTTCCCACCTCCATTTAGAAGTGTACCCAATTGCAGTTGGAAGTTGCGCCGGATAGCCTCTCTGAGAAAGTTGAATTAGAATTGTTCCCTCTTGCATGTAGAAGTGTACCCAACGGCATTTAGAAGTGTACCCAATTGCATTTAGAAGCTGCACCCAATAGCCTCTCTATGAAAGCTGAATTTAGAACTGTTCCCACTTGCATTTAGAAGTGTACCCAGTTGCACCTGAAAGTTGCACCCAATAGCCTCCCTGAGGAAGTTGAATTTAGAATTGTCCCAACCTGCTTTAGAATTGTACCCAATTGCATTTAGAAGCTGCGCCCAATTAGCCTCTCTGTGAAAGTTGAATTTAGAATTGTCCCCACCTGCATTAGAATTGTACCCAATTGCATTTAGAAGCTGCGCCCAATAGCCTCTCTGTGAAAGTTGATTTTAGAATTGTTCCCACCTGCATTAGAAGTATACCCAATCTTATTTAGAAGTTACGCCCAATTACCTCTCTGAGAAAGTTGAATTAAGAACTGTTCCCACTCGCAACTAGAACTGTACCCCGCACCCCCTCTGAGAAAGTTGAATTAGAATTGTTCCCTCTTGCAATTAGAAGTGTATCCAACGGCATTTTAGAAGTGTACCCAATTGCATTTAGAAGCTGCACCCAATAGCTTATCTGAAAGTTGAATTTAGAACTGTTCCCACCTGCATTTAGAAGTGTACCCAAAAGCATTTTAGAAGTGTACCCAGTTACACTCGAAAGTTGCACCCAATAGCCTCTCTGTGAAAGTTGGATTCAGAATTGTTCCCAACAGCGTTTTAGAAGTGTACGAGGGTGTGAACTAGACGATGATAATGACTGGACGAATGTGTGGAGCGGACGAGTATGAGGAATGGACGAATATGTGCAACGGACGATACTTAATATGCTTTGGAATGAAGGAAACACTTGAAAACATACATCATACCACACCCCACGCTTACTCTCCCCCTTACACCACCACTCATCTAGAACACAGAGATACTATGACACCATTCGGTATAACTGTTCTCATATCTACATCTCCCGCTTACTCCACATCACTCTAAGTAATCATTGCTGGTTTCACACCCCCCAGCCAGGCGTTCTCCTCAGGCCTAACGAAGCCACACTCGTTCTGGGTAAAACCGACCAGAGCGAACACATACTCCTGACCTCTCAACCACCACACCTACAGCTAAGAAGCAGCTACCACTCGATTTCCGCACCAGCTGCACACATACCTGGTGCGCACACGCACTTTTGGACTCCCTCTACTCTCTCTACTGACCTGAACTTCGGTTCCCAAGGGCGTTCAACCTACCAGCGCCTTCAGACCATACCAATGGTATATAAAGCGCTATATAAATGCAAAATAACATAACATAACATCTCACCAACTCTCCATCACAACTTGCATTCCTTAACCTCTCACTCTGTCATACAAA
Source organism: Ambystoma mexicanum (assembly GCF_040938575.1). Lineage (NCBI taxonomy): Eukaryota > Metazoa > Chordata > Amphibia > Caudata > Ambystomatidae > Ambystoma > Ambystoma mexicanum. The sequence goes on from NC_090929.1 coordinate 1,180,599,712, forward strand.
TACTCACATGCTATGTCACACTGTCAAGTCACAATTTGCACTGCCCAGCCCCTGCCACATTCCAAATCATACTCCCAACTCACACCTTACACTCTACAATTCCTTCCGCAATATACAGTCCTTCATTCTTTTGTGCTGCTTCTGCATCTTGCAACCTTTCTCCCATTCTATCGCGCTCTTCCCTCATCCTTTTTCCCAATCTGCAGCTCACTGCCTCTTTCTGGCCAACCACTTCCTCTCTGCTTTCTGGCTCACTGACCACACGCTCCCTCTACTTTCTGTACCTCTGCTCGCTCTCAGATTTCTGGGCCACCGCATCACTGCTTCCTCTGCTCTCTTGTGCAGTGCTTCCTCCTCGGACCCACTGCTCTCCCTCTGCGTTCTTGCCTATCACTTCACATCTCACCCATCACTCTCCCTCTCTCTCATAGTGTAACCATTTTTTTATTTTTTTTAAATGTAAATTTTGACCCAGTTCCTCAAAAAATGGGGCCCACATCCCGTGCGCGTAGGGTTGCCTACAATTTCTGCACATTTAAAGTGCATCTTGCTTGGAAATGAGGGATGCGCTTTTAAATTGACAGAAACGCCACTTTATTTGATCAAGGAGGTGAAAAAGGCCATCCGAATGGGCGCTCATATAAAATGTACCCATTCATGTGTCCCTTGTGGATTGGGCTGCACTTTTTTGGGGGGCAAGTGATGAGATGTGTTAGCACATTTCATTTCTTGTGCAAATAAAAGTTGAGAACCTGGCACCCTGAGTATTATTTTTTTTAAAACAGTAATTTTTTTTAAAAGATGCTGTTTTTGCACAAACAGCCGTTTTTGTGGCATTTTGCGCAAAACGGCCGTTTTCGTGGCATTCTGCGAGATCGCAAAATTGCTTTAAGCTGGAGGGTCTGAAGATGATAAGAAGGTCGAAGAAATCAATAGAAGGTATATACCTGTTCGGATTTTGTACATAGTGTGTTGTTTAAAAGTCCTGGGTGGAGAGCATACCAGGTGAAGAGCGGATCTGCGTTCCACACCCATATAACATTGTGTGAAAGCCCTGACAGGAGAGTAAACCAGGCAAAGTCAACTGTGTAAAAGTGAACCACATTAAATGCAAGTAAATAGCCTGGCAGGAGAGTATACCAGGTGTCTTCAAGTGTGTGAGGAGAACTGCAATTATGACAGGACAATCCTAAGGAAGTTCTATGCCCTTATGGTGTTTTGAGCTGCATTGAAAGTGAGTAAAGTACCTGGCAGGAGAGCACACCAGGTGTCTTCAAGTGTCCAAAGAGAACTGCATATTGTAAAGGGAGAATCCTAAGGAAGACCTATGCCTTTAGGAGCATTTGAACTGCATTGACTATGAGTAAAGAACCTCAAAGGAAAGTATACCAGTTGTCTTGTGAGTCTGACACTCACGATCGAGTTGTGTTGTTCCTTTTGAAAGGAGAATCCCTAAGAAGATACATCCCTTTGGGTTTTAAGTAATGTTGGAAGTCATGAAAAGCCTGTGGAAAAGGCCCATGTCTCCTGGAGTGAATTATAACAAAAAGAGCAGGAAGTCATCCTTTTGGACTACTAAGAGGTTGTTTCTTTGAACGTATCATTTTACTTTGAGGAAACCTGCGGAAGGGAGCCATTCCCTGGATCTGTGAACATTATCTAATTTGGTTGGAGTTATATCATTTTTTGTTGAACCTGAACATATGTGCCCTTTCAAGGCCAAATACATATCCTTCACTACCTTAGAGTTTGTTTCTAGAATGTGAGGACTAGGATAGGATTTCAGACAAATTACATTTTTCCTTTGGACATCTTAACATAAGGCAGACCCTTCGTTTTGATTGAGGTAGGGAAATACCTCCCAGAATAGAGGTAGTGAAGCTTTTTACAGCCCTTCTATTTTTTAAATAAAAATGTGTAGCAACCACTGTGAGTCCTCTGTGTCCATGTCTCATTCCTGGGCCGCACAATAAGTACTTCTTGTATATAGCAATTATATGGTTGTGGGAACTGTGTAAGTAAGTTTCTATATTTGTAAGACCCAGAGTCGGTGTTTGAGCAAGTGTACGTTTAACATCTGTGAATGCCTGCTCTGCTTCAGTAGATTTGAATGGTTTGAGTGTACCCACAGGTCACCACTACCTGTAAGGATCATTCCATGACAGCATATCTCTGAATCCATTGGAGACATTACCATTTAGTACCAAGAAAAGATCTAATTTGTGTAACAGTGGCTGGCTTGGGAATTTTCAAAATCATGGCTGTGGGGGAAGCAGTTAAGTAACATGCGCCTAGAGAAATATCATGACCCAAATAGTGAACACTTTTTTGGCACAATTGCAGCTTTTGGCAGGATGCACCATGCCCCTATTTAGCAAATGCATTGAGAAGGAAGAGATGTTCATGTTAAAATACTTCATGAGGCAATGAGGCAAGAAGAAGGTTTGCATTTACTCCCTATAGAAGCCAGAATTGACTTCCGCCTTTTCCTTATAACACTTAAGTGCCTGAGAGTATCGTCGGCACCATATTTGAGTGAAGTGCTGGAAATAAAATCGAGTTTACGCAACCTTAGATCAAATAACACCAATCAACTCAGAGTTCTAGCCCATAGAATGACCCCAGGTAAAAAAGGATCGATTTTTTGTAGCAGCTCCCACCGTGTGCAATGCTATTCACCCAGACATGAGGGAAGAGAGATCGACCGCCCTGTTTCGGAAAAGGCTGAAGACTTTTGTGTTCAGATTGTTAATGACAATTGCACTGTCCTCTGACCAACCAGCCCCTTTTAAATGCATCTGTATTGCCACTGGACTCGACTTCATGTCCGTTCTTGTTCTGTCTGTTTGTTATTTTGGGCACCCTTAGGCCTCTGTGTCAGTGGCACGCAATATAAATGTAATAAAGTAAATTCATCAGGGACAGGTGCAAGGTGGTCATTAATATACCGACAAGAACAGATTTACCTGTAACAACAATGTCATCCAAGTCCTTTTTCAAAATCTGAGAAAAGAGTTTGGGCATCTCAGTGCACACCTGAGAAAAATCGTGTTCATATGCATGGCAAACGTGATGAATAAAAGCAAATAGGTATTAGCAACACAATGGCCTCATTCCGAGATTGGAGGTAGCCATGGCGCTATTTGCAGGTGTAGTCCGACCTTTGCGGGACCAGTAAGTCCCCATTGAGGCTCAATGGGAATGGGGAAGGCGCTAATAATGGTACCGCAAATTGCGGTACCGTTATTAGCTCTGAAGTCCCTTAACGGGTCCTGTCCATAACGCCTGGTCAGACCACGCGTTAAAGGAGGGACCCGCTAAGGGACCTCGTAGTAGGGCGGTAAGGGATTACCGCACCAGTCTCCTTACCGGTGCCCGGTATCCCTTACCGCCCTACTCGGAATGAGGCCCAAATGCATAGGGATAGAGAAGAAAGAGGAACAACAACGTACACAGTGGTATTATTGTAGAGGAATACGTTAGTAGAAATATTGGTGCTGTTGAACATTGCTTTATTACATTTCATGTTTCCGACATACCAGTCAGAACTTTCATTTGGCTTTGTATTGCTCTGCAAAGTTTGGAGCTGAAGTGCTGTCACTGCTGCCAAAAAACAGTAGATAGAAGTAATTTCATTCATGTCAAGTCAGTGATGGCTAGCAGAAGTGGATTGGGCTGTGTGGGGCAAAAGTGAAGGGGGAAGAAACGAGGCTGGGGAATAAAGAGCAAAATTGAATGGGGGCGTAGTCGGAGAGGGTGGTGGGGGTTTGGGAGGGGCAGTAGTGTGAAACGGGATTACACGGGGTGTCCCCAAGCGAGGGCACTGACCAAAGGAATACACCTTCTGAAAAACAGTGATAGTTCACTCTAGCTGACAAGGAGTGTAATGGACGCACAAAACAGGGCTTTGTATTCACAAGTCGAGAAAGATATGTATGCTTTTTCTTTGCCGAAAAGTAATTTGATGTGAAGAAACCATTTTTTTGCTGATATTTTGTGTGAATTCTTAATAGTGTGCAAGCAGATTTTTTTTAATATTCCCGTCACAATGTCTATTTACTAGTCCATTAATTTCATGAAATAACAATGCAAAATGTCACATTATTTATGTCACAGTATTTTTCCCAATCAATGAATTAATAAGGCAATATCATGTACAACCGGTGCAGGAGAGAATTGTTGCATGATTTAGGACAATTAGGAAAGCCGGTAAAACCCTTGAATTCACATCTCTAAGGTTTTGAGGCAATAGGTGTTTCTACCTGCTTTCAAGACCGGGCAAATTACTGTATTACATTTAGTAGTAGTCAGGACATTTATACCTTATTTTAATGGTGACTCAATGAAAACAGCCATAACCTTTTCCGCTTAAGGATGTAAATAATATTATGGTGAGAGATTTAGAAGGATCCACATTGATACAAAAAGGCTCAGCATTTCGAATTCACCCTACTTCATTTCCATGTCATGACATTAAACATTACCAGACTTTAGACAGTAATTCAATGAGATTCGGACTCAATGTGCCTTTTTGAGGAGGGGGATGTCTTGACTCTTTTTGTAAGATGGTTAATGCAAAATCTACATTTGCATGTGGAATATCTGGGAACACACCATCTGGGCTAAAGGATATGGTACACTTCAGCACAACACATACTACCAAATTAAATTAATGGGCAAGAATAAACTTAATAGGAACACGTGTCTATTTGATATTGGAAGTGTGAGGTGCTGTAATGTAGCACTCACCCTCGCTTAGGCCAATCCCCATTGGAAAAAGAAACATGGCCGCCACCAGGAGCAAATAGAAAAGGGACTTAGTCCCTCTCGTATTTCCATGGCGGGTCTGGAAGGAGCGGCAGTGTCAGTAGCAGAAGAAGGTAAGTGGGGTGGGAGTATGGGTGTGGGAGGGAGTTTGGGGATGGATTCAAGGCAGGAAATGTGGCACTGTGGGCTTTGTGGGGGGGGGGGGTTGATGGAGGGGCTAGGTAAAAGAATGTCAGGAAGGGCATTGGGTGGAAGGGCCTTGGGTGGCTGGTGAAACGTGGGTGGTACACGTGTGTTCTCACACGTGTTTGCAGCCACATGATTGGCTGGTCACCTTTCCCTGGTTAGAATATGGTATAGCACAGGATTATTAGAAATACCTATAGCTTTGATGGTAGTGATAGAGATAAGCATACTTGTAAAATCTTTGTACTGAAGTGCTGTGGGATTTGCTTCACTAGCCACTAAGGGCCTCATTACACGGACGGCGGTAAGGGTTTACCGGTACCGGTAAGGGCACTGGTACCGGTAAACCCTTACCGCCTTACTACGAGGTCCCTTTGCGGGTTGGGGAATTTAACGCCTGCTTTTTGCAGGCGTTAAAAACCAACCCGCAAAGGGACCAGGGTGCTAATTACGGTACCGCAAATTTGCGGTGCCGTAATCAGCACCTTCCCCATTCCCATTATGCCCTATGGGGCAAAAATGGGAATGGGGAAGGGCAATGGTGGAAGGGGGAATTACTGCCCCGCCAACCTTGGAATAGGGCGGTAATTCCCCTTTACCGGCATGAACCATGGCGTTAATAGCGCCATGGTTCTCCGCCTACCGTGTAATGAGGCCCTAAGTAAGGTATGTTTTTCCCTTCAGTCACCCTTTCAACAAATATATCTTCTTGGCCAGGCTATTAGTCTTTGCATGACAATGTTACCTTTCCTAAAGCACTCCGCTCTTTGGTTTCATGCCAATCCTGCTTGTGGCTGTAATATCTGCATCATTTGCATTTGCGAAAGGGTGTGCTATAGGGGACATAGCTAATTGTGATCTCTTACATCTCCAATGCCCTTCCTGTTTACAGTGCTGATACCCATCTGCACATTCTGGTGCGCTTAGAAACCACTCTACTACATAGCAACATGTCCTCTGCTCTAGCTTCTAAACTGCTCAGTTCCACTTGTCATGCTTGCCCGTATCTCTTTGCCTCTTCTTCAGGAGCTCTGCAATTAAAGCACCATGCGGTTAGATGAATTTATTTTTCATGTTTCTGTTCCTGACAAGATACACGAAGATTTGCAAGAGTTGCAAAGTCCTCCAATGGCCTCGTTGTCAGCCAACAAATATCACCTTCATTTGGTGTTGTAGCTTCGGCCCCTAACCAAAAACAACATCCACAGCCACTGTGTTAGTTTCGGCTGGTTTGTTAATGCTGAGGTACTGAGTGACTACCACCTTCAACTGATGCAAATAATCAGATGGAGATTGGTTCTTATTCTGTTTGCTATTGTACATTTTAGCCCAATATATTTTTGTTTTGCACACCACAGGTATACTACCCCTTATCAAATGTTACTTTGCCTTTGTTAATTCTGCGCAAAAAACTGGATTCTGTGATGGTCAACCACTTTCGGCAAAACAAAAGACGTGATGCCTGGAAGGTTTAGAATTAATCTTAACCTCTGGCACCAGGCACTAGTGTACTTCTGCTGGTATTAACACATGCATACATTGGTTTTTATCTGCCCGTGATAGATTGTAATATTTTACAACAGTGCATAATTAGTCAACAACATGTTTTGGTTCTTCCTTGACATTTGTGAAGTCTTTTGACAAATTCCTGGGATCACCCATTGTCTAAGGGAAATTGCTGCCGGGGAACTTGGGAGCCTGCATGAACATTGCAGAAGAAGAGTGAATCAAGCAATTCTCTGACATCTCTAATGTGTCAGACGTTAATCTGAAAACTGATGTAGCCATGGAATGTGGAGGTCTGTAGTTGTGAGATTGGCTAATCAGATTGAATTAGAAGTAGTATATGTGTGAAGTTTCTCTGAGAACCCTCTTAGTAATCTCATCTATGATGGAAACACGTTTTGCCATTGAAATGATACTAGGAGCAATTATCCATCAAGCAAAGGGAAAGGCCCCTTTCCGAATTTTATTCGAGCACACATATTCCACCATGTGGCTCCTGGGTTCATTGCCGAGGTCATGTGCCCTTAATTTTATTGCAAAAGTAAAACAGGTTCATGGTTTCTCTCTCTAAAAGATCTCCCAGATTTGGTGTCTTCTTACAGGCCTACTAAACTGAAACACATTGATTGCAAAATATGTTGTTTCATATTGTTAATGACAGTCAATGGATTGATGAAATGTTGTTAGGGAGAATTCTCATTTTATGGCTAATATCCCTTACCTATAGAGTCCCCCAGCAGCTTTGCTGGATTTGAAGGGTTTATTTATTTTTACCTGCTAACAGTGAGACTCTTTTTCCCACTCTTAGGCATTTTTGCTACGTGTGTTCTAGGCTATTTTTGTGTTTAATGCATATGGGATCTTTTCTCTCACCCATAGGAACCATCTTTATGCACATGTGTCCCACAGCACCCTCCGTGCCTTAACACAGGGGTGTCGTAGCGACCCCCCAACATAGTCTCCATACCCTCGGACTGACTACTGTCTCCCAGGGCAGGTAAAGTCCCCATTGACTTTACTAGTCGATTTTTATGAACTTAACCAGTACACCCCATCTTAATATGGAAGTACTGGAAGGGGTTACTAGTTTTTCCCCTATGTTCATTTTCAAGAGGATACCTTAAAGTCCCCCTCTACAAAGTTTCTGGCTGGTGGCAGTGGTTACTACCTTTTATATTCGACCGCGAATATTTCTCTATGGGATTTTCCCATTGTTCGAGGTTACCACTTTTACTGACAGCCTCTCACATACCGCTGGTTTATTTTATTATTAACTTTACTCCGGTAGGTTTTATTTGCCAGAACTTTGATAAAAAGTCTTTCTCGAGTCTTACTCCATTTTCCTAACCCAGGTCGGGGATCCTTTGTTCGTCCTTTTGGCGGGCTTCTGCCAAGAAGCCCTCCTTTCAGCGTCACTGAGTCTGGGGTGGGTCTGTTGTTTGGGAGGGGGAGTAGAACCCCCGGACAGAGTTGCCACAGCAACTCAGGTCGCACTCTAACCTGATAGGCTGGAGGGTCTACCGCCAAGAAGACCACTCCACTGTGTGAGTGACAGCTAGGCTGTATGAATGGGTCTCTTTCTGAATATAAGCAGGGTCCTGAGGACTGGAAGAGCAAGACGTTGCCACTGGAACTACGGAATCGAAGGGAAGAGAAGCCAGAGACATCTTCAGCATCTACACCACCGGTGAAGCCCTGCCAGATCGTCTCACCACTTTTCTTACAAACGACGAGGAGATCTTCAGCGAAGGAGCATCCTTCCCTTGAGCTGGTGGGGTCAATCAGTTCACCTATCGCAACCTCGGACCTGCCTTCGCCGACTCAACAGTGCCCCACACTTGAAGACCGGATAGCCAGGCAGCTATTGACCCGGACCGCAACTAAAAGGAGCGTACCTTTTAAACTTCATTTGTCAGCACCGCGGCTGGTTTCATCCCTGGGTAGTGCAGCAACTCGAACCTTCCTCCATGATGAGAGCCTCTCTTGCTCTGTTGGACCCCTCGACCTGCAGGAACTACCAGGAACAACCGCCACCACAGGAGCCACTTCTCCACGTTTAAGGTACATTGTTCCGCCAGGCCGCCCTTTCTTCGTGGTGGCCCTAAAGGTGTTTTAAATCCTTTAACTACTTGTGGGGTCGGCTGCCCTCTCTCTTAACATTGTCTTTCGCCTTGCATCTACCTTTTCAAAAGTTTTCTACTAAAGACTTGACTGCAGCTACAAGAACCTTTTTGCTCCTAAACTCTTAGTCCTGTACCACTGACTGTGGCTCAGGCCTATGCTCTCACTAAATTGGTTTTCAATAAGAAATGTGTTGATGCACCTAAATCTTCTAAACCCCTCTTACTTCCTACTGTTTTAACTTGTTGAGTACCATTTTGCTCAGTTTTCATTCACTTTTCGTTTGGTTAAAGTGTTACTGTGCATTACTTGTTCACAAAACTTCAGGGAAGTGTTGCTAGGGGGTGTTTGAAGATATTTCGGTTTAACTTTTGCTTTCCCTCCCTTTTGTTAAATTGTTAGAGTGTGCCGTTTTGCTCAGTTTTCACTCTACCGCAAACTTGTCTACAATTGAATAGGGAGTTGTATATGCTTTTCTTTTGACTAAACTTAACTTACATTATTAACTGTGATCTATGTGTTGACTTAGAAGTGTATAAATAAATATATATTCTCTTTTTAATACAAAACTTTGGTCAGTGTTTCCTTGCTCCATAGTACTGTACTGCCTATTGTGTCAACCCTGAATACTGCTCATCTCCCTCTTGAGATAAGTCTGACTGCTCAGTCACAGCTACCAACTACATCTTTGTGGTACAGACTGATAGCAAAGAGGATTTATTGCTCTCCCCTATAGTCCTAATCTGGTGTAGTGCTCCCTAAGGGAACTCCCCTGGATTCTGCCTAACACTGGTGGCAGCGATCGGATAAAAGTATTGGATTGACATTTTAGTGTGTTACTAGTGTCTTGGTGCAACTAACCACAAGGTTAACAATCACAAAAAGTTATTTTAACAAAAGTCAACATTATGGAAAGTTATACCCAGGAGACCCTCCTTACTAATGCTGCTGATTATTTAAGGGATCTGTGTAGGCAGAAAGGTCTTCATGTCAAAGGCAAGAAACAAGAAATGATTGATAGACTGTTAGAGAAACAAAGTCTGGCTAGTGGTGCTGTAGTGCCCACTACTCCAGCAAATGTGGCAAACAGTATTGAGGATAATGTTGAAGATGTTATTGTTGAGACAGATGAGGAAGAGGAGGATAGCTATGTCACCCCCTCTGGTCCTCTGCCTGCTCAAGGGCCTCAACCTGTAGCTACTGGACCCTTACCAGGGCCCACATTAAGTCCTGAATTTATCTCCCTAGTAAAAATGAGACTTGAACTTGAATTCAAAAGAATTAGTGCCCAAGCTGAACAGGGACACTAAGAACTAAGGCTCAAAGAAATGGAGCTCAACCGTGAGCTTGAGATGAAGAAATTGTCTTTGGAAAATGCTTCTCTCCCTGAATCCTCTTGATCTTCCAGTCCAAAAATACTCCAGATGCCTAAAGAGATTGTGGGTATGTATGGACCTAAGTTGGATGTATTAGATTGGCTTGCTATGTTTGAATATAATCATGGGCTGCAGGATATCACGGATGATCAGTTGATCCCCTGGTTATTCTCTAGGCTTCCCACTGTTGCCTCTGGTGTGGTAATGGAGTTGGGGGAGGAGGATAGAAAGGATTATGAATGTGTAAAGCTAGCTTTAATAGCTAGATTTGGGAAGACGCCTTCCCAATACCTGAAGAGGTTTAGGACCCTCAATAAGCATGACAGTACCCCTTGGGCTACTTGGGTGAATGAGTGTTTGAGGCACTTAGAGGGATGGATTAAGGGTTATAGAGTTAACACTTATGAAGGAATTAGAAATCTTGTTATGTTGGAGTCTATCCATGATGCCTGCTCTCCTGAGCTCAGACAGCACTTGGCTGATTCTAAGGAAATGGATCCTAGAAAGTTAGGCAAGGCTGCTGACTTGTGGGTTTCCAACAGTGCTACTCGCAAGGATTTAGGGGTAACTCAGAAAAAGGATGAGGGAAAGCAGCCACCAAAATGGAACAAAGACACTTCTAATACCGCCCATCCCAAAGAGGGCCAAAACCAACAAAATAACCAGGGTAAGCCCCAAGGGAAACCAAATAGGGCCAGTGAGTCTGCGGGTGTTCAAACAGAGAGAGGTCAGCAGAAGCACCCATTCCAGAGAGTATTTGAAACATGCTATCTCTGTGGGGCAACTGACCATATCAAAGGATATCCCAGGTGCAAGGGTAAACCTGCAGGGATCAGCACAGTCTCCTTAGCTTTCACTCCTGAGGAGGAAGTACAGGTGGCTAGTGCTCACTTTGAATTTTTTGCTGAAGAACCCTCGAGTCTTCAAGCAACTGTATCCTTAGAGTCCATGGGTCTGGTTAGCAAACAGAATAGGGGTGTGTATGACTCCCTTCCAGAAAAATCTAAAGGATATTACATGGACAGTGTTCTTGTCAATGGCCAGGATACTCCTGCCAGGAGAGACCCTGGGGCCAGCAGAACAGTAGTGGATGAAAGCTTTTTCAAGCCTGAGGATGTTGCTAAGGCACCCAAAGGTCCCACTAAATTTTCTGGAGGTCCTGTCCAGATGGTTCCTATTCTACCAGCCCTCATTCAGTGTAATAACATGACAGTGAGGATTCCTGTCAGTGTTCAGACCGAGGTGCCTGGGAGAGTCCTGTTGGGGAATGATCTAAAAACTCTAGGAGTAGTATCCAGTACCCCCAGGCCTTCCAATATGTAGAAGCAGAACCTAACCAAATTGGCTAGAGAGGCCACCTTAAGGGACCACTCTAAGCCTGTGGGAACCTCTACAGAGATCCCCACTACAAGCCCTGGTGTTAGTAAGTTGACCTCTAACCTAGGCACATTTCAGGCTAGTATGTTAGGGAAATGGGAGCCCCAACCAAGCTCCATCATTGTTCCCCCAGGTTTAGAGTTTCTGACTCCCCCTGCTTCAAAGGAAGAGGTGGATAGACCAACTGGGCCCCTCTCTAGGCCTAAGAGAACTGGTAATTCTCAGTGCTGGTGGAAAACCAGAAAAGAAAAGTCTAAGGCTAAAAACCTTCAGACTGTTGGACCTTCTACTGAAGACTCCAACCCAAATCCTAGTATTAGGAGGGAAACTCCTAAAGTAGGTAAGGTTAGATCTACGAGGAATGGGAAGCAGGTACATTGCCTAACCCCAACCCCTCCAACCAAGAGGCCTAAGACCCAACCTGCTCCCAACAGAGAGGTGGTGAGGAACCCTGAAGGCCCCTCTAGATCTAAGGGGATCCTTTATAAGGGCCCCTTGAAAAAGCCTAGCACAGGTTCAGGAGTTGTACCAACTTCTGAGGGACTGGTCAACCAGATCTCCTATACCTTTAAAAAGAAAGATTTTCCTCAAAGGGTTTGTAGGTCATATAGCTTACAAAGGAAAACCTTTGATTTTACCATTGAGCACAGGTCAGGAAGTCACCACCAAAATGCTGATGGTCTCTCTAGGAAGTCTTTAATCGACTAGAGGTATGAGACTCATCCAGGAGTGGATTAGATCCTCCTGTCCCTTAGTCTTGGGGAGGGGGGCGATTGTTAGGGAGAATTCTCATTTTATGGCTAATTTCCCTTACCTATAGAGTCTCCCAGCAGTTTTGCTGGATTTGAAGGGTTTATTTCTTTTTACCTGCTAAGAGTGAGACTCTTTTTCCCACTCTAAGGCACTTTTGCTATGTGTGTTCTAGGCTATTTTTGTGTTTAATGCCTATGGGATCTTTTCTCTCACCCATAGGAACCATCTTTATGCACATGTGTCCCACAGCCCCCTCCGTGCCGTGACACAGGGATGTCGTAGCGACCCCCAAACATAGACTCCATACCCTGGGACTGACTACTGTCTCCCAGGGCAGGTAAAGTCCCCATTGACTTTACTAGTCGATTTTTATTAACTTAACCAGTACACCCCATCTTAATATGGAAGTACTGGAAGGAGTTAATAGTTTTTCCCCTATGTTCATTTTCGAGAGGGTACCTTAAAGTCCCCCTCTACAAAGTTTCTGGCTGGTAGCAGTGGTTACTACCTTTTATATTCGATCACAAATATTTCACTATGGGATTTTCCCATTGTTCGAGGATACCACTTTTACTGACATCCTCTAACATACCGCCGGTTTATTTTATTATTAACTTTACTCCGGTAGTTTTTATTTGCCAGAACTTTGATAAAACTTCTTTCTCAAGTCTTACTCCATTTTCCTAACCCAGGTCGGGGATCCTTTGTTCGTCCTTTTGGTGGGCTTCTGCCAAGAAGCCCTCCTTTCGGCGCCACTGAGTCTGGGGTGGGTCTGTTGTTTGGGAGGGGGAGTAGAACCCCCAGACAGAGTTGCCACAGCAACTCAGGTCGCACTCTAACCTGATAGGTTGGAGGGTCTCCCGCCAAGAAGACCACTCCACTGTGTGAGTGACAGCTAGCCTGTATGAATGGGTCTCTTTCTGCATAAAAGCAGGGTCCTGAGGACTGGAAGAGCAAGACGTTGCCACTGGAACTACGGAACTGAAGGGAAGAGAAGCCAGAGACATCTTCAGCATCTACACCACCGGTGAAGCCCTGCCAGATCGTCTCTCCACGTTTCTTCCACACAAGGAGAAGAGATCTTCAGAGAAGGAGCCTCCTTCCCTTGAGCTGGTGGGGTCAACCAGTTCACCTATCGCACCCTCGGACCTGCCTTGGTCGACTCGACAGTGCCCCACACTTGAAGACCGGATAGCCAGGCAGCTATCGACCCGGACCACGATTAAAAGGAGCATATCTTTTAAACTTTGTTTGGCAGCACCGTGGCTGGTTTCATCCCTGGGTAGTGCAGCGACTCGAACCTTCCTCCATGACAAGAGCCTCTCTTCCTCTGTTGGACCCCTCGACCTGCAGGAACAACCGCCACCGCAGGAGCCACTTCTCCACGTTTAAGGTACATTGTTCCGCCAGACCGCCCTTTCTCTGTGGTAGCCCTAAAGGTGTTTTAAATCCTTTAACTACTTGTGGGGTCGGCCACCCTCTCTTTTAACATTGTCTTTCGCTTTGCATCTACCTCTTCAAAAGTTTTCTACTAAAGACTTTACTGCAGCTACAAGAACATGTTTGCTCCTAAGCTTTTGGTCCTGTACCACTGATTCTGGCTCAGGCCTATTGGCTCTGGCTGATTTGTTAGATCTGCTCTCACTAGATTGGTTTTCAATGAGAAATGTGCTGATGCACCTAAATCTTCTAAACCCCTCTTCCTTCCTACTGTTTTAACTTGTGGAGTGCCATTTTGCTCAGTTTTCATTCACTTGTCGTTTGGTTAAAGTGTTACTGTGCATTACTTGTTCACAAAACTTCAGGGAAGTGTTGCTAGGGGGTGTCTGAAGATATTTCGGTTTAACTTGTGCTTTCCCTCCCTTTCGTTAAATTGTTAGAGTGCCATTTGTAGTTGGTTTTCACTGTGCCGTTTTGCTCAGTTTTCACTCTACCGCAAACTTGCCTACAATTGAATAGGGAGTTGTATATGCTTTTCTTTTGACTAAACTTAACTTACTTTATTAACTGTGATCTATGTGTTGACTTAGAAGTGTATAAATAAATATATATTCTCTTTTTAATACAAAACTTTGGTCAGTGTTTCCTTGCTCCATAGTACTGTACTGCCTATTGTGTCAACCCTGAATACTGCTCATCTCCCTCTTGAGATAAGTCTGACTGCTCAGCCACAGCTACCAACTAAATCTTTGCGGTACAGACTGATACCAAAGGGGATTTATTGCTCTCACCTGTAGTCCTAATCTGGGGTAGTGCTCCCTAAGGGAACTGCCCTGGATTCTGCCTAACAAAGGTCTATTCTCATTCCTGCACAGGGATGCTTTAGACAGGTCTTTCAGCTATGGACAATGGTTTTATCCTCCAAGATATCATTCTCAAGTTTACTACATACAAATGTACGTCTCTAAATGCAGCCTTCTTGGACTTTTCTTATGCAGTTAAACGTGTGGATAGATCCATACTATGAGCAACATAGCCAAATATTATAGGTGGTCATTACACAAAGATTTTCTTACAAGTTAGGTTTGGTGCCCCAGGCAAACCTTCCAGGAAATTCTCAAACTAGTCAGTGAACCAGAGTGTCCATCTTGCACCAATTCGTTCCTACTGGTGAGTATTTTCATGGATTTAAATATTCATACCACTAAAGTACACTCTCTGAGTTGACACCCTATATTGTACAATCACATCCTACATTTCTGGGATAAGAAACAGGCTGCATTTTAATGTATACTCTACTTTATTTTGATAAAGAATGGAAGTCAATGGTGGTCTCCATACGTTATGCTGGTGATGTCACCATGATAAATTGCACTCACAGGTAGATTGACTATAAACATAAGAGAGTTCATGCCTGTGGAATCTCACTACTTTGGCTCACATCATAATTATGTTAATCAAGCAGTACTATATCTAGACATCTATTTCTAAATGGCACAGTGACATTTGAATGTTCATACATGTAGCTGGCTGGCTAAAATAGGTAATGCATTCACTTCACATTCACAGCATAAATCACTTTGCATTTATGTTCTCCAATATCAGAGAAGGATTGCACAGAAAATTACATTTCACATATCTGGCATTTGCTAGATATTACTCATTATCAATGTGTTCTGATGTGCAATCGTGTGTGCTTTCTTGTCTAGCATGTGCATGTAAATGAAATGCATGCACTCGTTGGCTGCATCAAAATCTACACTTTTGGGTTTATGGAAGCTGTGTTATCAATTTAGAACACACAGAATATTGATTTATCTAACAGCCTCGGACCATAGTTTTGTGATGGTTGGAAAGTATAGGAAGTACTGCAACTTACATGAAGTCATCTAGTCATCAGTTTACAATGACATGGAAGCATGAAACCATGAACCTTATGAAAATAGCAGACATATCAAATGAACTTTTGCTAAATAACCCCAACACGTGCTAAATAAGAACTGTGGCAGCAAGACTGGATTAACTCTGGAAAGCTGTGCTTTATGTATAGAGACTTTAAGAATAATCAATGTGCTCAGAAAAAGCATCGCACCTTGGAATCCTATTTGGTAAAATCGCCATCACCAATCTTCAGATATGACTATTTACGGTTCAGGCTCAATCTCTGGCGCCCAAAGGAAGTACTAGAAAAGTGGAAACTTATCAGGAAATTTGACGATGTATGCAGATTTTGCAAGAAGCCAAAACAATCAGAGACTTTAAGACATTTGATAACAGCCTGCCCCATGCTTGAGCTCAAGCGAAACTTGTATCTAGAAATGTATTTCAAAGGTCTTAAAATCTTTGTACCAGAAATACTCAGGCACAAACAATTTTGTGCTAGAAGATCAACTGTTAGAATTCCAATTGTCAAATTTAATTTATCGCTAGACATAAATTAAGATGATTTCAGATGTCTTTATATGCTGTATAAATTACAGTTCATTTTTTTATGACAATTGAAAAAGGTAATCCTCTCACCACATTGATCTTTTTCTTTACTGCTTTCTGTTACTGTTTTCATTGTTTATTTTTTCATTGTTTATTTTTCGTTTCTTTTAAACCATGTAAAAATGTACTGTATGATAATCATTTTTATCTTCCATATATTTGTTAATTGAATGGGTGATGCTTTTGTATATTGAACCGTATCAAAAATAAAAAATAAAAAATATATAGTGATGTGCTGTGCCTAAAAACAGCACAGCACACCAGTATGTCCCATTTTACCCTCTGAGTTCGGACCTACAAGGGATGCATTGACGCCATTACAATGTGCAGTTACAAAATCTTCAAAGAGAGGATAAGGTGCATTTCACACGTTATGGCAAGGTAGTGCCATTATGGTAGTGCCTGGCAAACTCCTATCCTATGCCTTCACAACAGACAATCATGTTGTCTTTGTCAATGATTTCACCACTTGCTTCAGGAGTTGGTTAACACATGAAGCAAACAGATTCTGGGCCTCATTACAAGTCAAGCGGAATGGGTTAACGGGGTCCGCTAATGGGTGCAGACCCGTTATTCCCATTCCGCCTGATTATGAGGTCCCCTCGCGGGACCCGGTAAGGACACCTGGTAAAACTGTGAAAACAGAAAAAGAATATCGAGGCTAAGCACCCCAAAAGGAAATACACCAAACACGGGTTACAAAGGAACATACAAAGTACTTTATTCTATACTGAATTCAATTACAAAAACAGTGCAAAGTCAGATAGCTATCGGTCCTCAGTACAACACAACGAACTCCAGCGTGGTTCAGTGTGTTCAGTGAGAGACGCTGTACATTAGAATGCATTCGCTTTTTATACATTTTGTGGGCGCGATGCCCAGCCCCACTTCGGGTTAATATTCCTTTTAATATATCACTGATCTAGGGTTCGTGCCAAGTCTCAAATAACTGCATATAACTGGTGGATGCAATAGCTGTGTATTCTAAAGTTTTCCATTCAGACCTTCTTAAACATTAATACAATGTAATAAGACAGATGTTCTTTGTTCAGTATTCAAATATATTGTCTCGACATATGCTCGTGGATTAGTTTTCATTGCACGAGTAATCCCTTTACACATAGGTCAAAGAAGGACAAGGTCTCAGTTCATGACCTCAACAGGTGGCCTGCAGGCAAATTACATATTTGCTATGTACAGAGGTAAAGACGGCCATGTTGTATTTTGCAATGACATCGTCCACCATTTTAGCTCACAGGGTGACTTTTACACAACGAATCCTAAAATGGCGGTTTGACCTAAAATGGCAGCCTACATAGATTTAACGTCAGGACCTTGCAACACAGATTTCCTTCGCAAGCGACTTTCGGGCAGCTTGGCGTAGGCCAATATAAAATATATTTATTACAATAGGAGGCATGATGTACTTTCTATTCCGACAAAACCAGGCATCGTTACTGGGTCCCACGAGGGGACCAGGGAGCTAACAACGGGCCGGTCATAATCGGCCCGTTGTTAGCTCCCTCTCCCATTCCCTTTGAGCCCTATGGGGGCTCGAATGGGAATCGGGAAGGTCTGGGCCCGGGTTCCCTGAGGGGGGAATTACTGGGCCCTCCGAACTCGCAATGGCCCGGTAATTCCCCATTCAGGGAACCCGGACACGGGCTTTGGAGGCAGCCATGCCGCCAATAGCGGCATGGTTACCGCCAAACCCGTAATGAGGCACTCTGTCAATTGGCATCAGTGTGTCCAGATCTATTAGTAATTATCTGAAAGAATATTAACCCTACAACTCTACGCTTCCAAAGTCCATAAAAGAGAATATGTTTCCCAATACATCTGATGGCCATAGTGCATCTATTGCGAATGGGGTATAGTGTGAAAACAGAAAAACTGGTAAGGCTACCATGTCATTTTGTGTGCTCCGCAGAGTTAGGCAAGAGTGTGTGATGGCCCCGTTATTATTTAGCCTTTATGTCAGCACACTGTCCCTACACCTTAGCAAACTAATAAAGGGCACGCCCAGAATGGCAGCCAAAATTATCTGTGTACTATCATACGTGGACCATGTTGTCATAATGGCCCATACACCAAAGGCCTTGCAGAAATTCATACCTGGGTATGTCAGATATATGGACATGAGAGACCTGGCCCTGAATGTTGAAAAACCCAACCTAATGTGTGTGGGTAAGCCTACTGGGAATTATCTCTCTATCATAGCATCTAGTCAGAAATTAAAGTGGGTTTCCCGATTTACATATCTTTGAGTAGTTTTCAACAATGTGCTGAACTGGTATGATCAAATTAACTGTTCTGCCACTAAATGTGCTCAAGGAAATGGTGTGATCACTAAATCTGGCACAGACATCAGTGGTCATGCCCTTAAATCAGTACTCCCCATTTAACAGGCCAGTGGCAATCGCAATCGGTGCATTCAGGGCTGAATTGTGGGGTTTTCTCCTCTGTCTTTGATCCAAATGAAAGAAATAATATTTTTACAATCTGTTTATGGAGTTGAAAAAGTGCCAGATCATATCTGTTACATCAGGAAGCCAGTTTGTACTATATAAGAAATCTAACTAGTCTCACCCTTCATTATTTTGGATCAGATTGTGGTTGAACCCAAAGGTACATCTGACACATGCTATCATTAAGGAATTGTTGGGTTCTAATATCTTTTCTTGAATTCCAAGGCTTAATCAGCTCAAAAAAGGAATTGAATTTCCTTTGTCTCTCTAAATTCTTTAGTTACCTCTCAGACATACATAAAACGGATTAAATGTTGGTTTGTTCGAGATTTTTGGAACAAAGAAGGAACCTGTGCCATAGCATTGAGATACGGAACAATTCACTTTCTTACTATTTTGCACTTGATCGCTGACGGGCAAAGCCAACTGCGCCATGATTTTGAGTCTGGGTGTGAAGTCTGTTTTGTTTAGCCTAAAGGCTAACGGTTTACCCATAGTGCTGAGCCAACGCACAGACACAAATAGCCGTCACTTGAAGGAACTATGTCCCTAGGATGACATTTTCTATTCTTCTGTCCGCTTTCCTATGCTCTTAGGACAAGGCTTTTAAATCTGTTACTTCAGCAATAAACACATGTTCCACGGGCTCTACTGGGTGGTAATGGCCCGAGTTAACATAACAAGGGTCCCAGGTCATTACCACTTGTACAGCCTGTAGAACTGGTGTTTATTAGCACAGGTTTCCAATCCAGAAAGACGGGGTGCTGCCAGCAAAGAAAATTCAAAGGAAATACTTAACTAATATGGTTGCAGTGAAGTGGAAAAACTCTGCTCCAAGCGGAGTCTCTTTTCCATTTCCATTGCAGCCCGGGAGTTTTATGAGTGGTGGCTGCAGAGTAGCTGTCGCCAAAAGAATAATGTGAATCGGTTAGGGGAATCTTGAGGCGAGGGAACGGTAATGGAGGGAAGCGGATGGTTAGGGTAAGATGGTGGGGTGGGTGAGCAGACATCAGGTTGCTTAGAATGTGGGCTTGTATCAGAGATTCAGCCCGCAATCCAAATAACCTGATTGGTTGGCTCCCCAGCCCCTGGTGTTAATAAAAAAGAACAACACTAGTTGATGCTAACAAATACTTGTGTTCTATGCCGTACAATCAAGCTGCCAATACTGTATATCCCTTCATCGAAGGAGCCCTATCATTGAATGATGAATGTCGTCAGAATACTTAAGTATCTTTTTAAAACATTTTTGTGTTTTAACACTATTTATTCTTCATACAATTTTTTAATCTCTATTGCATTAACACTCTTTAATTATAGTTTTATTCTTAGAAATAAAGATTTTCAATTAAATTAACAATCCTGGGAAAGTGACACATTAGTTGCAGATTGCAATATAAAAGAATGCAGTTCTATGTACTGTAGACCTTTTTAATGTGACATTTCCTCTGGTAGAAAAGTTTGGTGACCACCATTTAAGTGGGGAATAATTGTAACATCATGCAGACAACACGAGAAACAAAATGAACTAATCCTGTAGCCCCACCATTTCTAGCCCTACCAACATGGAGATCTTCTTGCACTAGTCACATATGCATATAACATATGTATGCAATTTTTCTAAAAGTAGAACGTGACTGCACTCCCTGCTGACATGTTTTAAGACATACAATGCTGTCCTGTGCCTCAAAACAGCACATCAAACCATTATGTCTATTTTTTCCCTCTGAGTTCTGAGCCACGAGGGATGCATTCACACCATTTTAATGTGCAGTTACAAAATCTTCAAAGACATGATGTAGCGCATTTCACACTTTATGGCCAGGTAGTGCCATTATGACAGTGCCTGGCAGATTCCTATCCCATGCCTTCACAAAACCAAACATGTTGGCTTTGCCAATACTAGTTTTCACCACTTGCTTGAGGAGTTGGTTCACACATGAAGCAAACAAGTTGTCAGTCGGCACCAGTGAGTACAGATCTATTGTTAAAAGCAAGCTCATTGGCCTAGCCCGGGCCTTACCTGCCAGACAAGACTCCAACACTGCAACGTCCCCGGAGTTCTTTCCCGCAAGTGGTTGCCATGGAAATGGAAAAGGGACTAACTAGTCCCTTTGCCCCTTCCATGGCGGCCATTTTGTTGTTTACGTTTTTTTCATTAATTTTAATGGCCATCATGGAAAGGGAGACGGGACAACATGTAGCCCCTTCTCTCCGATTGCTGGTAGCCATTATTGTTTGCTTTTTTTTCTCGAGTCGAGAAGCAGTCGAAGCACCGTTTCCCAACTTGAGAACAATTGCTCTTAGTACCCCAACACGATGTGCCGGGGTACTAATGGCAATGTAACCCTCAGAGGGGGGGGCATTACCGGTAGGTTAGTGCCCCTCGGGCTTTGTTAACTAACTCTGATCCCAGCAGCAATGCCCCCCTGGGTTATATTGCATAAGTCATTCTCTGACACTATATTAACACTACACTTCTCGCATCCAAAGTCTGTAAAGAAGAAGATGCTTCACAATACTTCCCATGGCCTTACTGCGTGCATTGCGAATGTGGTGAGGTGTAGGCAAGAAAAGAACACTCTCATTACCAAAGTATTACATTCATGGCAATGCAAATCTCGGAAAGTCCTAGAAGCATCATACATTTTAATGTGCATGTTTAACTTGACTCTTGGGCGCTGGAGCACAGTAAGTCAATGTGTATTTCAGAATTTGTCATATATTTAAAATAAGGAAGTATGTTTTTAGAGAAGCAGTTTAAACAAACTTGGCTTGCACACGACTTCTGCATAACACTACGTCAATATTCTCTTCCTCCAGAATCTGAGTTCTCAGGGCGTAAATATGTTAGTTCAATTTCAGGAAATATCCATGAATTATTGACAGCATAAGATGAGAGTCTACTTAAGGATACAAGATGTTAGCGCTTCATATAAGATGTACATCACAAATATGTTACAATTTTATATATATGCCTCATTCAAGCTGAATAGATTTCACAGGGGATTCACGCTGTTTATCTGAACTCAGATTTATAGGGAGAGATGTATGAGCGTTAGTAGCTGCCTCTCCGCTGCCTTCACTCATCATCAACCCTGACTGACGATGGGCAGCGAAGCACAGCTGAGAATTCCATACATGAATTTTTATCAAGTATTTGCCCTCTTCACTTGCAATCAAGGGAACACAGACTGATCTACTTGCAGATGTAGTGTTGCAGTGGACCAGTCTAGGGTCCACTCATGTATATTTAACGTCATCTTATTCTTTAGGTGGTTAAGAGTTCAAAACTGTATTGCTCTTAATGTGATTCACGAGGACGACTTCAAATCAGCTTCAAGCTATATATTTGTCAGATCACTTTCTTCATTGATCTTTACAATGAAACTGGTCACACCCTTTCCATGATAAACGTTCTTGTATCCCCTCCTATATATTAATTCTGTAGTTCATCCTATTAATATAATTGTGACTGATTGCCATCTGAGAGGGTAAGAAACCCCTAGCTTCTTTGTGTTTAAATGAATACACTAGCAGTTGTACCCGTGCTTTGCACGGTCATTCTTACCAACAAAATAAATAAGACAAAGGTATATTCACATTTTATACTTTTTAAATTGTCTACACCTGGATCCTGCCCACATGCCAAATGTCAGGTTTGTGGCATGTTTGGAAGTATGCTGAACATTTCAAGCAGACACACACACACACACATGTCCAAGCGTTGCAGACCATTAAACAAAAGAAAAACACCTAAATAAACAAAATTAGAAAAATCTATATTGTATACTTTTTACATTGTCTACACCATAGAAGCTACCAACATGCCAAATTTCAGAGTTGTGGCATGTTGGGAAGTATGCTGAACATTTCAAACAGACACACACACACATATCCAAGCATTGCAGACCAATTAAAAAAAGAAAAATTCCCAAATAAAACAAAATTAAAAATCTATATTTTATACTTTTTACATTCTCTGCACCATGGAAGCTACCAACATGCCAAATTTCAGGTTTGTAGCATGTTGGGAAGTATGCTGAACATTTCAAACAGACACACACGCATATCCACACATTTCCCTTGTATAAATAGAGAAGGGATAACATGAGTTGGGTAATATTTTTTTCTGAAATGGAGGTCTGGTAATCAGGTCCCCTTTCAAAGATTTTGCATGCCAAAATTATAGTGCACACTTGTGGCTTTCCTGAGACAACCTACAAATATCCTACGTAAAAATTCTGCGGTGGCACAGGGCAGGTTCAAAGATCACCTGTGCATCACTGACTGCTGCTGGACCACAAGATTTCATCAGGCACAGGTGGCTTTTTAATCATCTGCACCGCTGATCTAAATTATAATAAGTGTATGCCTTAGTCAATCTGGCGGCAAGTACATCTTTACACAGATGATGCAGTCATGTTGGAGGTCTGGTTATTGTGAGCAAGCCCAAAAAGCAGCAGAGCTGAGCCTGTCCCTCTACTTGGAGCATCCGGTGTGAGGGGAGAGCTGAGAGGGAGGCAGAGGAGCAGGTGCCCCTGCTTCCTGCAGCTTTGACCATGGATCTGGACCAGCTGCAGGAGGCTATGAAAGGTTTTGTCAAGTGAGTGAAGAAGGACTTGTGTCCTGTGCTGGATGAGGTCCTTTGTCATGTTGACAAGACAGGAGAAACGAGGTTCCAGTGTTCCCAGATGAGTGTGCGTCAGTGGATGCCCTTGCCTCTACTTTATCTGCTCCTCGTACTCCTGCGGATGACTCACACCCTCAAACAGCCCTCTCTAACCTGCATCTTGCCATTTCCAACACTCTGGACATCTTTGCCCCGGCCATTAGAATCTGTCTGAAGCCTACCTCCAAGTGCAACTCTTGGTATAATACAGACTTCGCTGCCCGGAAACGCAAGGGCAGGGTGGCTTAGAGGAAGTGGAGAGCTATGGGTGTATTCTCTGACAAACTGGCCTGCCACCTGCTCCAAAGGCAATATAGACTCTCTGTCCTGGCCAAGATGAGAGTCCACATCCAAGCCCACGTCTCTGCAGCCACTTACAACATGGCTGAACTGTTTAAAATCTGCAAGGAGCTGGCCAACCCTTCTGCAGTCTCTACCTCTCCTGTTCCACCCAACGCCCTCTGTACAGCCCTGGCTTCTCACTTCTATACTAAAACTCAGGACATTGCTCTCCTCTTCAACTCCTTCTACCACTCTTGGCCCCCGTCTGGCACCTCTCTATCTCCTCCTCTTTTCTCCTCTTTCTCTATGATAACACCTGATGATGTTTCTAGGCAAGTCCGATCTATGAAAGTGTAATCCAAACAGGTGCTCCCTGGATCCTCCAGAAAAATCAAGGACCACATTGAGACTCTCACCCCAGCCTTGACCGATTCCTACGCCACTGGAACTTTCATGTCTCTCCTCAAGCACTCCCTTGTGCACCCTCTCCTTAAAAAGCCTTCTGCAGATCCTACGTGTCCTGCTAACTATAGCCGGAACCCTATCACTCCTTTCCTGGGCAAACTTTTAGAAAATCTGGCCATCTCCCAGCTCACTCTTCACGCTGAAACTGTTGGTTGTCTCCATGACCATCAGTCTGGCCTCAGAGCATCCAGAGGTACGGAAACTGCTCTCTTTAACACCCGTGAAGACCTGTTCTACAAATCTCAATTTCAGTACCCCTTTTGTCCTCATTTCTTGACCTTTCCTCTGCTTCCGGTTGGTTAATCATGGTTAATCATACCATCCTGATCAATCGACTCCCTGAGAACCTGAGCATCACTGATCAGGCCCTGGAGTGGCTGACCTCTTTCCTCCTGGACTGACCCTCCCAGATCCAACTTGGGTTTTTTCTCTCAACCAACTCTCACTCCACATATGATGTTCCTCAGGGCTCCAACCTTTCATCCTGGCTCTTCATCTCTATGTGGCCCCTTTGGCCCACCAAATCTCTACCTTCTGCTCCAACTTTCAGTGTTATGCAGATGAGACACAGCTCTCTTTCAGGCTCCCTACAGCCTCCTCCCCTGTCTTGCTCATATACACAATTCAGGATTGGTACACCTCTAACAATCTCTGCCTGCATACTAGTAACACAGAGATACTTCTCATTGGGACCCCTGCTCCTACTTTCCCTCGCTCACTATGGCCGCACTCGTAGGGCCCTCTTCCTTCACCTTCCTGTGAGGCAAAAAACCTTGGTTTCATCTTCAACGCCATTCTCTCCTTCTCTACTCACATCACAGACCTTTCAAGAAGGCCCATTACCACCTCCACCTCCTCAGAGATACTCTTTCTTTTATCACTTTCCAACAGAAGCTCATTGGGCTTCATTACGACCTGTGCGGAATGCGTTTGACGGTGCCAGTAATGGTGCCGGCGCCGTTAAACGCATTCCGCACTATTACAAGGTTCCCTCGCGGGACCCGATGTGGACATCTGGTTTTACCAGACGTCCAGATCAGGTCCCGCGAGGGGACCAGGGAGCTAACAACGGGCCAGTCGTAATCGGCCCATTGTTAGCTCCTGCACCCATTCCCATTGAGCCTTATGGGGGCTAAAATGGGAATGGGGAAGGTCCTCGCCCAGTTTCCCTGAAGGAGGAATTACCGGGCCATCCAAACTCATAATGGCCTGTTAATTCCCCATTTAGGGAACCCGGACCTGATTTTGGAGACAGACATGCCCTTAATAAGGGCATGGCTACCTCCAAAGTCGTAATGAGGCCCATTGTCTCCATAGCCCTGGTTTGCTCTAGGTTGGACTACTGTAACAGCCTCTTTCTCAATCTGCCTGCCTCTACACTCTGCCCTCTGCAAACAATCCAGAACAGGACTACAAGACTTGTCCTTGGCCTGAAGCCCAGGGACTGTATCTCTGCAGCCCAACAATCTCTCCACTGGCTTCCGGTTGCTGTGAGGATCAGGTTCAAGACCCTCTGCATCATCGACAAGACTTTCTGGGACCTGGGACCCCGCTACATCCAACTCTCTCTCCCTAAATTCCTCCCTGTTGGAGCCCTTCAGTCTTCTAGCTCTAACTCTCTGCAGGTCAGACGCTTCTCCAAGCTTCAGAAACTTCTCCTCCACAGGTGCCTCCTTCTCGAATGGCTTCCCTGCCCCTTTCAGACTTGAGCCGGATCTCCTTAAGTTCCGGAAACTTCTCAAGACCTTCCTTTTCTCTTCTTCCTTCCCTCCCCCCGGCTAATGTCCCAGTCTGCCCTGACTGGCAGCTTGATTCCTTCAGAGTCTCACAGGGAACCAGGCCATCCTAGTCCAGACTACCCCTGCACTTGTTCTCCCCTGATCCCACACCCTCAACTGACTCTGGCCGTCCTGGGCCTTTCCCCGTGCACTAGCCTGTTTGGACCTGCACCCTTGTAGCCCTTCCAGCCCTTTACCTCACACTTAGTTTAGCTTGTGGACCTTCCCTCACCTGCATGCTCTGCTTTCCCCTGGCCCTTTCCACCTGGCCTCCCCTGACACTCACTTTCTCGTGGGCCCTTCTGCCCTAACCGCACTTCCCACCCATTCCCTTCTCCCCCACACTTCTCGTTATTGCACTTGCACAATTCGAATGTCAAAAGGTCTAGTAGAATTGTTTCTCCTCCCTGTTCCCTCATCCTCTTGTCTTGCTGCGCCTCAAAACAAATTGTGCATAGGCGCATTAGTAATGCCCAATAAATAAATAAATAAACACTGAGCTGTGCTGAGTCTTTTTTTTTCACTTTTCTCACACTTAGACAGACTATGTTTATTGGTAAAGTCAGGTCATCACAGTTTTGCATCTGCTTATTAGAGGAGCCTAGCCTTTGCCAAACAGTGTTTCTGTGTGCTCTCTTCACTTCGAGAAGGTTTTGGTGTCCAGAGTTCAGTTTCTGGGTGCTCTCTTCACTTCGAGAAGGTTTTGGTGTCCAGAGTTCAGGGACCTTGCAAAGCTGCAGTTCCTTTACATGAAGCTTCCGCCCATCTGGATCTATTTTGGCCACTTTTGCAGGGGCTTAAAGAGGGTTTGATACAGACTTTCAGAGGTGTGTTTCTCTACCCCGGTGGTTTTACGGATGCATCCATTGCTGTGTTCTTTCCTATTGCTTAGTGTATGCTTTATATATGTAAACATTAGCACTGTGAGATAGAGAATCATCGGTCTCCCTCAGAAGTATTTGTCTCACTGGTTGAGTAACGGTGTCTCGTAATTTTTTCATATCAGCAGGCCCTTATATTTTGAGTGGCTCGGTGGCCTGATTTAGGTATCTGTTCCCAGGATAAGGTGTTTGCTTTTTGTGCTGTTTTGCTGTGTACATTTGTGTCCCTGTGAATTCTTGTGAGATAGGGGGTCCTGGTGCACGTCGGTGGGCTTTGAATTGTTCTACTGACACACTACACAGGGCCCGATTCATGGAATTACCTGCATGGAAAATCTGGGATTTGCTTGCAATTCTGCATGTGAAACCCTGTTTGTCAATTCATGCAATTGACTGTGCAGCACTATTTAGTTACTTGCGGGGACTTTGCCAGGCGTGGCACGTCTCAGCGAGCGGTCGAGTGTATTGCGCGAGACACAACGCAGAGCATTGGCAAGGCCTGCGCAGAAGTTAAAATAGGGGAGGAAGTCGGAAAATGAGCGAGAACAAAGGAAAAGTGGGCATTATGAGGGACAGCCCGCAGGCAGTCCATAGCACGCCAAAAAATGCAAACAACAAATCATATTAATGGATGTGACTGCACAACCTCTCACCTGTGAAAAGCTCACGCAAATCCCTCCATCTCTTCGCCACCCGAATGCAGGCGTCAGAACGCTTGCGCATAGGAATTGCAACGCGGAGGTGGGTTTGCATGCCAGATTTAGGAGTGTGTGTACGCAGCCGGGGATCCGATCGGACTTAGGTGTGCGTGTACGCAGTCTAGTGTGGTGCAGGACCAGTTTATGGGGGTTTGCACACAGATTTTCCGGTTTTACCTGAGTTACGATACATTGTATGTATGTTGTTGTGGTGCCGGTAACAGATACGGGGGACCCTGGACAGGGTCCCCGAGATGCAGGCCCACTTGCGGGGGGGCCCTATGCATTGTTGGAATGGTGCATGTATTCGCACCCAGGGCAGCACGCCTATGTAGCTCATTTGACTGATTATGCTTTGCGTGTGGGTTTGTCAGGAGCATTCTGGGCGCGACTTGCAAATATGGTCACTTTGCAGTTAATTCCATGAATACGCGGAGCATGCATTTTTCATTCTGCACGTGGGCTTGCACAGCGTCCTTCTCAGCGTGTAGCCCTTGCAGGATTTCTTTGCAAATTTCCATGAATCAGACCCTTTGTCTTCGCAGTCTTTTACAGGTCGCTTCACGCCAAAACTCGATGAGGGGAGAAGGGGCATAGGGGGGGGGGGGTTAATCGTTGATGAGGAGGTTATCCTTTTTGATGCAAACATTGCATGAGTAAATTCATTAGTTTCTGCCATGTTTTAACTTTTGTGTTCCGAGCCTATATCTATATCTAGGTATTTGGTTCCAATTGTTTCTTTTCTTTCGCATTGCACCTAAAACTAGCTGCGTGTTTCCAAGATCTTCGATGGCCTGACTGCTATTTTAACTTACATTGCTTGAATATTATGGTTGTTTACCCGTATTTCATATTCCTTATTCCCTCACAGCTGAGAAGTGCGTTGCTACAGGGTCACCATGTCTTGCCCTATCGCATTCTGCTTCCTGCCACAAACACACGTTAAATATAGAATGCCCAGTGTTACCGGGTGTTGTGCCCCAGGCCGCCACACACGCATACGCGCACATGCCGGTTAAGGAAATGGAGGACATGTCTTGCTGGTATGGGGTCCCAGCGGCAACTGCCGTCTTGGTACCTTGTTTATTAATCTACGCATGTGCAAGCCAGAACGAGGCTCACACATGCTCTGAACCATTGCGTACTACGCAACACGCAGACGTTCAGTGTCTAACTAGGCAGTGCAACTAACAGGTGGCATGTCATGCCTAAAGAAGGCTCCTCCATATCCAGCCACTTACATCGTTAGCCCGATAAGCAATTATTTTTTTTATTTCTTCACAAAATGGCTTAGGATATTTCAACCCTAAAAGGAGGGTTTAAACCATGCACTGACTAGTAGGAAGATTCTATTTTGGGGAAATTCGCTTACACTTTTGGATGGGTAAGAGCTCATGCAAGAGTTTTAAGACACGCATACACTAATTGTATCAGCATGAGTCACAGCTTTTAGACTGCATTCAAAAATACGAATGTAATCCCGTTACCAAAAATGGGAAACTTCATATTCATATTCCTGCTAACGTTTTAGTTTTAAAGAGTCACGGGTAGTGGTGTGATGCGTGCGGTCTCTATAATGTACCCCTTAAAATTGACTCCACAAAGAATACTTTGCACTGAGGATTTGTTTCTCTGACTTGCACATTGCATAATTTTGCTTGTGACACACAACACGTCACCATATCCTTGGCTGGGTAAACTTATAGTGCATGCTATGCGAGAAGTTTCTATCTCTTTAACTTTTCTATATCTGAATCTAGGTTCGTCTCCTATGTGTTCCTTGTCTCTTGTACATCATCTGGCCTTAGTGGCATGTGTTCAGGATCCCCAGATCCTAAATGCTGCTGTAACCCCAATTGCTCAAATTGCAGGTCTTGTCTACGCTTATTCCTCATCTCTCTCATTACATTTCAGCTGAGCATCGCATGCTACAGGGTCGACAGGTTTTGCCCTTTCGCATAATGTTCCCTACTACATATGGTTCAAGATGTGAATCCCAGCTATCTAGACCTTAATTACTACGATTTCAGATGCCATTGTCATGCTTAAAGAGGTTGTAGCCGCATGCAACTGCATGCAACCACATACATCAATGTTCCAAGGTGTTCCTTTTTTCTACACAGAATACGCTCAGGAAATACCAATGCTAAATGGGCAGCAGGTCAGTTTCTAGCCAGCTTAGTGCCCAGGGTGAAACACTAGAATGTACTCTCCTGGCTGCTACAGGTCACTCCCAAACTATACCTCTGTGTCATGCAACAAAACCCGCCTCAATATCAATAAATTGCTGCTAAATAAATGAAGCTGATTTCATTACATTGTAATCTAAGTACTTTAGAAAATAAATATAATGTGAAAACACAGCTATTGCTGCCCAAGTAAATGGTTCTTCTGTCACCTGCTCTTAACGAATGCTGTGCCTGAATGCAGTTTAAAACTACCCCGACTGGCACACTGTGGCGCGATCAGCCTACTGCAGTCTGACAGCCCACCGACCACTGACACTGTGATGAATGTGTTCTGTTCGAACCACCTCACTTGTATTTCACAAGGGGTACCAACCAAATTAATTATTTTCTGATAGAAGGTTATCATTCCAAAGTGGACAGTCTTGTAGACTCCTATTGTACTCTCTCATAACACCCCTCGAGAGAGGGAAAGAGACAAATAGCAACAATGAGTCTTCCTATGTGCTATGCATTAAATCACAGAGCATTTCAGGAATATAACAATGATCAGTGATTTCTATATTTGATAAACACATCTGTGATAACAGGGTTGTATGTAGAATCAGGAAATACTTAACAGACACACGGCTTGCAGCACATCACTGTTCGAAACACTCACCCTAACATTAAAATGTTTAAAACCATGAACCATACATACTCATTCGTACATCTTACATTTTTGTATGTGAGGATAAAATGGCTGCAACATAAGCCACTCAAATGTAGTATAAGGAATCCTTTGCTTCTTGTTTCTGGAGACTTTTAGGGGCTGGATCTCAGTCAGAGCATGCTCAGTCCCCTACACAGAAACATATTTAGGGAATTATATCTATAGACTGGAATTGATACCCTACAAGAGACACCCAATGAAGAGAGAAAAATGTACAGAACGTATTGTACTTCTTACAAACAGTAGCCTGACCAGTAATAAGCTGCTGAAGTGTTTTTAACAAAACTAGCTGCTGATGCGTGGTATAGGACCCACAGTGCCTCAGCCACTACCTCCTCACCATTGCACAGACCTCAGAGATTATTTCTGCTAAAAGAATATGCCCATGCTTTATCTAACAGAGGTTGCATTAGCATCTCTTATTACTGCTGACCTGCAGCTCGTGACATCATGGTGTGGCAGTGTGTAAAGTGTGTTTGGCCTAGTGGATGTACAATTTGAGGCAACTTATTTGATAGCTTTATGTGTTTGTGTGTGGGAACAGTATGCACACTCGTTAGAGATACATACAAAAACAATTCCAGTGTGCAAGTGTACAGACATGGGACACATCAGACAAAAACACTCATATGTGCTGTTACATAGAGGAGCAGCACAAAGACGCCTTAACACAGGGTGGTCACTTGGGCAGCACACACATCATTGCTGCACACATATCACTGCACAAATCATATCACTGCATTGATTTGCCATGCACTGCGGTCTGCACAGTAACACAATGAACCCTGCTTTCCTAATCAAAGGGCCTCATTCCGAGTTGGGCGCAAAGGGATTACCGGCACCGGTAAGGACACCGGTTCCAGTAAACACTTTGCACCCTATTCCGAGGTCCCTTAGTGGGTCACTCTTTTAACGCCTGGTCTGACCAGGCATTTTGGACGGGACCCATTAAGGGACTTCGGCGCTAATAACGGTACCACAAATTGCGGCACCGTTATTAGCTACTTCCCCATTCCCATTGACCCCTATGGGGGCTGAAATGGGAATGGGGAATGGTTTTTCAATGGGGACTTACCGATCCCTCCAAGGTCGGAATGGACCGGTAAGTCCCCATTGAACCAACCCGGAGGTGGTACCGGTGTGGGAGGCAGCCATTTGCTAATTGCTCCATGGCTACCACCATACTCGGAATGAGGCCCAAAGTCTCATTGAGGAGCCATCTGGCAGTGGTTGGCATGTTAAGAAAATTAATAGTTCTTTGAGGCTGAGCGGATGTATTTAGTCCATGCCCCAACACAGCCACTAGACCACTTAATCAAGAAAATGACAGTTAACTTTCTCAGGTATGTGAAATATGTAGCTAAAAAGTAATACACAAAAAAGTGTTGGTGTGTCAAATACATGAAAATAAAAAACATAGTTTAAACGTTTTTCTGAGTGGCATGTTAATTCTCATGGAAGAATGCATAGATTTGGTCAGCTAAATGATACTTTGTGCTGCCTTCAGGACAATAAAATGCCCCATGTTCAGTTCTTATCAATGGGGTGTAAAAATGATGGCTTGTTAAATGAGCCATCACTTATAAATTGACCCCACTTTAAAGTATCTGTCAACACAAAGCTGTAGAGGTGGGCAGAGTGTGTTTGTTTAAAGAGCATCTCGGAGCCTGCATTCAGAAAATGCATTTCTTTATTGGAAACAAAGGAATGCTTAACGTTTGACTAGCGGCTCAGAAGCAGCTCTCTGGGTCGGCCCCTTCCTGTGCCCCCTAATCCCCTGAGCTGCTTAAGCTATGTTCTCAGGGCAGCCAACCGCTGCTCCCACCTCAAGAAATAGGGCTGATGGGCGGTTCAAACCACATGGACATTTTTCTCATACTTTATGTGTTGTCTGGGTCTATGCGTAAGCTGTGTGATGGGCTTGCCTCGGGCCGCCCCGTACTAGCATACACGCATGCACACAATCATTGAGCCGACTGCACGTAGGTTTATGCTTTCCAAGGTCCCGACGGCAACTGCCGCACAGACCGTCTTTATTACAACCGCGCATGCGCGGGCCACAACGAGGCTGGCACATGCGCGTCAACAACTCAAGACGTCACATCCCTCCTTTTCTTTAAACAGAGCAACAACTTACAACATCACTAAAACATGACAACCTTAACTGAGCCCAACGGGGCCGCTGACCTGACTGCGGCGTCGGCTCAGTCTCCTGAGTCCAGGACGTAGTCCTTGAGACAAACCAGCAGTCTGTGACCTTGTCGCATGGGATATCAGCAGCTAGTCCTGGGGGTCAGCAGCGGGATGTCCATTGGTGGCCTTATGTCCTCTGGTGAATCTACCTCCGGGCCGTCTATCACCGCCTCGAGTGGGGACGCCCCTTCCTGCGCTTCCTCATGATAACGAGCGTCCACCTTCTTGAAGAAGGACCGGTTGCGGGTGACGGTCCCTTTTTCATTTGCCGCGGTGAGCATGGTTCCCTTGACGTGAGTGACAGTCCACGGTTGGGGCTCATAGGGGAGTGACAGCTTCCCTTCCGGTCGACGATTCCGCACGAGCACCGCATCGCCCACGGCAACCTCATTTTCTTGCAGACCTCTCCTCACGCTCTCTTTCTCATTGCGTGCCTCTCTCTCCTCTCGGACTCTGTCGTTGTCAATGACCCCTGGCTCGCGGCCCTCAATTTCCGGGAGAAGGCCTCTCGAGCAGCGTCCAAACATAGCCTCTGCTGGAGCAACTCCGGTCGACTGATGGGGTGTGGTATGATATTCCCGAAGAAATTCAACCAGTTTCTTTTTCAGGTCACCCCCTTCATGGGCCGATATTCGGAACACCTTGTTCAGGGTCCTCATGAGTCTTTCAGCTTCTCCATTAGCCCTGGGCCAAAGCGGCGATACCTTGCGGTGATGGATCCCTTTTTCTTTCATATACCACGCAAACTGGTTCCCTGTGAACGGCGTGCCATTGTCCGAGCATAGGATCTCTGGGAAACCATGGGTGGCAAACATCCGGTCCAGGGCCGTGATGGTGTGTTCGCTTGCTGATGATTCTACGACTTCCACCTCGGGATACCTTGATCATTGGTCAACCACCGCCAGAGAGTACATGCCCCTCCCAGTCGATCCAAAATCAGCATGGACGGTGCCCCACGGGCTCTCACTTATTTCCATGGAACTGATGGGTGGTGCTTTCTCAATGGGACTTGTTGCTTGGCACGGCAGGCACCACCTCACATGCAGTTCCACTAGGCTTTCCAGGTCCGGGAACCACACTTTGGGTCTTAGCCGTGCCTTGGTTTTTGCAACCCCTTGGTGCCCCGTGTGCGCCAGCTCCAGAACTTGAGCCCTCAGCGAATGCGGAACGACAATCTGCCGTCCCCGCAGCAACAGTCCATCGTCTGATATCGAGAGTTCATCCCTCACCCTCCAAAGCGCCTGGAGGTCCCGCCGGGCCCTGACGTCCCACCTGGTGTTATTCTGTAGTACCTCCTTCCAGTCTCCACTTCTTATCGCGGCCTGTACGATTTGGAACACCTCATCGAGTGATGATTCTTCCGCCACAACTTCTCTGGACAGAGCCATCGGCATAGCGCATTCCACAATATTATGAGCAAACACCTGGCACTCAACCAGCTCCTGAGATCCCTGCGCTCTCTCATAGTTTGGGTGGCGAGACAGGTAATCCACCGGATTGTTCGTCCCCGGCCTGTACACAAGCTGGACCCCGTACTCGATGAGAGCCAACATCCAGCGCTCGATCCACGGAGGAGGCTTTGAAGATACACCCGCTAGAATGGGCAGAAGCTGTTTGTGGTCCGTCACAACTGTCACGGGTTTCCCTAGTATGTACAGACAAAAATGCCGGCAGCCCCATAGGATGGCCACGCCTCCCTCTCAATCTGCGAATAGCGCCTCTCGGTGTCCGTGAGGGCCTTGCTCGCATATGCGATGGGCCGCATATCTCCTCTGGTGTCCAACTGCATGAGAACAGCCCCCAGTCCCACGGGGCTGGCATCAACGACGATCTTGGACTCGGCGGTGGGATCAAAATACGCCATTGTGTCTCGATCTGAGAGAGCACGCTTGATCTCCATGAAGGCATCCTGTTCTCTCTTCTCCCACATCCATGTGGAGTCATTTTTTGTCAATACTCGGAGAGGTTTGGATAGGGACGCCAGACCTTTGATAAAACGCCCACAGCAATTAACCACCCCCAAGAAGCTCTGCACCTCCGTGGGGGATTAGGGCGCCGCAGCCTCACGGATGTCCTTGACTCTTTCGGGGTCTGGCGAGACACCATTGCCATGGAAAATGAATCCAAAGAATCCAATACGATCCTTGAAAAATTCGCGTTTCCCTTTATGTAGAGTGAGACCCAGATCTCTCAGTCTCTGCAACGTTAATTCCAGTCTCTTCACATGCTCGGCCTAATATTCGGCAAAAACCAAAATGTCATCACTCATATTGAGTACTCCTTTGAGGCCGGCCAACGCTCCCCTGATTGCATTTTGAAAGACCTCCGCCGCGGACGAAATGACAAAACTCAAGCGTTTAAATTGGTAGAGGCCTTCATGGGTAGTAAAAGTCGTAATGTATCTTGAATCTGGGTGGAGCTCTAGCTGGTGATACCCCGACCTCAGATCCAATTTTTCGAGAACACCTTTGCCCCTTGCAGCTCTCCCACAATGTCATCCAACGTGGGTGTAATGTGCCTCTCCCGTTTGATGGCGGCATTCGGGAGACGCATGTCCACGCAGATGCGGACTGCCCCTGGTTGTTTGGGCTTGGGCACCACCACAATAGGCGAAACCCAGGGCTTTGGTCCCTCAACCCTTTGAATGATGTACATTTCCACGAGCAATTGCAGTTCTTTCTCTACCTGCGCCCTAAGATGGAACAGAATTCGTCGATGCTTTAGGGCAGTGGGCCGAATAGTGTCGTTGATGTGCAATCGCACTGGGGGAGCCTTCAATTTGCCCACCCCTTGAAAGATACTGGAGAACCTGTCTAGGAGCCGGTCTGTGTCCACCTGATATACTTCGAGGGCAAAATGCACAAGTTCCAGCGCCTCCGAGGCAGCACAGCTTAGGAGTGAGTGGGGGCTGACGTCAGTGATGAAAAATCTTGCTTTAATGGTTTTGTCCCCCCGAGTCACCGGTGCCACGAACACACCTTGAATGGGCAGCGGTGTGTCACCACCAAAAGTAAATATCTTGGCCTTGGACATATCCAATGCGGGTGGTCCCGGTATGGCCTTGTAGTGGTCAGTGGCAAGTACGCACACAGAGGTGCCAGTGTCAATCAGAACCTGGGTGGGGGCACCCTGAATGTCCATGATGCACGCCGGTTGACGCCTTTTCTTTGCCCCTGTCACAAGATTGGAAATTAAAAGAATCTCTTCTTCCTCCTCTTCTTCCTCGGCAATGTTAAGCCTTTGAGTGTCCTGCTCCAAGCGTGGCTATGCTGCGTTGTCTCCGAAAGCCACCTCCACTCGCCCTGTGCGTGGTCACCGGGGCGGCTGCGCGACACATTCGGGCTTAGTGACCAGGATTATTGCACCTTCCACATACTCACATCTTGGCCCGACATTCCTCGGAGTGGGGCAAATCATAACCACAGTATTGACATATGGCCGCACTCCCGTGTGCAAGGGCCGACTCCTGGCGCTTCTGGCTCCATCATGCTTTAGACGGGGCCTGTCTCCCCACTGCAAACGCTTCTTCATATTTGCCTGGGTGCACAGCTGCGTCCATCTTTGCACCCCTCGCTCGGCAAGCTCATACACCCGACCACTGTCCAATATTTGGGCTAGAGTCATTCCTGGTTCCTGCAGAATCTGCCTGCGAAGCTTGCCAGAGCGTCAGCCTTGTATTACTTGATTGCGGATCATGTTCTTCTCATTGTCCCACCTGCAGAAGCTTGCCATCTGTCGAAGACGTGCGCAAAACTTGTCGAGAGATTCGTCCTCATGTTGCTTCTCTCCGCAAAAGAGGAACCTCTCGAAGTCAACATTAGATAACGGAATGAAATAGTTCTGGAGCGCCGTTTTGATGGCCGCATACGACACCATCTGCAAGTTCAGAGACTCATAAATGCGTAGAACGTCTATGCCTGCTGAAT
Organism: Ambystoma mexicanum; assembly: GCF_040938575.1. Classification (NCBI taxonomy): domain Eukaryota; kingdom Metazoa; phylum Chordata; class Amphibia; order Caudata; family Ambystomatidae; genus Ambystoma; species Ambystoma mexicanum. The sequence continues at coordinate 1,180,635,989 of NC_090929.1, forward strand.
ATAGTAGAGTGGCCTTTTTGCATCATCGTCGGTCTCTCCGGTGGCTGTGAAATGCATATCTAACTTCTTGATCCACAAGAGCCATTTCGGGCCAAGTTTCGAGGGTGGGCCCGAGATGTCAAACTCTTGCATTGGGAGCAGAGAGCCCTGTTGCCGCCGTCTCACTGTGGGTGGCGCAGTTGCTTCTTCGTCGCTGTTCACCATGTTTTCACAGGCCGCACAGGCACCTCCCGCTATCTCGGAGGCCGCAAACCTGACTTTACACGGACATACAAATACCTTGAAAAATGTCCTGGCGAGCCTCCGCCTTGGCACCTCCCACAAGCACCAGAACGTGGTCTGAAGAGACTCTTCAGCTCTCCACCATGAAGAGCCCCCACCTTCCTGGTAGTTTATGTGTTCCTCCTGGGTGGAGAATCACAGGGGTTAAAAAAATAGACGATTTGGATGTTCTTCAACACGTGGGCAGCGCAGGAGCACCCGTGCGGGTGGCTACTGCCTCGGCGTGAAATTGCAAATGGCCGCCATGACTCGTGTCGGGTCCGTGGCGTGTTCGAGGAAGAAATGTACCGTTGACACGCTCGCGCATGTCGGAATATCCCCCTTTTCACACCCGTCCTTGTCGCCAATGTGATAGGCTTGCCCATGCCTCGGGCCTCCCCGTACTAGCATACACGCATGTACACAATCACTGAGCCGACTGCACGTAGATCTATGCTTTCCAAGGTCCCGGCGGCAACTGCAGCACGGACCGTCTTTATTACAAACGCGCATGTGCGGGCCACAACAAGGCTGGCGCATGCGCGTCAACAACTCAAGACGTCACAAGCTGGTAAACAATGCATGAATTAACCTTTTGCATGTTTGTCTTTCTATAGAATTAAAATAAGGCTATACATCTTTTGCCAAATGGGAAATGTCATATCCATGTTAATGTATTTATGGAAAGACCGACATCTAGTGTTGTGAGATATGCACTCTCATAAAAACAAAAACATGAATAACCACTTATTGAACTGGCTTGGGTGTGTGATCCCGGCAGATGGCTTTGCTTTCTCTCGGACTTGGCAGCACGAGTTGAAATACCTTTGAGTGATTCATCTCACACTATATCAGAAGGAGCAATGGCCCAACAATTGGGAAGACATGAAGACAAATGGTGTACTCTCCTGCATCTCTGCTGGTGGCCCCATGTCACCTCCCGGAAAAGCATTGTGGAATTGCCACTTTCTTGGTGTCCTGTCACTTGATTTTACAGGCAGATATATGATTCATGGGGTTTCCTTAGGTGATCATTTAATTCAACTAGAATAATTGCCATGGTCATTATAATGTCCGACGGCCCCCTTTAGTTAAGAAAAGGTTACTATATTCTGTTATATAGTTGTCACACTCACCCTCTCCCCTCCACTGGATGCTATCCTAATGTGGCTCGGTTGTGGGGATACTCTTTGTCCCATTGCCCTTTTGTTTCCCCCCAGCTGTATTTCAGCACAAAACCAACTCTTGGCTCTGACAACTCTGTCAGCTGTTTGGCATTAACAGGCCTCTGAATTACTCCTCATAATGGAACACACCATGAATACCCGGTTTTAGGCCACCACTACTCACATAAACTCTTGAGCAGATCTCAAGCCCATCATGCACCCATAAATCATTTTAAATAATGCAAACAACACATTGCACTGCTAACTTACAGGATAATCAAATTATCAAACGTGGACAATTCTCGATTGTTTTTCTGACCTTGTATGGTCTTAACCCACACTATCATTCATGCATCCCAATAATCACCATCACTCAAACCTGTTACCTCCCCTTTTTTGTTATGACTTATGTCTGCCTGTCTTTTGGTATGACTTCCCCCACTTTACCATTTCCTGCTTAACTATTTCCTGCTTCTTGTTCACCCAACAGACCACGGTCTGGGTTACACCCTTGGTAGGGTCATAGTTCACTCACTTGGACAAGGTTTCAGCACTTTAAGACCACTACAGTGGTGATCTGTGCATTATAAAAGCAAATTAACATAACATATTGCCAGATGGAATTTCCTTGGTAAATTCCTTGTTGGGGTTCTGCAATGAAGCTCTGGCAAAACATGAACCAACCGAATGTTGGTTGATCCACCTTCTGTGAACTTTTCTGGAACCTTTCTGGAGAGAAGGCGACCAAAAAGGCCACCAAAAATGAGATGGCATGCAAGGAAAGAGAAGGTGACTTCTATCCCCCAGAGGGGGCTACAACATGTGGCACTCCCCTGCTGGGCATGGCTGGCCCCCTCATGGAATTGAGACATGTTCTACTTTTTTTTCTATTTCCAGACATCTTGTGATGGAAATTGAAAACCCTGACATAATTATTGGGTTGTGTTGGGGGGCAGGTAAGCTCTGGGAGGAGTGGGTTGTTGAGGAAAGCATTAAGTGGATTTTAAGAGGTACTTTTATGAGGTACAGTGTAGTTGGTTTGCAACCACAAAAGTGTCCAGCAAAAACCTACATTAAATGACAAACTTGAGAGTTTTCACATGCTTGGTGAACATTTACTTTTAGTGATGTAGGAAATCTGGTGGCTGCTGTTTTGCTGAAGAGAGTTGTGGGGTCCTGTGCACAATTGTTCAGCACTGTTTCACACTGTCCCAAGCAAGTAGGCTCTGCTGCGTTCTCGTGTTCTCTACCTGTGTGGGCTGTGATGTCAATAGTTCCTCCTGCACAGCTTATTTTGTTATTGTTCTGATTTAGATATTCACTAAAAGCTGATCATTAGCCACTATATAGTGCTGCGAAAATCGGAAATATGTTGAGTTTTGGTGCCTCTTTTGAACGTACCTTACTTTTCCTTGGAATGTGGCATCTCTAATGTTTTCTTCACAGAAATAAATATATTTTGCTTTGTGCATCTTGCCCTTTGTGGTGTTTCTTTGCTAATCAAACACGACTATATCAGGCCTAAGAGATGTCCACACTGTGGGGTTCATTCATTAAGATGAAGGAAAACGTACAGCTGTTCTTAAGTCTTGCTGATAAACTTTTAAATTCACAGCAATAGTTAATTGAGTTTTTTTTATTGAAACAGCAACACGTAAAAGGGGGACACAGTATAGCAAATTAGAATACTTTGATGGTGTATTTTAACTTGACAAATGTCTTACAATCTACAAATTAAATATAAATGAAATCCAAACTCTGTATCTCAAGAAGGATAGAAAGAAGAATTGACTAATAACCACTCTTGTGCTTTATCAAAAGTGTGACTTTTACAGTAATAGAAAATTTGCATTTGACAGCTTTGTTCTAATGCTCGTTCATTGGGCATGCAGGATGTTTCCTTAGATTCCAAATTCTTCAAATTGTACATGTTCTCTACAAAGCAGGGACCGACTTTATTATACCCAGAGTATTTTTTAAAAGGACTTCATTGAGGGAACAATAGCATTTCAGGAGCATAAGTATAGACTTTCTTTGATAGGCCTGTGGTGAATTGTACTAATAATAGTGCCAAATCTTTCTTTGACAATGACCGCAAAGATGTACTTTCTGACATGATCAACAGTTTAGGGCACAGCTGACCATTATTGTTTCATGACTGCCACTTCAAAGCATTCATTATCCAATTAGAACAAGACAATTCATTATGTCATAACGCTCAGAGAGGGGCATAGTGCCCCTTGCGACTCCAACTCGGATCATGTTCATTTGCAGCCATCAATCAGACTGAGAATTAGCATGAGGTGCCAATGCACTCCAGAATTGGACCTCTTCCACGTCCATTTCAGATAAGGGCGATGTGTCCTCTAATTAAGTACATAATCATACTGGAACCCCAGTGAATCTTAATAAGATGAATCATACTACTAACACCTTTCTATCTTTGGCCAACATACTGCACTGCAGTATGGCAGAATGTGGGACTCCAGCTGGTCTGGCTGGGAACCTTTTTGATTGGGTAATATCTCACAAAATCAGAGGTCAATCAGCTCTGTCAAAGTTTCTGTCATTCAGAAGGAGGGAACATTCTGCACACCATGATTTACTGGTATGTTGTGTAGTTCAGCCAAACGTGCGGCTGGAACGCATCAGCCACTTTGAGTGACTGCAGTGCATGACATTTCACCTACTCATGGTCCAACTATGCCTCCCGAAACAGCCAGTGAAATATAACGGGGTAGTTCTTAAAATGTATATAGTTCAATTCCAGGTGCCAGTGCAGATTCGGGGAACAGACTCTGATAATTGTGCTACACCAATGGAAACAGTCTTATTTCACTCACAGCTGGTAAATCTTCCTACCTATCCTGTGACATGTGTACGTTTGTTCCCTGGCTCAATTCCTCCATTCATTCTGCTGTTAAAATAGCTCAGTGGGTTGAGCACTCGCTGCTGGAATCTATGAGTGATCTGCAGATCGCAGGTTCGAATCTCAGCAAGGTCCACCTACTCTTTTATCCTTCTGAGGTTGATAAATTAATAAATTAATACCAACTTTGGTGGGGTGATATTGTATGTAAATATGTTCTATGTCTCTCCACCCACTCCAAGAAAGTAGCCCACACCCAGGCTGTATCTCTGGAGCCACTAACAGCATGGCTGAAATCCTCAAAATATGCAAGGAGCTAGCTAGCCAATCCATGTGCAGGCTCTACCTCAACTCTTCCTTCTCAGGCCCTCTGTACTGCACTGCCCATCCATTTCTCCTCTAAAACTGAGGACATTCTGGCTGCTCTTTCTTCTTCCCTCTCTTCTACTCCTCTCCCTGTCCCCAGGCCTCCCTATGTTTCTCCTGTACCCCCACCTACTCTCTCCTCCTTCTCACCAATCACAGCAGATGAGGTCTCTAGAATAGTCCGCTCGATGAAGGTCTCTTCCAAACAGGTGTCTCCCTGTTCTTCTAGAACCATTAAGGACAACATCTCCTCCTTCGCACCAGCTCTTGCTGACTTCTCCAACAACTACTTAGCCTCTGGCTCGTTCCCTTCCTCTCTCAAGCACTCCCATGAGCACCCCCTTGTAAAAAAGCCTTCTACAGACCCCTCGTGTCCAGCTAACTACCGCTCTATCTCTACTACACCCTTCCATGGGAAACTCCAGGAGAAGTTGGTCTTCCCCCAACTGACCCAACACACTGAGCTCATTGATTGACCATCAATCTGGATTCTGTTTTTTTGTTTGTTTTTGTAATCGTTTTATTAACAATTAAAAATTACAAAAATATATCACAGCAACAATATTTTATATCTATTAGCATGAATCATTATTAATCGATAAATGAGAGAAGAGAAACAAAAAAAAGGAAGAAACATGACAGTCAACACCCATGGTCATACAAAGCAGAAACTAACATATATAGACAATCAAAGAAATCTGGGCTACTCCTATAAGGTATATATTAACTCAGGTCTCACAGAATTATAAAACATATGTTGACATTGCTTTCCAACAGAACTAAATCGAGAATAGAAATGTCTACTTATCTGCGCAGGCCAACCCGACATTGGATGTCAATTGAATCAATCTGGATTCTGAGCATCCAGAGGCATGGAAACTGCTCTCCTAAACACCCATGATTGGTAACCAGTGATATTAACGCAAATAAAATAACATATAACTTTTGAAAGAACCTTAAATACCAAAAACATTTTAATTAAATACGTGTATGGGGTGGGGTAAGGGATACAAATGGGTGGGGAGGGGTTTGGGGGGATTGTAATCATAGGGAAACAGTGGGGTTGGTGGGGGACCCCCAAATAAAAGAAAATAATAAAATAGGTATTTTTTCAGTAATTAAGGTTTGTTAAAAATGTGTTAAAAATGTTTCCGATATTACAGTTTTTGTTAAAATCACAGTGATTCACCATGAAGAACTGCTCACAAATCTTGACTCTAGCTCTCCTGCCGTTCTCATTCTCCTTGCCCTCTCTTCAGCCTTTGACACAGTCAACCACTCTATTCTCATAGAGCGGCTCCAAGATACCCTTGGTGTCTCAGACGGACGTTAGATTGGTTGACCTCCTTCCTCACTGATGATCGCCCCTCCTAGATGATTTTGGGTTCCTTCTCCTCCACCACTATTCTCTCTGCATGTGATGAATATCTACCTTGCACCCTTGCTCCCCTGATCTCCACCTTCTCTCCTCATTTCCAGTGTTATGCAGATGACACACTATTCTTCTTCAAGCCCCCACCTCTTCTTCCTCCTCTATCATTCCGGACTGCCATTATTCTATTGAGTCCTGGTGCACCTCCAATGATCTCTGCCTTAATGACAGTAAGACTGAGATTCTTTCTATTGGGACAGCTGCTCCCTGTTTCCCTACTGCACTCTGGCCACCATCTATGGGCTCTCCTCTTTCTCCTTCCACTGATGCTAGAAACCTTGGGATCATCTTCCACTCCTCTCTCTCCTTCACTCCCCACATCGTGGACCTTCTCAAGAAGGCCCACTTTCAACTTCACCTCCTTAGAGGCATTCTCTGTTTCCTCACTTTACCCCAGAAGTTCAATATCTCTAGAGGTCTGATCTTCTCCAGGCTGGATTACTGCAACAACCTCTTTCTCAACCCACCTCTTTCTTCCTTCTGGACTCTTCAACTAATCCAGAATAGGACTACGAGACTCATTTGGCCTCAAGTCCAGGGACCATATCTCTAAAGCCCGAAAATCTCTACACTGTGCTCCCGGATGCTGCAAATTCAAGACCCTTTGCATAATATGATATGATAGTTTATTCAGAAAGTGCCTATACACAGTGTGTTTCAAAGCGCTTCAAGGCAAGGGAGAGAACAAGGTAAAATACAATGGGCCTCATTACAAGCCTGCCGGTCCAGATACAACAGTACCTGTAAGCTTGCTGGTACCGTTGTATCCAGGTCGGCAGACTCCAAGTTGTGCTCGTGTTTGCCTTTCATTCCACCAGGTCTGACCTGGCAGAAAAAAAGGCACCCGAGAGCACAGCAAGCCTGTAGCACCGGCACAGTAATGAACCGTGCCGGTGCTACAGGCATCCCCATTCCCATTGAGCCCTATGACCTCAAATGGGAATGGAGATCTACCAGACTGGCACCCCATTACCGGGTCCGGTGGTGCCGGAAAATACCCGGTTATTGTCCATTCACTGGTGCCGGAAATATTTGGGGGTTTGGCAACAGCCTGCCGATTTTACCGGCAAGGCTACCACCAAACTCCTAATGAGGCCCAATGACATTCTTACAGGCCATGAAGATTAAGGATGTGAAATTAACTATTATACTCAGCCTGACGCCATTTCATATAGTGCAAGAGCTAAGACATAGATAAGGAAGGGAGCGGGAAAGTGGGAAGTAAATGGAGACAGACAGGCGACTACTGTACTAGGCCTGATGACATTTCTGGTAGAGCTGGAGAAAACAAAAGGTGAGGGAGAGGGGTGTAGAAAGGGAGAGGAGGAACAAAACAATTGACTATCGTACTAGGCCTGGTGACATTTTAGTGCGGGGAGGGACAAGAAATGGGAGAGGGGAGGGGACAGACGAGGTTGCTATCATACTAGATCCAGGGACAATTCTGATAGAGTAAGTGCATAGAAGAATGTAAGAGCAGGAGGGGAGGTGATAGGAAAAGGGGGAAAGGGAGAGGAGGAGATAACAGAGAGTACGCAGGCAAAAAGAGTGGAGAAGCAAGAGGGGAGAGTGAATACAATTGCAGAAGTCAGTAGTAACACATAATGTTTCAAGCCTGGATACAAGATGGAGATGCAAACAGCATGATTCAGGGCCACCATGAGAAATGTTGACGCACTGTGAATCAATGGAGTCCATAAACATCAAGTCCAGCATTGGCCACAAGACGGTGATGGTGAAACCAGAATGTATCAGGACAGACTCCTGCAGAAGTAGACTGGAGGGGGGGGATCAGGGTAGACGAATCAAGCAAAACAGGCAACACCTGTGTGCGAGAAGGGGGGGCACAAGGGAACATCACGGGGGACCAGAGTGGTGGGGATGACCTGTGGGGACAGAGGGAGTAAACACATGTTGGTGCATGCTTACCTGCTGTCTGAGTAGGGGTTCGGGCCCTGGGCCCTCCTGGTCTGAACAGGTCCAAACAGGAATTTCCCTTTTCTTTGTCTGCCCTCCGCTTCGGACGTCCAGGCAGGAGACCCCCTTGATCGAAGAGTTAAGAGCATGAAGGAAGAGGCAGGGCTTAGAAGGTGGGTAATGCTTAGGCCAGGTGACCAAGATCCACTTGCACCTGCTCCCCATCTGCAAAGGAAAAGAGGCTGGAGGGCTCCTTAAGTAGGGAAAAAGAGCAACAACCAAGAAGGCACCAGGTAGGCGGGCTTGCTAAGTGGGGAAAAAGAGCAGCAACCAGAAAGGCACCAGGTGGGCGGGGCTTAGGCCAGATGACAAAGATCCACTTGCACCTGCTCCCCATCTGCAAAGGAAAAGAGGCTGCGCTGCTCCTTACGTAGGGAAAAAGAGCAGCAACCAGAAAGGCACCAGGTGGGCGGGGCTTGCTAAGTGGGGAAAAAGAGCAGCAACCAGGAAGGCACCAGGTGGGCGGGGCTTGCTAAATCCATCATCCATAAGGCTGTCTGGGGTCTGGGGCCAGGATACCTGCAACTCTCTCTCACTAAATACTCTCCTTCCAGATCCCTTTGATCCTCTTACTGCAACTCTCTTCTGGTCAAACGCTTCTCAAAGCAGAGAGCTGGGGCAGATCTCTCTCAGCTGGCCCCCTCCTGTGGAACAGTCTCCCTCTTGCTCTCCGTCTTGAACCTCCTTCCACCCTCCCCCCCATGCTAACTATACTGCAGCCGCTGAGATTGGCAGTCTTGTCCCTCAAGAGTCCAATAGGGTCCTGGCCATCTGCCCAATTCCCACCGCCATCCACCCGCCCCATGCACTGCCCTTTGAGTCTACACTTGCCAGTTGTGTGATTTGTCTCAGCCCGCACATACCTGATGGGTGTTAGACCTCCCTCTTTGGCTTGAGATGTCCCTGCCCTTGCACTTACCTGTTGCCTCCCCAACAGGACCTCTTGCACATCCCCCCAGGGTACCCTTCAGCACTTACCCACCCACCCCTCACCCCCTTGGGCTGCCACGCCCCTCGCCAAGAACAGAGTAGCCGGCACGCACGGCATAAAAGGGAATACCGTGTGGTATGGCTCGCAAATGAGCCAATCACCATGCAGTATTCCCGTTGCGTATTCCTAATGAACCAGTAATTGTCCATTCGCGGGTGCCGGAAAAAAAATTACACCGGCGGCAGCCGTGCAAGTATTACATGCACGGCTACCGCCAATGTCATAATGAGGCCCAGATGTATAAGCACCATATAAATAACTAATACAATAAATAAAAATAAACTATGTAAAGTGTTTTGGTGAATGCACTATATAACACAGCATTATCATTCAGTCTTAAATTATGTTCACATGCTGATGATAAAGACATTTAAATCACATGGGAAAAATCCTTTCGTCATGGAACAAAACTTAGCATGCCTGATTACTAGAGTTAGCCACGGGTTTGTAAGAGCATATACAAATTGAATAGCTCAAAGAAAGGAGTGCTTACCTTTGGCCAACCAAAAACTGAACATCCTCTTTGTGGGACTTCAGCTCTTGACCCTACCCATACGTCAAAGTCCTGGTATGAAACCTTGGCGGTGTTAGCTATAAGTCTCAGTGGGGCCACTGAAGTGCCTTTCTGCAGTCACCCACACAGACAGTGCACATTGCAAAGCAATGTTCTTTGACAGAGGAGAACCAAGTTGAAGCAGCTTTAGTATTGTGCGAGGAAGGCTCTGTCAGCAGCAGCTAATTCACTTCAGTGTCTGGGAGCACCACTGTGATTAAAGCATAACCGCATAAAATATTTTGAAATTACGGTAACGTAAAAGTTCACTGATGAGCGAAAATGTAACCAGTTAACTAAACACATATAATAAGCAGTCACCTTGCCAGTATATTGCTGTTTTATTTTTTTATGCAAAAGACAAATTATATTGTTTTGCGCAGGCACACCAAACAACGTTGGCACCATATAGATGAACAGAAAAGAACATCATTTTGAGTTCAGCAAGCTATGCAAAATGCCTTATGAAACATTATTGGTTTCTGAACCATACCATTACAAGGGAGGCATACCTTAAACCGGTCAAATACCTGAAACAAAGATGAATCAACAATTAGTTCATATTCCCTCAGAATTCTCTTGCAGCATCATTGTGTGGTACACTTTTACACTGCGATGTTAACACAATTCTAAACAAGGTTACTTTGGATGGAAAACTCAAACTGGAAACTTTCACCAAAATATTACATTAAAGCGGCAGTCTGCGATAAAGTTCCTCCAAACAAATTCATGTTGTAAACTGCAGTCATTTTCACCTGCATGCAACTTTCCAATATGCAATTTCCCCAGCTTGATAATGGCAACTTTATCAGGCTACGCACCAGCAATTATGTAGAACACATACATATTGCTGTATGGCGCATCCATTTTTAATTAAGAGTACAGATAGGGAGAAATGGCATATGAGGGGCACACAGATTGTAGGTGTTGTTTGGTTATTTGCCGAACCATTGACTGCCAATGGCCATGGTGATCCCTACATCCATTCCCACCCAGTTCCTGTACTTCTCGGCCCAAAACACCTCCTCATGGGAACTCTTTGTGCTTGTTTTACTCAAGACTTACCATCAAACGTTGCACTTGAAGTGCCTGCCAGCGTTTTTTTTCAAAGCAGACTTCTGAGAGTACCTTACTTAATTGGAACATTGGTGTGAAAAAATGTCTTAATCGGGTCTGCCTTAAACCACTCCATGTATAAGCACTATGCCTGTCCTTCACTGATGCCCTGTTAAAAACAAGCAGCGGCAAAGCTAACAGTTTTGGCTTGTGTATAAGTATTAGGCAGTTGCCGGGCTATGCCATTAGATGATGAGGTACTCGTGTCATTCTGCACCTGCTATCATCAATGGCACGTCAATACAACTACATCAGTGCCTGGTAAGTGCCCTTCCCAGACCTAGAAAAAAGCCCAAACGTTTGGCATTGCCAATGCTTGTTTTCAATGAGGTGCAACATTTATTTCCTATGATAAGAGGCTCCTGTGCACTGCTCGTGACGTGGCTCTGAAGTACTAAACTATGTATTCCCTGTGCTCTGCAGAACGGTTTGTAAATTCGATTTCTTTTCATAATATATTTTTCTTTAAAATGCACCATAGCAACCTATTATTTTAAAGATTTTCTTGGGGCCGAAGCTTCTGGAATGGTATCACTTTATTTGTTCACTTGCATCAATTATGCCCACCACATTAAGAATACTTTTCTTTTGATAGGCCGAAAGTCTGTTCCACCAGAGGAGCATTTGATTACAAACCGACAATCTGTCTGGATCGGATTGACACCTCAACAACAGATAATCAATCCACGTTTAACCAGGGGCGTACTGGGAAGCCACGAGCAGCCTGAGCATTAAGGAGTCCAGCCTTTTCAAAAAAGCTTCTACCATTCCTCTGAGCACAGAGCATTGTGAACGCATTTGCGCTCATACGCACAGCCCAAAAAAAAGATGACGTCTACGCCCATGCCATGCCTGTACTCGAACACGTTCTCCGTAGAGAAAGCACCGATCTCAGCCACATTCACTTGCCACAGTGAACCACCAGTCCTGCATGGGGACATGCCCTTCTAGGTGCAGATGAGTCGCGTTTACCCCAAGGACCTCAGGAGGGAAGTGCTCTATAGGGTCGTACAATGCTGATGTGGGCTTTGGTATTGCCTTATCTCTGTTGATGATGCCCGTGGAATGAGAGGGAAGCGGAAGGCAGTGACCACACCCTGGGAGGCAACCCTAAATGAACACCAGAGCAGCCCTGGTTACTTTGATGGGGGATGCCCAGAGGACGAATGCCTGAACTGATTAGTGCCCAGTCCACCCATGCATTGATCCGCAAATACAGGCAGTGCTCAGATCCTGCTTTGCCCAATTGCACCCTCCACCAGACTATTGCCATTCTGTATACATTTGTCTACACAAATATGCCCTGAAAATACTTAAGAGAGTCCAAAATTTAACTGCCAAACTACTGATAAAGATCCGCGACAGACTGCATATTGCACTAGCACTAAACCAGTTACGTTGGCTGCCTTTGAAGACATACATATATATATATTCAGTAAAAAACTATGTTCGAGGGACATTATGGTTAAGTTGCGCTACTAAAAACCTATGAAATTCAGTAAAAAAAAACTTTGTTAAAGGGACGTTATGGTTCCAAGTAAAACCGAAAAAACCCTGAAATTTGCTAGTTATGGTAAGCTAAGCAACCATAACTCGCGCATTGCTAAGACTAACACCCCGGACATCAAAGATGACATCACAAATGTCATTGATGACATCACTGATGACATCACATGTGCATTTACTTTTCATGAAAAGTCTGTACAAGGGATTCCTATTAAAATGTTGACAAAAAAGTGTCGAGGATCATTGGAATAAATATCATGAGCTATGTAGTGCATTAAGCAATGCATTGATATAAATAGGATTCTTTTATGAAGTTCTTTACAGTATAGTAAGCTACTCATGTATAAACATAAGCATTGTGTGCAGCATACATGATTGAGGTGCAATATTCATATTCTTCCCATGTTCAATAGTGAAATGATAAATTCTTTCTTATTAGAGTTTTGCGTACTGTGCAACATGTAATAAGTAGCTAATAAAACCCACTTATTACATAATTTCATTATTACATACAAAGCACAAAGACACAACACATACACATATGAGTATAGAAAGGGAAAAGTGAAAGTGTTCATAAACTAACTGATTATCTTTATGCACAGAAATGATTGCTCTGCTTCAAACCTACTACTTCCCTATGTATAACTATCACATGATGTGACTACACCCTAAAGAAAGTAATGCAAATACAAATATGAGCATATCCAGAGAAAGTATACTAATAAAAAAATAGCAGAATAAGAAAGTGTTGATAACCTTACTGATTGTTTCATATGCTGTGAGTGGACCCTAAGTGAATTATTGTAAGAGCATATTTGAAGTATAAGTCTACAAATAAAGTACTTTTTGAATTTTTTGTTCCTAACTATTACTGGCCAAGATATATCACTAAAAGAAAAAGAGCGAGTCAGACGTGTGATGTCATCAATAACATTTGTGATGCCATCTTTGATGTCCTGGGTGTTAGTCTTAGCAATGCTCGGTCATGGTGCGAGTTATGGTTGCTTAGCTTACCATAACTAGCGGATTTCAGGGGGTTTTCGGTTTTACTTGGAGCCATAACGTCCCTTTAACAAAGTTTTTTTTACTGAATTTCATAGGTTTTTAATAGCGCAACTTAACCATAACCTCCCTTTATCAAAGTTTTTTTTTACTGAATATACATATACATAGTGTGACTTCGATAGATCTTTACTAGGATTCCCTTACTTTATATACATGTAACATAGAATATACTGAACCCCTCGCTGGTGATTTTGATGTCTGCAGATGTGCGTACGTCCGCGGACGGACGCGGACAACATCAACACTACCCAAAAACTCAGGGGGTATCTTAGATCGTTCTATCATGCCATATAAACACTGAACAAGTTCAAAAAGCAGCACATAAACTCATTATCAGGCCGATTCATGGAATAAATGTGCGCCGAAAATCCCGGCGCAGAGGGGCCAATACGTGCGCTGCGCCGAAAATCAGCGCAAAGCGCAGGGAAACCAGCGCACGTCGATTCATGGAAGTCCGTGCGCAAGAAAAGCAGAGGACGTGCGCCGAAAAAGCGCGCGGCGCAGGCCGGCGCACAGGTCAACCAACGTCGTGCGCCACAGCCACTGCGCCATCACTCCGAGCGCAGCGCACAGCTCTAAAGTAGGCGGAACACAGGGCGGGACACTCGGAATGGGGAATAAAATGGGGCACAACACTCGGAATGGGGAAGAATGTGGGCGGCACGGGGAAAGTTCAGGAGGCAAGTGCGCGGAACGCCCACACGCTCGCATACAACACGTATTCATGGAATAGAATAGGGCAAAAAAGCGCACGCTCAAAGCAGCGCACAGGCACAAACAGGCACAAACACGACCGCCACAAGAAAGCAGGCGGTAGCGTGTCTGCGCCTGCAAGAAATGTGCGCTAAAAGGCGCGCCAACAAATAGCACCTATATACAGACATAACCAATGTACAATACTGTTGCCCTCCTGGACAAATGACGTACAAAGGGGTACCCACAAACACAGACACGCGCAGAGAGAAAAAATAAACGTGTGCGTGCATACCGGGGTGCGCGGTAAGTCCCACACGCGATATGGCAGGGAACGTGGAATCGAGGGGTGCGCGGGAAGTTGCACACGCGATATGGCCGGGTACGTGGATTTCAGGGGCGCGCGGGAAGTCCCACACGCGATATGGCAGGGAACGTGGAATCGAGGGGTGCGCGGGAAGTTGCACACGCGAAATGGCCGGGTACGTGGATTTCAGGGGCGCGCGGGAAGTCCCACACGCGATATGGCAGGGAACGTGGATTCGAGGGGTGCGCGGGAAGTTGCACACGCGAAATGGCCGGGTACGTGGATTTCAGGGGCGCGCGGGAAGTCCCACACGCGATATGGCAGGGAACGTGGAATCGAGGGGTGCGCGGGAAGTTGCACACGCGATATGGCAGGGAACGTGGATTCGAGGGGTGCGCGGGAAGTTGCACACGCGAAATGGCCGGGTACGTGGAATCGAGGGGTGCGCGGGAAGTTGCACACGCGAAATGGCCGGGTACGTGGATTTCAGGGGCGCGCGGGAAGTCCCACACGCGATATGGCAGGGAACGTGGATTCGAGGGGTGCGCGGGAAGTTGCACACGCGAAATGGCCGGGTACGTGGATTTCAGGGGCGCGCGGGAAGTCCCACACGCGATATGGCAGGGAACGTGGAATCGAGGGGTGCGCGGGAAGTTGCACACGCGATATGGCAGGGAACGTGGATTCGAGGGGTGCGCGGGAAGTTGCACACGCGAAATGGCCGGGTACGTGGATTTCAGGGGCGCGCGGGAAGTTGCACACGCGATATGGCCGGGTACGTGGATTTCAGGGGCGCGCGGGAAGTCCCACACGCGATATGGCAGGGAACGTGGAATCGAGGGGTGCGCGGGAAGTTGCACACGCGAAATGGCCGGGTACGTGGATTCCAGGGGCGCGCGGGAAGTCCCACACGCGATATGGCAGGGAACGTGGAATCGAGGGGTGCGCGGGAAGTTGCACACGCGATATGGCAGGGAACGTGGATTCGAGGGGTGCGCGGGAAGTTGCACACGCGAAATGGCCGGGTACGTGGATTTCAGGGGCGCGCGGGAAGTCCCACACGCGATATGGCAGGGAACGTGGAATCGAGGGGTGCGCGGGAAGTTGCACACGCGATATGGCAGGGAACGTGGATTCGAGGGGTGCGCGGGAAGTTGCACACGCGAAATGGCCGGGTATGTGGATTTCAGGGGCGCGCGGGAAGTCCCACACGCGATATGGCAGGGAACGTGGAATCGAGGGGTGCGCGGGAAGTTGCACACGCGATATGGCAGGGAACGTGGATTCGAGGGGTGCGCGGGAAGTTGCACACGCGAAATGGCCGGGTACGTGGATTTCAGGGGCGCGCGGGAAGTCCCACACGCGATATGGCAGGGAACGTGGAATCGAGGGGTGCGCGGGAAGTTGCACACGCGATATGGCAGGGAACGTGGATTCGAGGGGTGCGCGGGAAGTCCCACACGCGAAATGGCCGGGTACGTGGATTTCAGGGGCGCGCGGGAAGTTGCACACGCGATATGGCCGGGTACGTGGATTTCAGGGGCGCGCGGGAAGTCCCACACGCGATATGGCAGGGAACGTGGAATCGAGGGGTGCGCGGGAAGTTGCACACGCGAAATGGCCGGGTACGTGGATTCCAGGGGCGCGCGGGAAGTCCCACACGCGATATGGCAGGGAACGTGGAATCGAGGGGTGCGCGGGAAGTTGCACACGCGAAATGGCCGGGTACGTGGATTTCAGGGGCGCGCGGGAAGTCCCACACGCGATATGGCAGGGAACGTGGAATCGAGGGGTGCGCGGGAAGTTGCACACGCGAAATGGCCGGGTACGTGGATTTCAGGGGCGCGCGGGAAGTTGCACACGCGATTTGGCTGTGTGCTCCCAGGCATTACCTGTACACCCTCCACGGCCCCTGCAGGCAGCACACACCACAGGGAACTACCCTGCACACCTGCTCATGTCTCCCACCACCCCCACCCCCAGCACTGTGGGCAACCTGCCAGCAGGCCCCCACCCATGGGCAACCCATGTCTCCCACCACCCCCACCCCCAGCACTGTGGGCAACCTGCCAGCAGGCCCCCACCCATGGGCAACCCATGTCTCCCACCACCCCCACCCCCAGCACTGTGGCCAACCTGCCAGCAGGCCCCCACCCATGGGCAACCCATGTCTCCCACCACCCCCACCCCCAGCACTGTGGGCAACCTGCCAGCAGGCCCCCACCCATGGGCAACCCATGTCTCCCACCACCCCCACCCCCAGCACTGTGGCCAACCTGCCAGCAGGCCCCCACCCATGGGCAACCCATGTCTCCCACCACCCCCACCCCCAGCACTGTGGCCAACCTGCCAGCAGGCCCCCACCCATGGGCAACCCATGTCTCCCACCACCCCCACCCCCAGCACTGTGGCCAACCTGCCAGCAGGCCCCCACCCATGGGCAACCCATGTCTCCCACCACCCCCACCCCCAGCACTGTGGCCAACCTGCCAGCAGGCCCCCACCCATGGGCAACCCATGTCTCCCACCACCCCCACCCCCAGCACTGTGGCCAACCTGCCAGCAGGCCCCCACCCATGGGCAACCCATGTCTCCCACCACCCCCACCCCCAGCACTGTGGCCAACCTGCCAGCAGGCCCCCACCCATGGGCAACCCATGTCTCCCACCACCCCCACCCCCAGCACTGTGGCCAACCTGCCAGCAGGCCCCCACCCATGGGCAAGCCATGTCTCCCACCACCCCCAACCCCCCATCCACCTGGGGCACCCTCCACCAGGCCCCCACCCATGTCCCCCTGGCCCCTGGTCCTGACGAAACACAATAATGGCAGTAATGACCAGCATACCCAGCACAAACACCCAGGCAAGGATTGCATGCACCCACATAGTGAATGCAATCACATGACACAACCCCAAAGGCAACTAAGCAAAAGAACACATGTCCGCCATACACACATACACAATGGGTGCAAGTCAATGTCAAAACCCATATCATGGCATGTAAGAAATCAAAGAAAAAATGACACAAGTGTAAGATAATATAAAAATGTATTAAAAAATAAAAATAAAGTAAACTCTGACAACTATCTGGGAAAGCAAATAAAAGGTCCATGTCCGGGAACAAAAATGAGAAACCAAAAAACAAAGGATAGAAAAAAGAATCGATTTTGTCCAAAGTAAACACAAGTAGAATGAAATGAAACATAAACCATTACGACATGGTGTGACCAATATGAAAGTAAAAATAAATTATCTCACAAAAAAAATAACTATATTTACAGGATTGTTCAAGGGTCCATGAGCCCAACACCACTAATTAAACCTAATACTAACTATCTAAAAAAATATGTACAAAGAAGTGGCCATTGTCCAAGCGGTCCAAAAAAAAATTTCAAATAAAGGAAACCTAGCACTAACTAACTAAAAAACTATATACAGAGGCAGCGGGCTAGTCCTGCGGCTCACTTGGTGATGTTGGCCAGGGCATCCTCGAACTCCATGTCTATGTCCTGGAGGCGGGACTCAGTCCTGGCCCCGAGGTCTCGCAGGGACAACCCCATGTGCTCTCCAAATTCCCTGCGAGCCTCCTCGAGGCACGCAGCCCGCCTCAATGCCTGATGCATGGAGATCTCCGCCCTGGCCATGGCGAGCCGCTCCTCTTCCGCCCGCTGCCGCTCCGCATCTATCCGCTGGCCAAACTCCTCCCACACGGAACACACCGCCATGCCAGGGTTGCCCTGCCCTCCGGCCGATGCCTGCCCCTCCGATCTTGATGGCCCTGAGCCATGATGCCTCCCACGTCGAGCCCGCTGCTGCCTGCGACGCCACTGCCTCTGCCAGCACGACGGCATCCAGGCTGATGGTAACCACCGACGCCGTCGTGCACGTGCCCTGCCCGATGATGCCGGCACATCTTCCATCTGCTGGGGTCCACTTGCTGTGTCGTCCACCCCTGCTGGACCTCCGACTCCCAACTGCGGGAGGGATGGGATCCCCACCGAGCTGGCTGCATTGGTTGGGGCAGGTCCACAGGGGGCCATGGTGGCATCTGGGCCGGAAGACGGCAAGGAGAACGACTGGTGGATAGCCTGCACAGAGGAGGAGAGGGCCGTCAGATTGGCCAACACATGCAGGAACCCCCCGAACATGGCCGATCCCAATTGGGCCACGTCGGCACGGTGCACTTCGTGATGACGTGCGTGCTCCTCCCGGGAAGCACGCACGGCATCACGAATCACAGCCGTGCGCATCGCGACCCCAATCAGGACCTGCTCCACACGGCCAGGGGTTCCCACGGCCGCAGGTGGAGGGGAGTCAGTTGACATGGACATCCCCTCTACCTGCGGACGGGCCTGGGACGGGGCATCCCTGCTGGTGCATGGTGGTGCACTCACAGGGTCAGGGACAGCGACATGCACAGGCCCCTCCACGGTGACCTGTGCTGCCTCCTGCCCCTGGCCCTGGACTGCACCACTTGCACCAGCAGGGATGCTCCCACCAGGGCCCATGTGTGCACCAGTGTCGGCCTCCTCCTCCTCTGTGCAAACCACCAACCTGGATGGCTCCTCACCGTCTCCCGCCGTAGCAGGCCCCTGTGGGGGCTCACCCACCCCTTCCGCTGCAGCCGTGGGGGCATCCCCGCCGCCTTGCTCCACAGCGCCGTCTCCGCCCTCTTCTTCACTAGCCGCTGTGTAGAGGGAGACAAAGAACACAAGCATCAGGCTACTGTACAATGGTCCCCTAGACAGGAAGCAATAGCAGATGAGCACCCCTGTCAAAGTACACTTCCATCATGTCCCTCCACAACACATGGGTCAGTGCAGGCGAAACACACACAGTAACAGGCATGGTGCATGCCATGCACATTTCCATGCATGTCCAAATGACTATTGAAACATTCAATGAAATGTAACTCACATGCATCATGGCTCATGCATATCACATGCACACACTACACCTCAGTCACATCCATCTGGCCACAATCACACCAAACACAGGCAAAACAAGGGTAAGGTGGGTGCGTCACTGAATCTGTGCATTGTCACACACATGAGTCATGCATCCATGGCATGCACAAGTCACAGACATGCAGGTCAGGCACACAGACATGGCTACCATATATGTACCTGGCATCAGCACCCATCCTCACCCCCATCCATGTCCAGGTACAGAGACTGCCATGCTCTCATGTCCCAAATCTGCATAGTGCTCCCCATGCCGCATTTCTACACATGCAACAACCATGTGGGTCACACATCACTGGTCGCACAGGCAGTACCATGATGTCCCAGCACACATACATGCATATATGGCACATGGCACACATACAGGCAAGTATCATAGAACCAGCACACCGCAACATGCCCTGTCTCACACAGTGATGCTTGGACACTTACCGCTCAACTCCAGACGGGTCTCCCTCTCAAGGATCTGGGCGTGGAGCGCTGGGCGTACGCGTTCCAGGACCCTCTTCTGGATGGTACTCATGTGGCCCCGGCCCCCCTCCACGAGGCGCCGGGCCTTCACAAGGGTCCTGGACCTCAAGTCCTCCCAGCGCTTCTTGATCTTCAAGACGTTGCGGGTTGCCACCCCCTCCGCGTTGATGGCAACCACACAGTCGGCCCAGATCCTCTCCCGTCCTTCCTTGCTGGCGCGGGACGATCCAAAGAGGGCATCATACTGCCCCAGGACATGCTCCACCAGGACACCAACTTCGGTGGCAGTGAAGCTGGTGCCCCTCTGCCCCTCTGGCCTGGGGTTGCCACTGGTGCCAGATGTAGAAGTGCCCGACATGGCAACCCCAGAGGCAGGTGTGGGTGGGCAACTGGGTCCTGGGGCTGGGCTGTGGAGCGATGTAATCCCAGTTGGGAGTCTTCAGTTCCAGCAGGGGTGGTCACAGCAACTGGACCCCTGCAGATGGCTGATGTGCAGGCACCAAATGGCAGGGCACGGTGGCAGCAGGCAGGCAGGCAGGCAGGCAGCAGCAGATAGCACGTGGGAGGCTGCTCAGGGCACTTGGGGGGCAGTAACTCGGCCTTCGGGGCAGGAGCGTGGTGTTCCGTGTGTTTTCGGGTGGCCAGCTTGATACGGAGTGATTTGGCACGTGAAATTCCTGCACGTCAGCGTGAAATCCGAGGAAAGGCCCTTAGCGCGTAAGTGCGTCAGCACGCATACGCGATTCTATTGGACCAGAGTCCCTCATCGCGTGAGCGCGTCTGACGTGATCCGCACGGGCGTTCCCCACTCAGCACGTGAAGACGGAGCACACGTGGAAATCCTGCACGTCTGAGTGTAATCGCGTGTAATTGGCCAAAAGTGCGCGTTCACGCCATTGGCCTATGTACGTGTATTTCATCGCGTGTAATTGGCCAAAAGTGCGCGTACACGCCATTGGCCTATGTACGTGTATTTCATCGCGTGTAATTGGCCAAAAGTGCGCGTACACGCCATTGGCCTATGTACGTGTATTTCATCGCGTGTAATTGGCCAAAAGTGCGCGTACACGCCATTGGCCTATGTACGTGTATTTCATCGCGTGTAATTGGCCAAAAGTGCGCGTACACGCCATTGGCCTATGTACGTGTATTTCAGGGCCGCGCGGCCCCTTACACAGGCAAGTACGTCAGCGCACCTGTATGCCTGCAGCGTGGGAATATATACACGCGATTGGAGTGGGAACTCGATTCCAGGGGTGCGAGGCTCACACGCTGCCTACTACACGCGCAAGGCATTAATTTGCGCACTTTTCAATAAACAAGCCAGATGCCAGGATGAACATACCGTTCCTAGCAGCAGTGGCAGTGGGCTACCAAAGGAGGATGAGGAGGAGAGTCAGGGCCAGAATATTCACACCCAGAACCAGCCTATTCGGGATGCCTGATGACCAGGTGTATGGGAGGTACAGGTTTCCAGCACACATCATACTGGACCTGGTCAGTGAGTGGGAGGATGACCTCACATCACCCACCCTGTGCTCCCAAGCACTCAGCCCCCTGCAGAAGGTCCTGAATGTACTGCACTTCTTGGCCACTGGATCCTTTCAGCGGACAAGTGCCATAGTGGGTGGTGTGTCACAGGCCACGCAGTCACGCTGCCTACACCAGGTCTTGAACATCATCACTGCACGGCCCTCAGTCCGCAGGCACATATATCTCCCCAGGACTCATGCAGAAAGGCGGACGTGCATCCAGGAATTCTATGGTGTGGCTCAAATCCCCAAAGTGCTTGGTGCTATTGACTGCACACATGTGGCTCTACGTCCTCCCAGGGCAACAGAGCACATCTATAGAAACCGCAAGCACTGGCATTCCATCAACGTCCAAGTTGTATGCAATGGCAAGGGAATCATCACATCAGTATATGCCAACTATCCAGGGTCCACCCACGACAGCTTCATCTACAGAATGTCTACCCTATGCCGGGACCTAGAGGCTGGCCAGCATGGAGATACATGGCTGCTTGGTGAGCATGAATGCCACTCCACATGCATGCATGTCAGATACTGGGTCATGACACAACACCACTAATGATACCCATCACCACCTCCGCAGGGGACAGTGCCTACCCTATCAGCCCCCACATGATGACCCCAATCCGGAACCCCACCACGCCACCCCAGGTAAGGTACAACACAGCCCACATTGCTACACGGGGCATAGTGGAGCGCACATTCGGAGTGCTGAAGTCACGCTTTCGCTCCCTTGACCGTTCTGGCGGGCAGCTGTTATATGCTCCCCGAATAGTGTGCAGGATCATAGTGGCAGCATGTGTCCTGCACAACGTTGCAACACGCCGGGGCCTGCCCGTGGACATGGTGGTGCCCCCACATCCACAACCACATGCACGCCCGCTGCGCATGGGAGGGGAAAGGGCACGGGGGGAGGCAGCCCGTACGCAACTGGTGGCCAACTTCTTCACCTAGGAATCACAGTGCTGGCTAGTGCACACTGCTCTGGCACATACCATCTGACAATCAATGATGACTCTACCTGACAATGTCTGAAAATTACTTGACAATGAACTGTCAGATACACATCAGCCTGAGATTGTTAACATGGAAGTGTCAATATGTGTGCACCCCTAGCTACACATACACCAGCTATGCATCACAATGCAAAGACACAACTCCATCAATCTAAAATGCATTGCCACAGGCGATTCACTACATGACAACATTGCCATGTCACCCACTCCCTTCACAGTCCCGCCACTGAGGACACCATGTCATGGTATGTGACAGCAAACAAACTGGCCATCACAACATGACACCAGTGTCACAAATAGCAGTGCCCAAAATGGAACATAGCCGCACTTGAGCAGCTAACCGCCCTGGGGCCACTACTACACACCTGTGTAAGAGTAATTTCTATCAAATTACACACCAACCCACCCTGAAGCCCACCCAAACAAGACACATTGCATGTAATCAATGGTAGTCTCATTACCTGAATCTGCTGGTATGTCCTCACCGTCCAGGTGTACAGTGATGGCGCCATGCAAAAGTGTCAGTGCACATCTACCGACATGTAGTGTGACTCCAGAGAGTATGCCCTTGTGAAGATCTGTGTGAAATACCTGCAAAACATGAGCAACATATGTAAGTAGAGGCACATATCATACCATCATGCATAGTTAGGTGCAACAACAATGAACACTATGAATGTCTACACAGTATTGACTATGGACTGGCCAACAGCTCATGGGAGTCCAATGTCACCGTGTAATTTGCTGTCACTTGGGCACACCCTTTGCAAGCCCATGGAAACGGAAGCAGGAGGGGTGTGGATGTCTGCTACCCAAGCATCGAAACCAAACTCAGGACAAGCCTGCATGTGCCCAGCCACAATACAGTGTATGCCCAGGTACCCACACAAGGCAACACTCTTGCAAAATAAAAATGAAAAAGAGAAAAAATGGCCATGAAAGGGCCGGCGGGGGGGGGGGGGCCACCTATGAGGTCCGAGGACAGGATGCACGCCACAATCCACCTGTGTGGATCATGGGAAAGGAAAACACCCCATAGGCTCGTGGCCCACACGGCTACTCTGTTGTGGGAGATGAGTCGCTATGGCTCTGCCCAGACCCTGCAGCTGACTCTGGAGGTGGGGGAGCTGCCTCAGAAGATGGTGTGACAATGGGAGGCAGCCCACGCAAAGCACGAGTTTGCTCCTCCATGGCTGCAAGCAGGCGGGTCTGGTAGTTCTGGTTCTGGGTTATAATCATGCGGAGGTCCCCATGCAGTAACTCCCGGGATGACCTGACCTCCGCACGAGTTGCCTGCATCTCGGCCGAGAGCGTCCGTGTCAGACGCTCCAGCTGCTCCTCTGTCCTTCTATGGGATGAAGCCTCAAGCTCTAACAGGGTCGACCTGAGGTGACGGAGTTCTTCCCTCAGGGCTTCCCTGTGGCGCTGGGACTCCATGGAAAGTGATTCCCCCAGAGTCGCCAGTGCCGCCCGCCTGTCCATGTTGGACGCCAACATATCCTCCCTGTGTGCCTGGCAGATGGACTCTGTAGCCTGCTCCAGTCGCTCCATCAGCCTTTCTGGGGGGACAATGGAAGTGGCCACCCTATCCATGGCCTGTGCAATCATCTCGGATGATGCTGCCTGTTGGGTGGCCATACCGTAGATGGACTGCTCCCATACGGTATTGCCAGGTGGCATACGGCCACCACGTTGACGGGCACCACACCTGCCTGGGGCAAGGCGGACTGCGCCTTGCTGTGCCGGCAAGGCCTCAGGCTGCAGGACTGCATTCCCTCTCTGATCTGCAGCCCCAGGAACAGGATCAGAGATTGGGTGGTGTGGCCCTGCATCCGTAACCACCGGAGGCTGATCTGCCGACACTGACATCCCCATTGAGGCCAATGGCCTGGCTGCAGGTGGGTCGGACAGAGGAGATTCTCTCCCAAGAACACTCACCTGCGACTGCACATAGGTGTCATCCTCCGAGTCTACACCTGAATACTGCTCGGGGGAGGAACCCCCAGAGACACCCCTCGACAGCACGGCCTGCAGCACTTGTGGGTTTTCACCCACAAACACACCACGTCCCTCACTTGTGGTAGGTCGGCCCGGGTTGCCCTCCTGGGACGGCTCCACCACCACATCCCCAGCATCAACAAGTGCTTCGTCCCCTGCAAAGACATGAAAGAGAAAAATGGAAACAGGCATTAGCACCATGGCATGCAACAAGGGCTGATGAACAACATAGGCAGTAGTCCTACGACACATGTCCTACATGACTGGGAGTCGTCCTATGCATTCACCATCACTGGGTCTGTAGGGGAGGCTCAGGGCATACTATGTACTGATTGGAGAGCAACGCCTGCTCACCTTGATGCCTAGCACTGCCATCACACATTGGGCGGTGATTGCCATGTCAAAGGCACATGCCATCACACACATGGCATGTGACATAGCCACCAAGTGAGGAGGGAGAGGAGGGCTACTTTTTTGGATTTCAACCACTCTGGTCCTGACATTGCATCGTCACATCAATTAGTATACATGTTGTACATGGATCTGCTAGTCCAAATTGGCAACGATGCACAGTGCCTTGTCTAGATCAACATAATGCAGTAAACATTGTGATTCCACCTCCCCAACACCTGTAACGGAATAATTTTGCATTCGTGAAGCACCGGTCAAGTAATGTTTGTAGGTGCAGCGGAGCACTGAGGGGTGGTGGGGCAGAAGGGGATGCCAGTCAACAATACTACTGGTGCTGGTGTCATTCATGTCACGCAAGTGCAGGGGTGGGTGGCACAATGAAGTGCAAGGGGGAGTGGCGGCTGGAAGTGCTGTACAAGGTAAGTAGGACTTGACGTCAAGGGCAGATGGTGTTAGGCGCAGACAAGTGCTGGGGGGGGTGGCCTATAGGGGTACAGAGACAATCATGCTGTGCTGTGGGCTCGGAGGGGACAGGGGAGGTACACACTGCCTCTGGCTCGGCAAGGTCCTTTCAGATTTCTATGTGTCCTGCAGAGTTGTCACATGCCGCAGATATGTGCCCTTGGATTGGGGATCTCATCTTGGTGAGAAGGGTGAGGCGCTATTGCCTTTGGAGCATGTGGCAGGCCAGTTTGCCAGAGGATGGCCATGATGCAGGACATTCCCTCTCTGCCACCCGGCACCTGTGGTTTGGGTTCCCAAGATCCGAGTCATGCCAGGACTCTGCATTGGCATGGGGCTTCAGACAGGTGGTCATGACCGTGGCTAAGACATCCAGTGTACCTGACATGGAGTGGAGCATGGAGTGGGCCCTGTCAGGATGGGAGTGAGCCTAAGGGGGAGCTGGATGGGGGGGACATTTTGGCAGCATGAGCCTCGACTGACACACACTTCATGGGTCGGAATACAAAGAAGGTGTGTGACAGTGGTGAGGGTGGCTTTGCCTGTGGGGTGTTGAGGGTGAGCTGGGAGGAGAGGAGAATGTGATCACTCCAGGAGAGAGGAGTGCAGAGATGGACGGAGAGGGGAAAGTCAGATGAGATCAGAGCATCAAGAGTGTGCCCTGCAGAATGAGTAGGGACAGACGGGAGTCTAGAGGGTGAGAGGGAGTTGCTGAGGTCACAGAAAGGTCAGGTGGGGGCGTCAACAGGCATGCAGGTGGATGCGTACCGCACCAAGGATGAGGAATTCTGTGTCTGGGGACATGAGTGAGGAGGAGAGGTGAGGACACTCAGAAAGGAAGTAGTACATTTGACCAGTTTTCCCAGACACAGTACGCACTGTTTGGAATGTCAAGGTGTGGTGGACAGTAACCTCACACAAGCCATTCCAGAGTGGAGTAGGTCTAAGTAGGTGTGACAGTGGCAGGAATACCCTCAGGGAAGCCGGGGGCACACCCCCCCTGCACAGTGGTGGCGGGCCAAGGAGAGGGTCAAGGATGCAGACAGAGCTGGCCGTCTGACATGTTTCCATGAGACCAAGGATGTCAAGGTGCATAACCTCATGTAAGTGACAGTTATCGGAGGAATGCCTGATGCAGCCGCAGTGAAAGGAGTGTAATTGTGGAGGAGGTTGACAGCCTTGTAGGACTTACGGGGAGTGCTAGAGATCAGAGGTGCCGCATGTGTAGGAGTTGGAGTGGGAGGCGGAGAAGGTTCATGGGAGGGTGCAGGGAGGCAGTGCAGGATTGATGAGGAGAGAGGAGGGGGGACAGCAGGAGAGGTAAGGAAGTTGATGAGATGTGGGTAGCATTTCTCAAGGAGATTGAGGTTGGCCTAAGGGCCTTGGACTGAGACGCTCCCATTACCATGCACATCATTAGTGGTATCTGAGGATTGGAAGGAGGCCAGGAGTACACCCCAACGGGTCCCACCTATGATGGTGGAAGAGGAGCAAGGAGAGAGGACAGGGACCATGTGAAGGGTCTATGGGACAGGCAAAGGCATGTATGAGCAGATGTCAGTGAGAGTTAGCTTAGAGTAGGCTCAGATGCACTGGTCAGCAATAGGGTGGGTCGCATTGGAGGGCAGGCTGCCCTCATTTGACTTTTGGCAAGCAGGTGTCGTGCGTAGGGCACGATGGTCTGAACTGTAGAAGTCATGGAAGATAGACCATGAAGAGCAGCATGGAGTGTGAGGGAATGGGGCTCGAAACCAGACGGTACCAAAGGACCCAGGAAGGAGGTGGATCTCAAGGCTACATCCACATTATGACTGCATGTTGGTAGGCATTTATATACAGAGGACGCATTAGCATGTGGTATCATTGCATGTCAGGCATGTGAAGATGAAACTTGAATGGCTGGGGGAAAGGAGAGGAATGGTATGTAAGACATCAGATGAATAGACAGGGGAGTATGAGCAACAATGTAGTGACAAAATTACTAATCAAGGGCAACTTCCATGGTGTTGGCCCATATGTGCACTGTTGCCAGTAGGGATAGTGCTGTGGCCAGATGGTGTTGCACTGAACATACTGGATGAGGCACATGGGTGCCACTATCAACTCTGCCACACACCCCCTTGACAGGCACCCAACATGAATGCTTCACACACACAACATGCACAGGGATGATACACACATGCATGTGCACTCACCGGATGATGCCTCGTAATCAGGGAGGTCTCCCACACCTTGGAGTTGTCCCTCGGTGACGTAGGATCCAGCTACGGACTCGTGTGGTGTGAGTTCTATTTCCTGTGCTGGGGACCCACCTCCAGTCACCAAGGTTGCGGCATGACTTGAGGCCAGCTTATCCTTTGCCCTGCGCTTAAGGTCATTCCAGCGCTTCTGGCAATCACTAGCTGTGCGCCTCACTACTCCAAGGGCACTTATTCTGTCAGCAATGGTCTGCCAGTGTGCCTGGCGTCTGGCATGTGTGGTCTTGGACCCTGCAACGATGACCATTTCCCTATCATGATCTGACACATACTGAACAAGTGCATTAAGTTCGGCGTCTGTGAAGCTTGGCTTCCTTGATGGGCCGGACTGTGCAGCCGTGTCTGGGGCATCAGCCTGTGCCGGACGTGCACTCTTCCTCTTGCGCTTGGAAGGGGGTGGGGATCCAGAGTGTCCTACGCCGCTGTGGACACTAGGGGCAGGAGCCGTGGTGGACTCTGTACTGGGTGTGTGTGATTGCCCACTCAGCATGGGAGTAGGTGCAGGCATTGGGGGTAGTGGGATGGGGTCAGGCCTGATCTGAGGTGCATGAACTAGGACCGACACAGTCTTGGCAGGGTGTATGAGAGGTGGGGTGGATTGAGCCACACCCTGGCTACGGGGGCCAGCAGATGACCTATCTGGCATAGATGCGCGTGCCCTGATGACACCAATGTGCACCGGTGCACGTACAGTGGACCTGCTGACCTGGATGTCAGCGATGGAATCACCCTCGGACAGGTCTGGTGCCACAATGGCCTGGTCCGACATGGGCTGATCAGGGTTGGTATCAGCCACATGACTCTCAACGGGGGGGGGGGGGAGGGGGGGCTCATGGGTGTCCCTGACTGTTCCTCCAGACTGGGGGGAACAGGGGCGCCCTGCAAGTCACAACCACGTCCCCTGTTGGATCCTCCACGGCCACCACGTGTGGCTCGGCCACCTTTGCCACCCTTACGGCTTGCACGCCTCCCAACCATGGCACTGATGGTATTGTGCGTATGGGAGTGGGTGTGCACAATTGTCCTGGGCAATTGGGTGTCAAAGGGGTTGGGTACCAGATGGTATTCGTACCCTAGTGCAGTGGCAAGGCTATATGACACCCCTGGGGAAAGATGACGGGTCACGCAACGCACAGGCACCCCAGAAAAGTTAAGGAAAGTGCACAATACCCCTCCTAGACCACGTGTGCTGATGGAAAACCCTGCACTACGCTGTGGCATCCAGTAACACAATGAACGTATGCGTGTCACACGCGGCCTAGATTGACCTCTGAAGGGGTAGGCTACACACGGGGCAAGCACAGATGTTAGATACGTGCGTGACTCACCGTCTGCCAGGTAAAAGAGCGTGAAAAAATAGCACTTTTGGTTGGCAACACCCCCGCCAAAAGAAGAGGTGTACGCTGTCTGAGGAGACAGGACAACTGTAGAAGGGGACACTGTTTGAGGGAACAGGCCCAGGAAAACCAGTACAAGAGGAAAAAGAGAAAAGAGCTGTCAGAGGTAACAGGGAGTACGAACTGGAAACGCCGTGAAGTAAATCGCGTGTGAAACGACAAGAAGTACCGAATTCACCCACTCGCTCTCCACGAAAAGCACGTACAAGGAAATAGTGTTCAACACTACCTTTTATACAGGCCCACACGTACATCGTCACTTACGGCGTGTACGTGCTTGGCCCATTTTCACCAATCACACGCTTTGTCACTCCTGCATGTGGATCCTTTTTCACCAATCACGCGCTTCGACACTCCAGCGTGTAGCTCACTTTTCACCAATCACACGCTTTGTCAATCCTGCATGTGGATCCTTTTTCACCAATCACGCGCTTCGACACTCCTGCGTGTCCCTCACTTTTCACCAATCACACGCTTTGACACTGCACGTGACACACATATGCTGGTGACGGGTTTTCGCGCGATGAGTGGGGGGTTTTCAGGTGCACATTCACTCCCTATCAGGCTGTCCACGCGTTCTAACACGAAAGACCACGCTCCTGGCCAGGAGGCCAAATTTAAGTCCCCAAGAACCCTGAGCACGCTCCCACCTGCCATCGGCTGCTGCCTGACTGCCTGCTGGCCACGTGCCCCACAGTGCTGGTGGGTGGGGGTGGTGGGGGCCTGGTGGAGGGTGCCCCTGGTGGATGGGGGTTGGGGGTGGTGGGAGACATGGATGGGGGCCTGATGGCAGGTGCCCCTGCACTGCTGGGGGGTGGGGGTGGTGGGAGACATGGGTGGGGGCCTGGTGGAGGGTGCCCCTGGTGGATGGGGGTGCAGGGGGACATGATCAGGTGTGCAGGGTAGTCCACTGTTTTGTGGGCTGCCTGCAGGGGCCGGGGAGGGTGTACAGGGTACACCTGTGGGGGCCCACCCAGCCTATTCGCATGTGATAATTCCCACGCACCCCTGTGATACACGTACCCTGGCCTATCGCGTGTTCTACTTCACGCGTCCTCCTGTAATACACGTTCCCTGGCCCATCGCGTGTTGAACTTCCCGCTACCCCTGTAATACACGCACCCTGGCTGTTCGCGTGTGATAATTCCCGCGTACCCCTGTGATGCACGTTCCCTGGCCTATCGCGTGTTCTACTTCACGCGTCCCCCTGTAATACACGTTCCCTGGCCCATCGCGTGTTGAACTTCCCGCTACCCCTGTAATACACGCACCCTGCCTGTTCGCGTGTGATGATTCCCGCGGACCCCTGTAATACACGTTCCCTGGCCTATCGCGTGTTCTACTTCACGCGTCCTCCTGTAATACACGTTCCCTGGCCCATCGCGTGTTGAACTTCCCGCTACCCCTGTAATACACGCACCCTGGCTGTTCGCGTGTGATAATTCCCGCGTACCCCTGTGATGCACGTTCCCTGGCCTATCGCGTGTTCTACTTCACGCGTCCCCCTGTAATACACGTTCCCTGGCCCATCGCGTGTTGAACTTCCCGCTACCCCTGTAATACACGCACCCTGGCTGTTCGCGTGTGATGATTCCCGCGTACCCCTGTGATTCACGTTCCCTGCCTAGTCGCGTGTAGTACTTCCCGCGTACTCCTGAATTGGAGATTGCCCGCTTTGCTTTCCTTGTTTGCCTGCCCTGTGAAGTGGTCCGGGGTTAGCGCAGCCCTTAGCGATGATTTAGCGCTTTTGATGGCTTTTCCGTGCGCGAGGGCGTTCTTGGGGGCGTTACTGGCGCTGCTGCAGGCTCGCTGCGATTCTCTGCGCCACGGCTGTTTTGGGAGCTTGAAATCCATGAATACGCTGTGCGCGGAAATCTGTTTTAGCGCACGTGCCTGGCGCAGACTATCGCAGGCGCACGCTGTGCGCCAGCCGCGTGCGCTACTTGTGCGCTGGATTCTATGAATTAGCCTGTAAATGTAATAATAAATAAGAAGTGGAACCGATATAGGTAACACAGCAAACGTCCATTTAAGCAAATGTACTAAAATAGAATATACCAAAACAAAAAAGATATGCCTCCAATGTAATTACCTCACAGAAACTGCACAGCAAGAAGCAACAGTAGACCTACACAACAGTAACAACAAAACTTACCAGAAACTAGTAAGTAAACTTCATTTTTCTTATATATGTCTAAACTTTCTGTATTAGGTACACTAAAAGTAATATATATATATTTTTTACACAGAAATGTCCAGTACTTTGGAATGGCTTGAAGAAAATGTATTTCTCACGTGAGGAAATGACTGAAGACAGTGATACTAATGGTAGACACTTCTCTATTGAAGTGGGAGAATGGGACAAAAGACTCCCCCCAATCTCCTCGTGCCCCTGGCCTAGAGGATCGCGACCCAGACACCCGCCACGAGATGAATTTGCCTATCTACCAGATGACCAAATACCCTGGTGCAGGAACATACGGATGTGCCCATCGGCCTGCCCACCAGCCTGCCCTGCTCAAGCCGACACCTGCGGCATGGATGAACTCGACTAAACCTTTCAACAGTAAATAAACACATCGTTAGAGATGCCATGACGACTTAGCCAACTGTCAGAACACCCGTGCAACCATGCACACTGGACACCCCCACACCAATCCACACGAAGAACATATTCAGTGCTATGACATAGGTGACGGACACACCCACTGACGCGCATCTTTATTATTTTTCACATAGGTTTTCCAAAATGCAGAAACGCAAGACGCACAAAGCACTCATCTAAAATGCTTGCTGACGCTTCTCCTAACCCTTGATTTGTGATGAAAAAACAACGAAGACATGATACTGCCTATGAAGCACTGTGATACTGCAACTCAAAGTGCCGTGCATTAAACATCCCCACCTATGAACCAGGCCCAAGTAGGCCGCAAGCAAGAGCCTCCACGAACATTGAACGAGCAAGAGTACAATTGCTGACCCTGCAGAATGAGCCCAGCGAGAACTGACAGCGAAGGGAGCGATGTTGCAACTCGCATGCCACCAGCCGACGCCAAGGTCGCACCTGCAAGCTAAGCCAGACACACAGTGGAAAATACAACTCTAAATGTGCAGAATTCTGCCTCAACCACGGTCTCTCCTCACGTGACCAAGCCAAACCTGACAGAGTGCCAGACCCAGGAGGGAGAAGTCGCCTGGGTCCCACGTTTGAGACACAGGTTGCAACAATGAAATTACCCAATGGACACCTACAGCGATGGGAATAGTCTGCTCTCAGGCATATGAGCAAATCCACGCATTGTCTGCACAAACACATAGTTACATATTGTTGCAAATGACAGGTACACCGCGAGCTGGGAACAACGATGGTCCCAGGCTGGGGGGCTCGCGCTCGCGTGTGGACCAATCAGAACATGGGGCACTCATCACTGACGCCATTAACCTTAGCCAATCATTAGGGGTCTTTGTATAACAATTTTCAAGTATCTAATAGAAGGGACAACCCAAGTATACCACCTGACTGACCCTTAACCACTAACAGCGTTCTCCATACGTATGCTATACTAACCCTACCACTCGAGGAACCAATCCAGAGTGGCAATAGGTTTTTTGCTAACTTTCCCAGGTGATGCAAGTAGCGCGTCATACTGAGGCAAAAAGGGGCCTGCGAGCCCCACGAATTTCGAGAGTCAGGACGGACGCGTACGATCCTAGACCCATCCCTGCCGTTATCCAATAAACAGCAGTAACACCTTGCTTCTTGTGTGTGTCTCATACTCATTTTTGGGATACGCGGGAGGAGTTGGGGCCTCCCAGCCCGGAGGTCCGCGGAAGGCCCAGCCGACCCTGGGAGAAACCCCCCGAAAAGTTGGAGGCACCGCTGAGATCTGTTTAAGATCTGCCTTTTTATTTTATTTTTCCGAGTGTTCTCGTTGCGGGGAGGCCCGGCGGTGCGGCCCCCTCTGCCGCTGCCCCCTTTTTGAGGACTACAGGACCATCACGGAACTGCGAGAAGACTGGACAGCGCAATCCGGATATTGGCCTTCGGGAGCCGGTTGAGAAGTATCCCGCCCGCGGTTGGTGAGTGTCCAGACGTGGTCCAGATGAGGGGAGGTGGCAAGCCGCTTGGAGGGGTGCACGCAGTCGAGCGGCCCCGCATAAAGAGAACTTGGTGAGTATGCCACGCCCAACAAGCAATGTGAAATTGTGAGGGAGGGGGGAGGAATAGAATACGGGAGGTGGAAGGTGTTACCAAGGTGCGCGGCGAAGGTTTGATAAATTAGTATTGACGGTGAAGTGAATGGTAGCTGGACAAGTGCAAGACCAGTCCGCTATGTTATGAAGAAGGGTGGGCGGAGCACGAAAACATCACGTGCGGCCGCTCGTAGACACTGATTGGTCTAGGTCGCGACCACCTGTAAGGGTGTGTGTGTGCGGTTTCCTACGAATTGGCGATTATTGATCAATGAGTAGATAAGGATCCCTATTGATCGATAGATAGATGACGTTTCCCTGTAGGCGGTAGCTAGCTGGTTGCCTAATACCGAAGATAATTGGCTGGTTAAGCCCTCCTGTCGAGGGGCGTATCACACGCGAGGCGACGCAGTGTGCGCAGTCTGATTATATTGTTGATTACCTTGTTCCAGGCATGACAAGAGGACAGCTGTGGGGTTAACGGGGATAGATGGCAAACTTATTTCAAACTTTTAAAACATGAAAAGAACTTACCGGTAGTTTTGGAAGAGGTCGGTGACGTCACCAGTAGGGCTTTCATAGGATACCTCGAGCACGAGGCATTGTTGGAGAGTGGTGGGGAAGAGAATAATGGTAAGGGAGTGGAGACGGAGATAAACGGTAATGATTATATCGGGGCAAGGTGAAGAGAGGGACGTGGCCGCGCACGGAGAACGCCGGCCACGACAAGTGAGGAAAGAGGAGGAGGGGTGAAATAAAGTGGGACGGCTGTATAAGCACGTCACACAGGGCATGCAGCCGCAGGGGGCTACGTGCGCCTCGGCCGTAGGGGGCCGTAACGGTGTTAGGTGAAAGAAGAAAAGAGAGAAAAGAATATATAAATGCAAATGCTATATTTTACTATTTTCTTTTAGTGGACGATCGCAAGTCCCCAAAATTACGGGGCCAGGTAAAACATCTGAAATTGTATAGCGTTCATTATTAGCAAGATAACCGCTACCATATCGAGGGAGATAACAACACAGTGTTACTATGTCATACGGGACAGGATCGGGAGGGTGGGGGAACACCCTCACTACCCCGCTACAGCATATATGTAAAACACTGTCACCCCATAGGGAGAAACTGATTAAATACAGCATAGAATGGACACAGGGAACGGACAACAAAATGACGACACCATGGCCGCCTAATGGCAGTTTCGACCCATGTGTCCAACACTCACTATTGACCCATCTACATAACACATACAAGGGGAAGAAATTGACACACCATGTGGAGGTGTTTAACTTATGGAGGATGTTCCAGGGGTCCCGACCAGGACCGAACGGAATGTTCACTGTTGGGGAAACAAAGGAGGAGAAGAAGGTTAAGGAGGAAGAACAGAATGGCGAAAAAGAGAGTGAAGGCACACAGTGCACGGGGAAAGGACAAGAGGGAGGAGAAAAGAGTAGCAACCTAAACGAAAAAGAAATAAAAAAGGAACAGGGCGACGACATGCCCCTAGCGAAGGTAGTGAAAAAAGAGGAAGAAGGTTATATCCTTTAACGGAACTACGAGAAATAGTGAGAGAACAATTAAGGGCGGCTGAGGGGTATTCGAACCCAGCATACAGCCCACCACCATATACAGCTACAGGTGGCTACACGGGAGGGGAGCCGACAAGTACGGTAGGGTCAACTTATACGAAGATGCCCGCAGGGGAGGGGAAGACTAGTGAAGAACAAATTGCAGCAATAGGACATGATGAGTGGGTAGCTGCACAGGTATTATTAAAATTGCGAGGTTAATTAACAGGGGAAGAGAAGGAGGTAGTAAGGAAAATGAACTAGGACAATGAGAGTAAGAGCGAGATGAAAGGGGAAGGGGGAAAAGAAAGGAGGAAGAGCTTTTACGAGAAAAAGAAGAGATTTTGGAGGAACGATTAGCAGAATTAAGGAATGAGCAAAATGCCCTGATCAAGCAGCTTGAGAGGGAGGAAAGAGAGAGAGCACGGGAAAGGAAAGAAAGTAAGAATGAGTTGGAAAAAATGAGGGAACGAACTGAAGAACGAAAGAGGGAAGCTGAAAGGGTAAAGGCAGCAGCAGAAAGGGTATCTCGAGCAGCACAGCGTGACAAGAAAAGAGAGGAAGAAGAGAAAGAAAAGGAAATGGAAATATGGAAGAGGAAAATACTATCAGAAACGACAAAGAAATACGAAGAAGGAAGGATGATAGAAAACATATTAGAGCGGGAAAGAGAGAAATGGGAAAGGAAGAGAGAAGAGGAAAGGCTATTGGAAAAGATGAGTAGTGAAGTAATGGAGGAATTAATAAAGAAAAGAGAGGAAACAGGTAGAGAAATAGTAGAGAAAAAAGAAGGGGAACGAGAAGATAGGAGAGGGGAGAGTGAAGTAAGGAGATATGCACGCAGAGACACAGAAGTAGCAACAACATCAGCACAAAGGGGAGCAATTGGTAAAGAAGAAATGGGAGGAACAGATTTAATAGATTTAAAAACAGTGACGATTAGGGGGAAAAAGACAGATTGGGGGTTGTTGCTCCTGGATGACTTTTGTAGCGAGGAAGAAGAAGGAATGGAGAGAGAAGGAAGAAATAGGGAAAGGGAAAGCTTAGATAAATTGAACATCACCCGGACTAACAGGAAATCACCATGGGCCTGCAGAAGAAAGGAAGACCTGGGGGCAAGTGAGGAGGAAGAGCAAGGAATGGCGGGAAGGCACACACGTGCTGCTACACCCTCATCATCCCGTCCAACATGCTCCACCACCCCGCACTCATCCCGTGCACATGCCCACCTACATCCGCACCCGCCCCTCACGAACACACAACCTACGCTGGCAGGCTTAGAGATCTCCCTGGATGCAGGCAGGAAGAACGAGTACACACGCCCACATCAAATAAAGGAAATGATAAAAGAAGGGGAAGAGATGGAGGAGAAACAGTTACGAGCAGGGGAAATATGGACATAACAGACGATGTAGAGGACACGGAAGAATAGGAGGGGTATACGGACTCGACTCTGGGGAACCCAGGGGGTCAGACAGGACACAACCTAATGCCACTTTTGGAGAGGGGAGGGGTTAGACCACAATACGTCCCTTGCAAGCATGCAGACAAGGAAAATATAAAGTGCAGGCTCCCATCATTAAGTGGAGGTGCGGGGAAATGGATATATGAGATGGAAAAACACACCGCAGGACAGAAACTGGCAGTAGGAGACGTGAAGGGCCTACTAATATCAATATTGGGGGATGCAGCAGATGACATCTGGAAGAGAGCGGGCTTCCCCGGGGTCACAATAACAAACACACCACACGACAGGGCGCCATTCGCAAACTGCAGACATGCATTATGGCAAGCACTGAGGGTACAGTACCCAGACACATCAGACATAGGAGCAATTACATCACGCAAGATGCGTGAGAACGAAGATCCTGTTGATTATATCCAGGAAATTCAAGAGAAGTGGCGTATGGAAACTAGAGAGCAATGGGACAAGACACCAGCAATATTTTATCATATACTAATACAAGGGCTCCCGGAAGCAGTGCAGAAACAATTGAAGAAAGTAGTGGGGGTGGAAGCAAAGGCTTGGCCGGAAATACAACTGACGATAGAACATCATTGTAGGACATGGCAAGAAAAGATGAAACAAAAGGAAGAGGATAGGAAAGCGGAAGAGGCTAAATTAGTGCAGAAATAACGTACTAAGTACACGATGGAAGGTGCACTAATAACTACACCTACAACAATGACACCAAACCCCACGCAAGTGGTGGCCGCACAAGATTCCTCCCAAATACAATCATCACAGATCATAGCACAACAGCTGCCACCACCCCCACCATACACGACTAACAATGGAGGAGGATACTCAACATCAGGAGCTGGATATTATAATTACAACAGGGGAAGGGGAGGAATGATGAGGGGGAGGGGATACGGCTATAACGCACAACAGCAATGGGGAGGATTCAGAAGTTTCTACCCCACTGGGCAACCAGTATACCAGGACAATTCAGGGAGTTTCCCATGGCAGACCAGGGAACCACCTGTATGTTGGATTTGTGGATTATTAGGACACATGTCACGCACATGTAGAATGAGACCCGGCACACCAGCATGGGGAGAACAGGGACAACAAGGGCCTACAAGGGAACAGCAGGGTCACCAACAACAGCAGGCACAACCGGGCAATACGCAGCAACACTTAGTAACACAACAACAGCCACAGACATATTCACTACCGCAACAACAGGTAGCGATATCACAACAACCTCAAGTGCAGCAAGTACAGCAGCCCACTCAAATTCAGGACCATAAGGTAACCTCCACAAATACACAGCTACAGCAAACACAACTGGGAAAGGTGACAGTCCTGGGACACAACCCTTACACAGGAAGTGGTCAATCATTATACCCACAATAGGACAGCCCACAGACGTCCTTGGTGTGTCCCATCCTGTCGGTAACACCTAATAGTGCGGAGGAACCATGCATAGAGGTAACGATAGGTGACAAAAGGTTATAATTCCTTGTTGACACTGGGGCAACCGGGTCTTGCATAAGGGAAGGTAAATTTAAGATGTCAGGTGAGGCCATGAACACCCAAGGATTCTCTGGGGCTAGGGGGTTGGTTCCCTTTACTGATAAAATCCCCTTATCGATAGGGGATTATGACATGTCCGTCCCGCTTTTATATTCAAGGGACTCGCCAGTAAACATACTTGGGAGAGACATAATGAGCAGGTTGAATATGACAATCTCCTTCACGGAGGACGGCATAATTTGTTCCACTCCTGGAATTCACTGCAGGGCAAATTATGCAAGCATACTGTGGGCAGACAGTGATTAGGGCTGAGC
Organism: Ambystoma mexicanum; assembly: GCF_040938575.1. NCBI lineage: Eukaryota > Metazoa > Chordata > Amphibia > Caudata > Ambystomatidae > Ambystoma > Ambystoma mexicanum. Next base: position 1,180,673,860 of record NC_090929.1, read on the forward strand.
CAGTAGATGGCGAACTGTTCCAGTATGGAACAGACATGGCATTCGCATGGATGCCAGGAATAGAAGGGAAGATCTGGAGGAGGCCAACAGCCTATCTGTTCAGACCAGAAACACCAGCCAATGAACCAGAAGGAAAGGTGATTTCAGTGAGCATCGAGAGCATTATAGCGACTGCTGATTACATCGCAGTACCTGCCCAAGACCAGGAAGGAAGAGCATGGGCAGTGATAGCACTGACTGAGGGATGCAGGCTCACCCAGGTGTCAGACGAGGAGCTCTTTTCAGAAGACAAGGAAGAGGGTGAAATGGTATTTATGATGAGTGTAGATATATGGCTAAGAGTGACATACAAACAAGTGGCACAGAAAATTGCAATGGCACTTGAAGCACCCACATCTACCCCAGTTCCCTTTTTCGAGGAGGATATGGCAAAAGTTCCAACATCATTGTGGATTACTAGTCCCTATGACGTGGGTTGCATAAAAAGTATCGGGGGAGTAAGAATAAAACTGAAAAAGGGTGCAATACTCCCTATAGGGAAGCAATACCCACTATCAAAAGAGGCAGATGAGGGCATATATGAAACAATAACGGCCCTTATAAATAATGGCATATTGGTACCATCAGAATCACCATGCAACACGGCCGTGTATCCAGTGCGCAAAGCTAAAGGAGGGTCTTGGCGTTTCATCCAGGACCTCAGGCCCTTGAACAACATTGTAGAAGCAGAATACCCCATAGCAGCAAACCCGGGCACCATATTATGTGGAATTCCAGCAGAGGCATCACGATTTACAGTGATTGACCTCAAAAATGCCTTTTTCTCAATACCCCTGCATCCAGATTCACAAGATCTAACCAGCTTCACGTACAGAAACACAAAATGGAAACACACCAGGTTACCACAAGGGTACTGCGAGTCACCCTCAATTATCAACAGAGTAATACAGATGGACTTGGGAAACATTGAATTGGAAAGTACAGTGTTGCAATATGTTGACGACATAATAATTTGCAGCACAAGCGAAAAAAGGTGCAGGGAGGACTCATTGAAAATGCTGCCAATATTGGCTGAAAAGGGTTACAAGGTAGACAAAGAAAAATAACAGTACTGTCAGGAACAAGTATTATACATTGGTCAACTGATATCCCAACACGGAAGAAAGATTGCACCACAAAGAGCACAGGCTATATCAAATACGCCATTACCACAAACAGTGAGGGAGCTGCAGCAGTTCCTGGGATTGTGCAACTACTGTAGAGCATGGGTATTTGATTACAGCTCATATATAGGACCCCTACTTGAAGCATTGAGAGAAGCAAACAAAGGGGAGAAAAAATTGGGGTGGACAATGGAAATGAAGGAAGCATTTGACGAATTGAAACACGCAAAATCAACTGCTCCGGTACTGGCCACCCCAGATTATGAACGACAGTTCTTTATCTTTTCACATTGCGACTCAGCAGTAATGAAAGCAGTATTGGCTCAAAAAACAAGCATGGGATACAAGCCAGTAGCATTTTACAGCGGTCACTTGGATCCTGTTATGTTAGGTCATTTCCCTTGTGAACAAGGCCTCGCCGCAGCTGCCTTTGCGGTAGAGAAATCATCATCTATTACAATGGGGTGCCCGACCACACTATTTGTGGAGCATGCACTATTTGCAATATTGAACAAGCCTAAGTCCACACTAACCACGCAGAGGGCGTCAGGTTATGAGATTATCTTATCTAGACCAGAACTATCTATTGTTAGATGCAGCACAGTTAATCCTGTAAGGTTTATAGCGGAAGTTATTGAGGAGGGTGACTATGCTCATGATTGTACGCAGACTACCGAAATGTACTCATGTACTAGAAAAGTTGAAGAGGACGCGCTAAATGGAGGAGAGCTCTTGTTCATTGATGGGTCATCAACAATAGACCAAAGTGATGGGATAAGGAGAACTGGGGCAGCAGTTGTAAAATTGACAGAGGAATTGGTGTGTGTGGCGGTGAAATGTGTACAGTTACCACAACATTATTCTGCTCAAGCAGCAGAATTAGTTGCACTGATCTTGGCGTTGCAGGAAAACTTTGACAAAAGAGTTACTATATATTCTGATAGCGCATATGTCACGTCAACTGTCCACTCGGGATTGACAAAATGGTGGAGAAGGGGGTTTAGGAGAGCAGATGGCACCCCAGTGCAACATGCTCTCTTGTTAGCTGAATTAATTGAAGTAATAAATAATCCCCAGGAACTAGCTTTGGTTAAATGTCCCGCACACACTAATGGAGAAGATCACATCTCAAAAGGGAATGAAGCAGCAGACGCACATGCCAAGTATGCTGCGTATTTTGGTGAATTATGGAACCCCCAAGAGTCAGAGAGAGGGAGAGTGAGGGGGATAGCTAAAGAGATGTTGATGAAAGAAGGGTACACCCATCTCCCAGCCACACAGATAATGGAATTACAAGCGGCCGCACCAATGGCAGAAAAGGAGATATGGGTAAAAAGAGGATGTACAATGTCACCAACTGACGCACTATGGCGTCAGGGTAACACTGGAAAAATGGTTATGCCGTTGGCACTATTGAACACCGCCCTGAGCCAGCTCCATCACCCAGCTCATACAGGGAAGGAAGTTATTGCAGCATGAATTAGGGAAGATTGGTTCTGCCCCGAGTTAAATTCTCATGTAACAAATTTTATCAGCAATTGCCTTACATGTCAACAGTTCACGGCCGGTCACACGCTGCAAGTGATAAAAGGTACTATACCCCAGCCAGAGGGACCCTTCCTGCACATTCATATTGATTATGTTGATATGATCAACGTATGTCAAGGAAATAGGTATATGATTGTAGTAGTATGCCCATTCTCCAGGTGGATTGAGGCAGGACCCTGCTCACATTCGGATGCGTTCAGAGCAGCAAAATTTCTAATGAGGGAGGTTTTCCCCAGGTGGGGAGTGTGCGAAGTACTGCGGTCAGATAACGGCCCGCACTTCGCTAATGAAATGTTTCAGCACATCACGCCCTTACTGAACATCAAGCATAAATTTGCGTGTGCATATCACCCGCAGGCCAACGGTGTATGTGAACGCCTGAATGGCCTATTGAAGGAGGCAATCGCAAAGATACAGCAAACAACAAAGAGAGTTGGTTGTATTGCCTTCCGCTAGCTCTATTTGAGCTAAGGAATAGACCAGGGTCTGACAACCACCTCACTCCTCACGAGGTGGTGACCGGACGTCAAATGTGCCTTCCTCTAACGCCAACATCAAGAGCATTCACAGACTATGAAAACACTGCAACTGTTCTTGGTGATGAAATGTACCAATATGTGTCTTCTTTGATTACTAGTGTAGTGTTTGTGTCTCAACAGCTCGAGCGCACGTGGGGCGGGTCTAAGAGTTATCAACAAGAAGACACCGACAGAGAATTGGAAAAGGAAAAACTGTGCAAAATTGCTAAAGGTGACCACGTGCTACTCCGCAATTTCAATAGAAAGTGGAACAGCCCACGCTTCACTGGTCCCCACCTGGTAGAGGAGGTATCTACGAGATCAGTAAAGTTGCAGGATAAGCATGCTTGGAATCACCTACACGACGTGAAGATCTGCAAACTCCAGACCCGCCCTAGCGTTACCGACAGGGCCTTAGGAAGAACAGCGACAGCGTCACCTACGGAGAAGGAGACGTCTACCACAGCTGACGACCTTAGTGTCTCCATACCCTGTCACCCCCCAGAATCCCCAGAGACAAGTACTGAAATAGACACTGGTGATTTGCATACCGCCCATCCCATGGTCACGAGATCAAAGAGTAAACAGACTTCCGCCAGTTGAGCCCCAAACACTCTGCCCACAAGCCCCCTGCCCACTACAGCCACCACCCAATTGAAGGACATTGTTTTTGCACGCATACACATGTAAACACTTGTATGTTTTCTTTTTCTTTCTCGCACATGCAGGTAACGTGTGTAATTGTATTGCTAAGAAGATAGATAACTAACAGCGTACATTGCCCAGGAGTAGATGCTACCCACAGACGATAATTACCCTGAAGCCCTATCACACCAATTTGTATATCACATAAAAAGGCCAAAGTAACTAAAAAGAAGGAGGGTACGTGTTTACTACACCGCATTTATCTTGGCCATAGAACAATCAATGCCCCATCTTCACCAGCACTTAACTGCTCTAAGAGATAGATCGCTTAGATTGGCGTGGGAACAGCTCTTCCCTGGGCACTGAACGACTACCTGATAGGGAGGGCTTGATAACGACAACTAACAATAATAACAAGCATATTGAGAATTTTCAGGCGGGTAACTTTAACGTTGAAAGAATAATCTGCCGGACTGCAGCAAGGTAAGAGCAAATGCCGGTGAGACTAGCCTTTGTAATAAAAATGATAGGGGTTTTGGTGATCACTGGTTTTTTGGCTGCCTCTGTATGGCAGAAAAGTTATGCTATCAATATTTTGGCTGCACCCAAACCTAACGTACTCCCACCCACGGCTGCAACAGGTGTTACGTCAGGTGGTACTAGAAACCCTCCACATAAGGGAAGTAGAGTTAAACGCAGCACATACTCAGATAATAAAGGTATTGATAAGTACATAACAGATTCAGCACACGTCTCGAACAACATGTGGTACCAGCACATGACCCAAATAGGTAAGCAGACAACAGAAGACAGCTGCTATGTCTACTCATTGATCCCATACGCCATGAGCGCTTCTTGAACATTCGTTGCCACAGAAATAGAAGAAAAGACGGAACGATGTATAATCTACCTGGCACTATTCCAAACGAGAGGGCGATTTCAAGGAACGGTGGTGAGACTGGTGTGGAAAACGCGAGACACATATCCATACGAAAACAACTTCCTCAAGTCTTATTTGAGTTACCACAAGAGCAGTTTGCATGCTGAAGCATTCAGATACATGACAAGTGGTCCTGAAAAAGGAGAAACGAAGAAAGTAACACTACAATACCTACCATGTGACTGGTACGCCACTGAAGTTCCTGGTTCACAAGGCTGTTGGGAAAGACCACTGGTAACAATAACGGGGAAGGTATACATGAACAATAAATGGGACATAGGAGTGGTTGGCAGCAACATGGTAACAAGAGAAAATATTACCACCATTGATGAACACAATAACAGATGTTGGACGATTTGGAGCAAGTACGTACCCATGCTGACATGGATGGACAAGGATGAAGACCCAATGAGCATACTGCCGCTGTCTGCACCTAAGCTATGCTACCAACACAGAGGAGAAGTGGACGTGGGATACAACACCAACTGTGCCAGCGTGTTAGAGTTACCAGAGGGGGGAGCAGGAACAGCAGTATTAATGAGCCACTACTGGGCCTGCGGAAACAAGGCATACCACACACTGCCCCCTCTGTGGAACGGTATATGCACAATGATACACATTAATGTAGCATCACTAGTGGTGCCCCAGAAACATGTGAACATGGTGAACTTCCCCAAAATGGATGAAGGAAACAAGAGGAAGAAGAGATCAGTACAATCTCAGAGGGGGTCAGACAACGACAACAACAACAATAATGTCCTGAATAGAAAAAAGAGACAAGGAGAACCTCTGACAGGAAATTACCTATGGGGAAGGTCGGAAACAGCACTCACTTCAATCCCACCAGAACACAGATTATTCAGCAGAGCAGCAATGTTTTTCTCGTCAATAATACACCCTGGACTACAAGCTTATGCAAACGCAAAATGGCTCCAGATAACCCGATGGGAGCTGATGATGACAATTAATTCAACAGTAAATGGATTCAACGCAATAAAAGAGGAACTGCGAGCAGTGAGGATGGTAGCACTACAGAACAGATACGTATTAGATCTCCTTACAGCAATGGAGGGAGGAGTTTGCGCAAAGATAGGACAATCATGCTGCACATTTATTCCTGCTAACGATGCCGACAATGGTACACTCACCGAAGCAGTATCACAACTGGCCCAGATGCACTCCAAAATGATGGAAGAAAGTAAAGGAGTGAAGAAGGATGACAGCTGGTTTTCATTGTTATGGTCATGGAAGCCATCATGTTTGTCGGACGGGCTGAAGATTATAGTTGGATGTATAATACTGGCTGGAGCTGCACTGATTATAATAAGGTTCTGGAAAGCCCGGAAAGCACGCACTACAGACGAAATGATCGAAATGGTTGGTATGCACCCCTTGATGCCAACTGATGATGGCCAGCACACAGACACAATAATAAAGGAAAGAGAAAAACTGTGCAAACAGATCATCACCAACCACCTGGACCCGCCATCCGTGAAGCTCGAAAACCCAAGAAACCCGAGGAGTTACATCGGGAAATGGGTATACTGCACACCTGGAGGAAGTTGTGTGTATATGTATTGGTCATTTGAGGACCATGTCAACCACTATGGACACCTAGGAGGAGTAACTAAAATATGGAGAGTAAGAGGAGATAAGGAAAAGGATATGTTTGTGGTCGACAAGTCGACCAGAGGGGGGACTGAAGTGGGAGAATGGGACAAAAGACTCCCCCCAATCTCCTCGCGCCCCTGGCCTAGAGGATCGCGACCCAGACACCCGCCACAAGATGAATTTGCCTATCTACCAGATGACCAAATACCCTGGTACAGGAACATACGGATGTGCCCATCGGCCTGCCCACCAGCCTGCCCTGCTCAAGCCGACACCTGCGGCATGGATGAACTCGACTAAACCTTTCAACAGTAAATAAACACATCGTTAGAGATGCCATGACGACCTAGCCAACTGTCAGAACACCCGTGCAACCATGCACACTGGACACCCCCACACCAATCCACACAAAGAACATATTCAGTGCTATGACATAGTTGACGGACACACCCACTGACGCGCATCTTTATTATTTTTCACATAGGTTTTCCAAAATGCAGAAACGCAAGACGCACAAAGCACTCATCTAAAATGCTTGCTGACGCTTCTCCTAACCCTTGCATTGTGATGAAAATACAACAAAGACATGATACTGCCTATGAAGCACTGTGATACTGCAACTCAAAGTGCCGTGCATTAAACATCCCCACCTATGCACCAGGCCCAAGTAGGCCGCAAGCAAGAGCCTCCAAAAACATTGAACGAGCAAGAGTACAATTGCTGACCCTGCAGAATGAGCCCAGCGAGAACTGACAGCGAAGGGAGCGATGTTGCAACTCGCATGCCACCAGCCGACGCCAAGGTCGCACCTGCAAGCTAAGCCAGACACACAGTGGAAAATACAACTCTAAATGTGCAGAATTCTGCCTCAACCACGGTCTCTCCTCACGTGACCAAGCCAAACCTGACAGAGTGCCAGACCCAGGAGGGAGAAGTCGCCTGGGTCCCACGTTTGAGACACAGGTTGCAACAATGAAATTACCCAATGGACACCTACAGCGATGGGAATAGTCTGCTCTCAGGCATATGAGCAAATCCACGCATTGTCTGCACAAACACATAGTTACATATTGTTGCAAATGACAGGTACACCGCGAGCTGGGAACAACGATGGTCCCAGGCTGGGGGGCTCGCGAGTGGACCAATCAGAACATGGGGCACTCATTACTGACGCCATTAACCTTAGCCAATCATTAGGGGTCTTCGTGTAACAATTTTCAAGTATCTAATAGAAGGGACAACCCAAGTATACCACCTGACTGACCCTTAACCACTAACAGCGTTCTCTATACGTATGCTATACTAACCCTATCACTCGAGGAACCAATCCAGAGTGGCGATAGGTTTTTTGCTAACTTTCCCAGGTGACGCAAGTAGCGCGTCATACTGAGGCAAAAAGGGGCCTGCGAACCCCACGAATTTCGACAGTCAGGACAGACGTGTACGATCCTAGACCCATCCCTGCCTTTATCCAATAAACAGCAGTAACACCTTGCTTCTTGTGTGTGTCTCATACTCATTTTTGGGATACGCGGGAGGAGTTGGGGCCTCCCAGCCCGGAGGTCCGCGGAAGGCCCAGCCGACCCCGGGAGAAACCCCCCGACACTATATAAGCAAATTAATAATCATTACTTTTTTTTAACAGACCATACAAACAGTGAAACTAATGTAGCAAAAGAGACATTAGAAAATGCTCTGCAGCGCATGGAACAAAAAATGGATATGCTTATGGAAAATTTCAATCTTTTAAAACATTTTGTGGAGGACCACATAAAAGAAAAAAATAAATATCATTGTCCCGCATGCACCTGTTCCCCCTCTCCATGTCACAGTCAACTATCCCCAAACCCTCAGTACCTAGAAAAACGTTATGATGAGACTTCCCTCCCTTCATCCCCTCCCATCCATCCTCACCAAACCCCTAATTCCCCTGTATTTGTGTCAGTTTCTGCTTTCCCCTCTCTTTCATAAATTTAATATTTGTATATAATAAAAAAAAATATTATGTGTGTTTTAATTCATTCCTTTGGGCCTCATCACGAGTTGGGCGGTAACGCTGGCGCTAATAGCACTGGTGCTATCTGCCCTACCTCCAAACCCACCCGCGCTATTAGAGCCGGATCACGGATTTGGCAGATTTGGAAATCCCCATTCCCCATTGAGCCCATTTGGCAATGCCCCATTCCCCATTGGGCTCAATGGGGAAATTTTGCGCTCATACTGCCGGCGGATTTCCCGCCTGCGGTATGAGCGTGAATTTTCAGTGGATTTCCCCAAGCTCAGAGCTGGGGAGATATCCGCCGAAGCTCTGATTTGGCAGACCCTTAAATCCGGCGGTAACAGCGCTACCGGCCCTTTGTGTCTTATTTTTTTTAAAAGGCAGTTGGGGTGTCTTCAGACAGCACGGGTGTCCGGAATGTCTGTAATTAACCAAAATGGGTGTGTCCTAAGGACACTATACCTGTCCGTACAGTCCGCAAGCAAAATGGGACTGTTCTTAGAACACAATCGGTGTCCGGAATGTCCGCAATTAACCAAAATGGAGATGTCCTAAGGACACTATACCTGTCTGTACTCTTCGCAAGCAAGATTGAACTGTTCTTAGAACACGATCGGTGTCCGGAATGTCCGCAATTAACCAAAATGGAGGTGTCCTACGGACACCATACCTGTCTGTCCTGTCCGCAAGCAAAATGGAACTGTTCTTAGAACACAATCGTTGTCCGGAATGTCCGCAATTAACCAAAATGGAGGTGTCCTCAGGACACTATACCTGTCCGTACTGACCGCAAGCAAGGTGGAACTGTTCTTAGAACACACTAGGTGTCCGGAATGTCTGCAATTAAACAAAATGGAGGTGTTCTAAGGACACTATACCTGTCCATACTGTCCACAATAAAGATGGAACTGTTCTTAGAACACATTCGGTGTTCGGGATGTCCGTAATTAACCAAAATGGAGGTGTCCTAATTCACAATACCTGTTCGTACAGTTCGTGATTATAATGGGAGTGTCCGTACTGTCCGTAGAACATCTACGCACATGTGCACTACACCCATAGGTCCTACAAACATTGCGCCTGTCCGTAACTGTCCGACGCATGTGGGTTGCACTTTGAATTAGTTTGAGGACCCGAACAATGTCCGTAGAACACCCGCGCACATGCGCACAACTGTCCCTGCACATTTGGTCACGTAGTAGGTTGAGTTCCTCTACAACTTCCTCCGTTTCTGCTCCTGTCACCACAAGAGAAACTCCTGTGGGACAGCGCATCCCTCCAGCTGCCTCACAGGCCATTCATGATGCTGTTGACCATTACCTTTTGAGGGTCAAAATATTGTGTATGTACTGCGACGCAGTACTCTGCAGGGGAGAGAATCTTCTGAGTATTTTCCAGACTGCAGTCAAGGAGCACGAGAAGGTCTGCCCACTACCTGAATAAGGCCCACCCTACATCTTCCTCTCTCCAACTGCCTTTTCTTATCCCCGTGGTTGGTGTCCCTCCCTTATCCTCCTTTCCCCTCCTTTCCTTGTGTGTCGTGTGTAAAAAAATAATATATATAAAACAACAAAAAACAAAAAAAAGGCTCTTTTCAGAGCCGCCTTTCACAGTTTAAAAATAGAAGTGACAAATAAATAGTTCAGGGCCCTGTGCATTTTTTAGAAGTCCGCGGACAGTTCACGGACATTTATTTTTGGGGTGCTGCCCTATCATAACCATTGCACTTTTCTATGGGAGAAAGTGGTAGCTCTGAAAAGAGCCTTTTGCTGGTGTTTTTTTGTGTTTGAAAAATTTCAAATGGTCAACACCTACTGCAAAATGGATGGCTGTAATTCCAAAAAAGGTTGCAATGAATTTTGTACATTTCTCAGAAAAATCTGATTGCCAGCATAAGTAAGGTGGACTCCATCTCTGCGAAAAATGTATGTGCTACGAAACATGATATATTAATTGTGAAAAGAAGACATGCCAACATCTCTTAAAAAGGCACAAACAGTCTTATTGACAATGTGCCTTGCTTTCTCCATTTGTGGACCAAATAATGAAGAACGCAGCCACATTTGTCTCTGTGCAATAGGAGAAAAAAGTACTTGTCCGCAATTAACCAAAATGGGTGTGTCCTAAGGACACTATACCTGTCCGTACTCTCCGCAAGCAAGATTGAACTGTTCTTAGAACACGATCGGTGTCCGGAATGTCTGCAATTAACCAAAATGGAGGTGTCCTACGAACACTATACCTGTCTGTACTGTCCGCAAGAAAAATTGAACTGTTCTTGGAACACAATCGCTGTCCAGAATGTCCGCAATTAACCAAAATGGAGGTGTCCTCAGGACACTATACCTGTCCGTACTGTCCGCAAGCAAGATGGAACTGTTCTTAGAACACACTAGGTGTCCGGAATGTCTGCAATTAAACAAAATGGAGGTGTTCTAAGGACACTATACCTGTCCATACTGTCCACAAGAAAGATGGAACTGTTCATAGAACACATTCGGTGTTCAGGATGTCCGTAATTAACCAAAATGGAGGTGTCCTTATTCACAATACCTGTTCGTACAGTTCGTGATTATAATGGGAGTGTCCGTACTGTCCGTAGAACATCTACGCACATGTGCACTACAACCATAGGTCCTAGGAACATCGCGCCTGTCCGTAACTGTCCGACGCATGTGGGTTGCACTTTTAATTAGTTTGAGGACCCGAACACTGTCCGTAGAACACCCGCGCACATGCGCACAACCGTCCCTGCACATTTGGTGTCCTGCAGACAGCCGTACCATTCGCGTACATGTCCGCAACGTCATCATGTGACCACACCCAAGCTGAGCATGTGTCCTGATTTGCGGACACTGTCCGGGTCCCGAACATTTTAAAACTACTTTTTGGGACAATCCAAAGTATATTACAGTTAAAGTTCACCATTGCACATGTCGCTGACAATGTCCCTGGCATTCTACATACTTTTTGGAACTTTTTGGGCCTTTTTTGGGTGTTTGATCTGTCCACGGACAGTGCAGCTGTCTGCGGAGCATGCACCTGCACCCCTATAAAAGGCCACACCACAGAGCTCATCTTCATTCTGTATTTCTACTATTGAAGATTGACCTACTTTTGCTGCCTTTGCTGCTCTTGCTGCGATTGCATCATCAAACCTGATGGCATCCATGGCTGCTGCTGTTCCTGTTGGTGCTACTTCTGCCTCAGCACCACCCCAACCCCTCCACCACCACCACCTCCCCAAGGGCCTGCAGAGGAGAACAGGCATGAGGATGTAGAGGAGACGGATGAAGAGGATGAAGAGGATGAGGTAGTGGAAGTCTCTACTACCAGCACTCACTGTGAGTCTTGGGTGTGGTGGTTGTTTAACACTCTTGGTGGAGTGTCAAACACCTGCAATCAGGTGCTGAGTCATGGGAGTCCTGGTTCGTACAGCTTTGGCACGACATCAATGTAGCGACACCTAAAGGCGTTCCATGGTGGGACTATTTGCAAGGTTGTACCTTGTGATCATGTAGTAGGTTGAATTCCTCTACAACTTCCTCCGTTTCTGCTCCTGTCACCACAAGAGAAACTCCTGTGGGACAGCGCATCCCTCCAGCTGTCTCACAGGCCATTCATGATGCTGTTGACCATTACCTTTCGAGGGTCAAAATATTGTGTATTTACTGCAACGCAGTACTCTGCAGGGGGGAGAATCTTCGGAGTATTTTCCAGACTGCAGTCAAGGAGTACGAGAAGGTCTGCCCACTACCTGAATAAGGCCCACCCTACATCTTCCTCTCTCCACCTGCCCTTTCCTATCCCCGTGGTTGGTGTCCCTCCCTTATCCTCCTTTCCCCTCCTTTCCTTGTGTGTCGTGTGTAAAAAAATATATATATAAAACAACAAAAAACAAAAAAAAAAGGCTCTTTTCAGAGCCGCCTTTCACAGTTTAAAAATAGAAGTGACAAATAAATAGTTCAGGGCCCTGTGCATTTTTTAGAAGTCTGCGGACAGTTCACGGACATTTATTTTTGGGGTGCTGCCCTATCATAACCATTGCACTTTTCTATCGGAGGAAGTGGTGGCTCTGAAAAGAGCCTTTTGTTGGTGTTTTTTTGTGTTTGAAAAATTTCAAATGGTCAACCCCTACTGCAAAATGGATGGCTGTAATTCCAAAAAAGGTTGCAATGAATTGTGTACATTTCTCAGAAAAATCTGATTGCCAGCATAAGTAAGGTGGACTCCATCTCTGCAAAAAATGTATGTGCTACGAAACATAATATATTCATTGTGAAAAGAAGACATGCCAACATCTCTTAAAAAGGCACAAACAGTCTTATTGACAATGTGCCTTGCTTTCTCCATTTGTGGACCAAATAAAGAAGAATGCAGCAACATTTGTCTCTGCGCAATACGAGAAAAAATTACTTGGGAACTTGGAACATGTCCATGATCTTCCCAATTCCTTCTTTCATTGCAAATTGCAAAGAAATTCCAGACACATGCCCTAAACTGTTCCCTACACGATGAATTATAATTATGTCTGGATGATGCTGTGTCTCCAAAGTAGCACAGAGAGGTACCAAGTCCAGCCACTTCATTCCAGGCACTCCATGCCAGTGCACTTCCACATGAGGGTATCCAAGATCTGCAGCTACTCCACAGCGTTCTGCATGCACCTCCAGCCAATGTATCCATGAGTCTCCCAAAATCCAGATAATCTGTTTTCTAAAACACATAGCCACAGCTATCTGTTCTTCTCTCAGGAAAAATACTTTCTGACAAACGTTCTCCTTACACAACACACCCAGTAAACATTAAGGACCAATCCCTTGCACTACTCTTTCTCATTTGCAAGCCTCTCCCGAAAATCCCCGTATGTAATATGCGCTGTCCGCGGACAACCGCCATGTCCGCGGACATATCGAAAATCTGAGGGTGATGATTTTAAATTTAAATAGTGTGCCCCATTTCCCCTTTGAGGTTGGCTCTGAAAAGAGCCATTTTTTGTTTGTTTTTTTGCAGATGCTTGACAGACACCTGTTATTTTGTATTTTTTTCTTTTTTTTCTCCTACTTTACTCCGAAAATCTTCACATAAGCTTCTCTAAAGCAACCCTTACATTCCAAAACAGCATGGATAAAGAAATGCCATCTTCTTTAAAATAAACAGCATTACTGGAATCAATATTCTCATTATCACAGAAGAACATACCAGCTCTAAGCATGAAAGCAAACATGCCTCGGTTGATTGCACATCTAGCAATGTTTTGCTGAGGACAAAAAATAGAACAATTGTCCCATATTGCCCTAGATACTAATCCAGAAAACCAAGTGTTCCAAATCTGCCAACAAAGTAGGGGCACTGACATAGCCCAAATGCATAGCACCACAATGCAAAACTACCACATGTGGACTGTTCATCCTGCTCATATCTCATAACTTGTATAATTCCCTGTACATTGCAATCAGGCACAGTGCTCCACACCACCTCCACTCCTTTAACATCAAAAGTGTGTGACACATACCTGCACTGAGCATAGCGCTGTAAACCATGCACAAACATATCTCCAACCACCAACACCCTGACTTTCTCCACCTCTGCCATCTTCACTGCACACAGCCTCTTTCAACTGATTGGCTAATCCCTACAGTCCCTTTTCCATTCTGGATTTGCTGGAAAACCCTGGATGTGGCATGCCCAGTCCGCAGACAGCCGCAGTGTCCGTGGAGCACGTAACTCTTAGACAGCCCTTCTACCCTTTCCATTTCACTCTCTGTGCCATTCCCTCATTGGATACAGCTAAGCAGTCACACGCCGATCCACCAATCACATCCAAAAAGTCTACATCTAACTCCATCATCATAGTTCAGCACTTCAAATGTACTGTTGATCACTCTGAGTACAAGTCTCATATCATTGAAAAACTACTGTACAAATCTACAAGATTTCTACTTACAGCTGCATGCATATCCACATGCATGAACACAAACTACAGGTATGCATATTTTATGCACAGTACATGTACAACTCTTATAAATGCATTTACACAGAGTAACTGCCACTTAAGCTGTTTAACCTATTAAAAGAACGTACTATTATTTTTCCCATCTGCTATAATCAACTGTCACTTCCAAACCTGTCTGCTATCTAAATTCTTTTTTTACACACACAGCTATCTAAAAACGTATAATATATATTAAAAGATGGGAGAAATAACATTATAATTGTAGAAAAACACTTAGTAGTCTATTATAAAATTACACACAGCCAGGATAAGTTCATGCATCTTTATACACTCACACAGATAAACACTATCATTGAAAAGCTCCCAGCTGAAATAACACCACTGCCTGTACATCACATCCTTCTGCTTTATTACCCACACCTTCACAAATGCATACATTCCATGCTTTTCTGTACATTTTCTGCCATTTACCTTATAAAAATGGCAAAATAAGTAAATCATTATTTCTTCTATCTCCTAAAATCCAATAACACAGCCTTAAGAAACCAAGTGAGGTTCATACACTAAGTTTTATAATCATTTGCAATGCATGTTGAACTATCAGATTGTAAGTAAAATATACAGGCTGCACATTGTCAAAGGAAACTGCATGCACATACTATGTTCAGTTAAACAACAATACTACAACAAAAACATAAAAATCAACATCTAAATTAACATCAGTGCTATAAACACACAAAATTACTAACTTCCTTCTTTTACAATTGCAGTGAAGACCACTCTCCTGATAACAGCAGCATCTGAAGTACAAACAACAACTCAGAAGAAACCTGCTGATTCCAAACATAAAAAGTAAGTACAATACCACCATAATATTCTAACTGTTACTTAAACGCACTGTGGGGTTGATTCATGGAATTTGTGCGCCGAGAAATGGGGATTTGTGTGCCATTCTGCCCACAAATCCCCATTTGTTAAACAGGGGTTTGCAGGCAGAATGGCACACAAATGTCTGTAGAAAGCAACGCAAAGTAGAGAAAATGAAAATAAAAGTGTCCAAAATAAGCATCCATCTCTAGCAGAATTTTTACAAAAAGTTCAAACAAAAGATCTAATAGAGTCATTAAGCGAAACAAAACAAGCTTCCAGTACAAAAACTTTGCCTCCTCTTTCAAAATGTAAAACGAAACAGAAAGTGATTAACAAGAATTCAGCTACCACTACTGCTAACACTGCTCCTATACATCTTGATGTAGTGGCAAGTAACCATACCAAAAAAAGTATTTTACATAAAAAAATGTTCCGCCACAGAGTCCTTCAGAATCTTATAAAAACAGGAGAGAAATCATGCACACCCCTTAAAACCTACCATAGAAAACTAATCTTAGAAGCTCTCATAGACAGTGCAATCCTTCACAAAAGGAAGTTATTTATTTTAGTGTTAAACAGAATGAAACCACTAACAAAACTAACTACTAAACTACAAAAAAGACTTCTCAATAAATGGAATGTCAACAAAAATAACTTCTTAAATGTCTGTGGAGGTGAATGTTAATATTAAGTAACTCACAATCACACTAACCTGGTCAGACGGCCAAACGGGAGCAGCAACTGCAGAAAGCAAGAATCTCCCGGAGGAGCCTGCACCCCCACCGCAGCTCAAATACCCACGGAGGGGAGGCACGAACCCCAGGGAAACCCTCTGGGGGAAGAAACCCTGATGAAGCAGATGGAGGCTTCTCGGATGGATGGAATCCCTTCACATGTTCATCTTCAATGGGTTGAGGCACAAGCCCTATGGGAGAAAATAGGACAGGTAAGTGATGGATGATGGAGAGAGAGAAAACTATGGAAGGAGAGGAAAGGATAATCCTTACGGGAGTCTGACCTGAACGGTCGTTAGTGATGGAGAGGGTGAGCGTGGAGTAAGGATCTGCTCGTGAGCCTGGTTCTCGAAGCGCCGGGGGGGATCCTGAAAAGACTGAACGAGTAAGTATGGGAATGTGAGGAGAAACCCGAAACCCAAGAAAGAGACACTCACTGTATGAGAGGGGCTCTGAGTCCTACTGAACACCGTACACTTGAACAAGCGTAACGGATAGGGGAGCGCGGGTGATGCCGGAAGAGTCTGGCGTGTTGGAGAATTCATAGTGAGAAAACCTGGAACAAAGTCTCTGGGAAGAGGGAAACAAGAGAGAGAGTGAGCAACGAAAGACAGAAAGTTGGTCAGGGAAGGTTGAACCCTAGATTCGAACTTATGGAGCGTCTCTGGCAACAGTAGCGACGATTGGAGGCGAGTATAGACGATCCTTTAATAGGGTCACGTGACTTTCTGCCAGCGTGCGCTGACAGCGTGAATCAACTAGAGCGCTAAGGCTCATTCTGCCGGGTTCTGCAGCCCTCCGTCTTGTAGAATGAAGCATCTTTCTCCTATAGACCACAGACCAGCGTTGGAAAGGTGTAACAGTATGCCCCCTCCTCCTGGGTGGAGAACCCGGCTTCCATGGATGCAACCGAAAAAACCGCCGCACCAGGAGGGGCGCATGGACCCCAGAGGCCGGCTCCCAAGTCCTTTCCGCTGGAGAATAACCCTTCCAGTCGATGAGGAATTGGAGGCGACCTCTATAATAACGTGAGTCGCAAATGTTGGCCACTTCGTATTCAGTCCCAGTATTAGTAACCACTGGGGAGGTAATGGTTTGGAGGACCGTAAAAACCGGTCTCTAATGGCTAGTTTTATTTGAGAAAAATGAAAAACGGGATGAATCTTAGACCACGAGGGTGGTAGGGCCAACCAAACCGCAGTAGATCCTACCATGGTTAATATTTTGAAGGGCCCGAAAAACCGAGGAGATAATTTGGAAGGAACCAAATGTCTTGGGAGGAATCGAGAGGACAACCGACATAGTTCCCTACGTTCAATTCTGGCATATCACGGCGATGTTTGTCCGCATACCGTTTGGCCCGGTCTTGGGCATTTTGGAGAGCTAGACGGGCGAGACTATGTCCTTTCTGAATATCGGCTACGAGACCATCGACACCGGGGAAACTAGATGAGGCTGAAGAGACAGTAGGCACAAAGGATGGGTGGTAGCCATATGAGCAGTAGAAGGGGCTAGTCTTGAGGGAAGAGTGCTTAGCATTATTGTAGGCAAACTCAGCGAACGGTAACAGTTCCTTCCAATCATCTTGAGCTGCAGACACAAAACAGCGTAAGTAGCCTTCCAAGGTCTGATTGAGGCGTTCAGTCTGCCCGTTGGTCTGGGGATGGTATCCTGAAGTAAGGGTTCTCTTAATGCCGAGAACGTGACAAACCCTCTTCCAAAACCGTGAGGTATATTGAGGTCCTCTGTCTGATACTATGACCCCGGGTAAACCGTGACGAGAAAACACTTCTGATAGAAATATTGAAGCCATCTGAACCACTCTGGGAATCTTAACTAAAGGAGTGAAATGCGCAAGTTTTGTCAAGTAGTCAATGGTGACCATAATGGCCGTGTACTGAGAGGAAGGGGGAAGATCGACTATGAAGTCAGTAGAAATCATTTGCCAAGGTCTCTCTGGGATAGGCATTCGGGCGAGCAGCCCGTAAGGAGAGGATCGTGGGGTTTTGGACTGGATAAAAGTAGTGCATGCTTTACCATAGTCTTGAACATCCGATTGAACTGTAGGCCACCAAAAATGTCTTTTCACGAGTTCTAGAGTGGACTGGACACCCCGATGTCCGGCAGCCTTCGAGTCATGGCACATTCGAAGCACTTCTGTTTGAAGGAATGTTGATGGCACCAGAACTTGATCCGCATGAAAGTATAATTCTTGATTCTTACTAAGGTGATGAGAGTAGAGCGAGATCCTCGCATAGGCGTCGCCTTCTGGTTGTTTCTTGTTTGAGAAGTTGTAGGAAATCGGAAATGACTGCGATAAAAGTTGCTGTGGGAAACATCTTTTCAGAAAAAAACCGGGAAGAGTGAGGTCTCTTCCGAGACAAAGCATCCGCCCTCAAATTTTGATTCCCTGGCAGGAAGGTAAATTCAATCCGGTAAGGTATAAAGAAATGGGCCCATCTTGCTTGTCTGATATTAGTAGTTTGTGCATGTTGCAAGGCCTTAAGATTTTGATGATCCGTGCGAACTTCTATTGCGAAGGGGGACCCAAGCAACAGATGCCGCCATTCCTCAAAGGCCCTTTTAATAGCCTACAGTTCTTTCTCTAAAACTGAATAGTGTTCTTCAGCGGAAGAGAAAGTTTTCGATAGGTAGGCCACAGGTCGTTCTACTCCTTGTTCCGTTCTTTGCAGAAGAACGGCTCCCAATGCATGTTGAGAGGCATCCGTTTCTAAGATAAAGGGTTTGGATTGTCTGGATTGAGCAGGATAGAGGCTGAGGTAAACAACTCTTTTAAGGTTTCGAAGGCTTGTTGCACTGGTGGATCCCAAGAAAAGACTGTTCCTTTTTTAAGTAAACGGGTAATGGGGAGTATAATTTCTGAGTAACAGGGGATAAATTTACGATAAAAATTCGCAAACCCAAGGAATCTTTGTACCTCTTTGATTGTAGTTGGGGATGGCCACTCTAAGACTGCAGGCACCTTTCGGGGGTCCATGGAAATTCCCTTCTTGGAAAGGACGAATCCTAGATACGTGATTTGTGTTTGATGGAATTCGCATTTTTCTGCCTTACAGTATAACTGAACGGCCAACACGGGAGCAGCAACTGCAGAAAGCAAGAATCTCCCGGAGGAGCCTGCACCCCCACCGCAGCTCAAATACCCACGGAGGGGAGGCACGAACCCCAGGGAAACCCTCTGGGGGAAAAAACCCTGATGAAGCGGATGGAGGCTTCTCGGATGGATGGAATCCCTTCACATGTTCATCTTCAATGGGTTGAGGCACAAGCCCTATGGGAGAAAATAGGACAGGTAAGTGATGGATGATGGAGAGAGAGAAAACTATGGAAGGAGAGGAAAGGATAATCCTTACGGGAGTCTGACCTGAACGGTCGTTAGTGATGGAGAGGGTGAGCGTGGAGTAAGGATCTGCTCGTGAGCCTGGTTCTCGAAGCGCCGGGGGGGATCCTGAAAAGACTGAACGAGTAAGTATGGGAATGTGAGGAGAAACCCGAAACCCAAGAAAGAGACACTCACTGTATGAGAGGGGCTCTGAGTCCTACTGAACACCGTACACTTGAACAAGCGTAACGGATAGGGGAGCGCGGGTGATGCCGGAAGAGTCTGGCGTGTTGGAGAATTCATAGTGAGAAAACCTGGAACAAAGTCTCTGGGAAGAGGGAAACAAGAGAGAGAGTGAGCAACGAAAGACAGAAAGTTGGTCAGGGAAGGTTGAACCCTAGATTGGAACTTACGGAGCGTCTCTGGCAACAGTAGCGACGATTAGAGGCGAGTATAGACGATCCTTTAATAGGGTCACGTGACTTTCTGCCGGCGTGCGCTGACAGCGTGAATCAACTAGAGCGCTAAGGCTCATTCTGCCGGGTTCTGCAGCCCTCCGTCTTGTAGAATGAAGCATCTTTCTCCTATAGACCACGGACCAGCGTTGGAAAGGTGTAACAGTGAATGGAGTCACAACACGACCACAGAACCATATTTCAATGAAGAAGCATACAAACAAAAGCAAACAAACACAATTGCCATACATAGCAGAGGACGAGGGTATGAAAAACTTAATAATATCATAATGGAACAAGAAATACTGCTTACAAAAATATCCCCACAAAACTCAGTATCACCTCTCTATCTGACTGAACCAAAACATCCAGTGTACAAATGGCAGTGCACGTCAATGTGTAACATTGACAAAAAATCTTTCAAATCTTTACGCCAGTTCCTCAATCAGTATGTGAAAGGCCAAGACAAATTCAAAATGAAACTACTACAAAATTTGGATACCTGTCCAGTGTGCAAATACACCGGATTATAAGGACAAGCATTACCCTGCATTTCAGGACCTAATTGCAAAAGCAGCTTCCATCATATCAAAATGATATCAACACATCATTCAACTATACAGTCCATAAACTGTACTATGCTAAAAGTCCAGTTTTAACATTAGGCAATTTAAATAACAATCTTCTACATGGTACAGCCAAAGATCTACTCGAAGAAATAGAGCATATCCAGAGAAAATATTTTGGAAGGGAAAGCCACTTACAAAATGCAATTGCTTTACAACAGACTAGGAACAATTCTACAAATGGCAACCTTCTACTACACACATACAAAAAAGAAATACTAAAATGTAAAAGTACATCTGCTGAAGTACCAAACCATCTGTGTGTGTTGCCGCAGAACTTTTTATAAAAGTAGCACAAAAACTGTAGACATAACATACAAAATAGAAGACAATGAAGATTCCAAATGGTTTGAATTAGCTCTCTACCTTATAGCAGAAAACAAATACGAAATAAATGACCCCTTAATACTTTGCAGTTACTGCACTGCAAAACTTGACAACAACCAAACTCCTTCACGTGCTATCACAAATAACTTGGAATTATTCCCACTACCAAAACCCTTGCAACAACTCAATTTATATGAGAGCATTATAATTCAAACAGTGCATCCATTTCAAGCAATAATATGCCTTCAACCAAAAACAGCAAAATTACCTCCCTCTGAATTAGTGAAAGGCATTCGTGGCAAAGTAGTTTATTTACTATTAGAGCTGAAAGAAAATGTACACACTCTGGGAGTGCAACGTCCAATAGATCAATCTTTAATTGTCTTAGTAAATGGTGTACGTACAAAAGACAAAAAAAATGGCAACAACTCGTAGACTTACATAAAGTTAGACAAGCCTTGCAACATCTAAATGACAATAATGAATATTACAAAGAAATTAAAACCTGAAGGAAGTCACTGAAATAATTCAAGAGTCACCAGAAACTGGTCAATTTGAACTTCTAGATCAGGTACAGTATCCAATATTTTATACCATTATACAATCATCCATTACACTGTAAAGACACCATAGATGATGCATTAGAAATATACCAAATGCGACAAACCAAAGGATCACCAATCAGCATTTGGGAAAAAAGTACAGAAGCACGTGCTTTTCCTTTACTCTTTCCTACTGGGAAAGGAGGAAGGTACGATGAGAGACACACTCAGATAACAGCATCAGAATACCGCTCATTACGAATATATTCTGAAGATCCCAGATTTAGAGAAAATGTGGAATACATATTCCGAATACTCTTTGAAAGTGAACTAGCAACTCTATACTAAAATCAAGCAATACAAATCTGTTAGCAAACATGCGTGGTACAAAAGAACACTGGTTCTGACGTCATGGAGATGTACGTTGTATGATAAGGAACCTTGGCCCACCGACTTGGTTTGTTTCATTAAGTTGTGCAGAATATGCATGGGAAGATTTGCATGATTTCCTTAGCATATCAAACAAATACAAAACAAACATAGATATACTAACACCTGGAGAACTTTGCTCTCTAGATCCTGTTAATGTTTCAAGATATTTCTATCATCGCTTCATTGCTATGCTACACTTTATTTGTAATAAAACTGTTCCTCCCCTTGGAGAAGTGCAACACTTCTTTTGGAGAAAAGAATACCAAGCCAGAGGAGCACCACATATCCACATGCACTATAACCGATGTAATCTTTACATAGTACAAAACAAAGTTACACAATGAACAGCAACACGAAGAAGAACTCCAGGCCCAACTAGGTAAGGACACTCCCGACAGTAGTCAACCTTCTGTAACAGGAAGGCAAGAACCACTGGGACAGCCACTAATAGCAAATGAGGCAGAATAAGCAATGATAGAAGTAGAAAACACCATGTGTCACTATGAAGAAGATACAAAAGACTTAACTGCAATGCAATCAAAACTGAACAATGAGCAGCGTAGCATTTTTCAAGAAGTAACAAAAGAAATTGCACATGGTGTACAACATGAAAATAAAGAATGTACCTGCCAAAATTACAAACATATACTACTGTACGTCAGTGGTCAAGCTGGTTCAGGCAAAACATTCTTAATCAAAATCATCAGCAACTTCCTTCAACAATTGACAAACAACAAACTGTCAGCTGTTGTAACTGCCCCCACAGGTTTAGCTGCCTACAACATAGGTGGTGTCACTTTACACTGATTACTACTCTTTCCTTTAGAACACCAAAACAAATTAGAATATTACAAACTTTCTACAGAAGCTGCAATGGAACTACGCAGAGTTTTAAAACAAATGAAAATGCTACTAATAGATGAAGTGAGCATGGTCTCCAACCTAATGTTGGCTTTGATTCACCTCAAATTACAAGAAGTACTCAAAACAAACTATGAAGAGCTCTTTGGAGGAAAACACATATCTTTTTCAGAGATCTTCTTCAATTGACACCAGTGAAAGGTGAACCTATTTTTTAAACCTTAGGACACACACTCTGCCGTAAAACTGTTGGCAGCATAGGAAATGTCAACCTTTGGCAACATTTCCAATACAGAGAATTAACAGAAAACATGTGCCAGTCTGCAGACCTCACATATGCCAACATTTTAAAAAGTATTTGGTGTACTACCTCAAGAAGCACAATCAATATTAGAAACCCGGCACATCCATGCACTTTATGGCCATAACTCATGTGCTACTGATGTCATGGAAAAATTAGCACACAAAAATGTCAATTGTATGTCCTTTATGCCAATTCTTGCAAGCTGTTCAAAACTGAGTGAAACAATGTTGAAAAAAGAAATGCAACCAATAATTGAAATTTTCTCCACAGACAAACTAAGACTAAATACCTTAGAAAACTCTATCTCCAACACAGCTGGTTTGGAGAAAATATTAAAATTATCTTTAAACTGTAGAGTAATGCTTAAACGTAACGTTGACGTGGAGCAAGGACTAGTTAATGGAGCACTTGGTACAGTTGTTGGCTTTCAAACATACCCACGTGACAACAACATTCAGTTTGTCTATATTCTCTTTGACAAACTATCAGAAGTTAAAAGGATAGGACGCTCAACAGCTCGATTCCTTCTTTTCAAAGACATGTATGTACGCAGAGAGCAATTTACTCTAACTCTAGCATATACAGTCACCATTCACAAATCAGAAGATCCTTGTAATGCTCACCTGACTCCCACGGAGGCGCTGGTCTAATCTGGGTTGCTGTGGCCTCTTCGAGCCTGATGCGCAGAACTCGGTACACCGACTGAACGGGACCCTCAAATCTTGCTTGTCTGGCCCATAGGAATATTCTTCTTATGGTTTGAAAGGATGAACCTTCCATCCTGCTTCTGGTGCAGGGGCGCGTGTTTGTCCAGTTACTTCACTGGTTTTCAGAATGGCGCTTTTTCCGAGCCGAACGCCGTAAGTATGAAGATTACTAAAGTTCAAGTGTTGAGCCTCCTTTTCTGTTGCCTTCCTAACCTGTGATCTGTCCTTTATTTCAGGTGCAAAATGAAGGCGATGCGTTGAGGAATTGAATTGCCAATGGTAAACTCAGGTGAGTTAGCGATGGGGGTGATCCCTCTTAATGTCTTTATATTCCTCTAGTAATGTCTTTTGTCCTTTCGCCATAGGGGCCGGGGTGCGGTACCTGCCAACGAAGCGGCGCCGACTCGAAATGAGGAATGGTCCACCAACAGAAGGCCGGTAAGTGTTATGGCGGAAAATTAGGCTTTCCTCATATGTTCCTTCTGCTCACCTTTTGTCTCTTCTTCTCTCCCCTAGATGCAGAGATGTGGCAACCGGTGCAGACAGTCGCGGTGGAGCCAGAAGAACTCCGGAGGACAGGTGAGTGAAGCACGGCGCTGCAGCGAGCAACGTGGTGCTTTTAAATGAAAGTCTTTTCTCAGGAACGCTGGCGTGAAGGTTCCGGATGCAGGTAAGAAGTTTGATAAAATTCTTGGTTTTCACCTTTCTCTTCTCTTCTTTACTTACAGGTGTTCCAGGATCGAGGCGGGCGTGGCTCGAGACCAGATGCAGGAGCAGACACGGTGAGCGTTCAGCTGCTTGGATGCAGAACAACGCGAAGCATGAGCTACTGTCTGGGCGTGGCTTAAATAGCCCCCAAAGTAGTTCCAGGTAAGTATCCTTCCCTGGCCACGCCCGAGTGGCAAAATAGTCCCAATGAAAAAATAGTCCCTTTCAGGTCTCAGGGAGGCCTGAATCTTGCAGCATGGTCTGCATCAGGTAAGTGCACAAAACACCTTCCTTTATGAGCCTGGTGCCTATGGCGCCAGGACTGATGTCCAACATGAGCCTGGCGCCAAAGGCGCCAGGACAGAGTCCAAAGAGCCCCTATACGGGGCCGCTGGGCTTTTACCCGGGGGCATGATGCCTGCTCCCAGGGGTGCTGGGCCTGGCCTGGTGCTCTGGGGGTAGGCATCATGACAGCACTCCCCCCCAAGGCCCCTCTCAAGGTCATTCCCTCTGGAGGTTTCGGTTTGTTTGGGAAATTCCGATGGAACCTTTTTACCAGCCGAGGTGCATGTACGTGGTCGCTGGGTTCCCAAGACCTTTCCTGAGGCCCGTACCGTTTCTAATCAATTAGACAGAAAAGTTTTGATTTTGAGATCTTAGAATCCAAAATGTTCTTCACCTCGAATTCTGGCTCCCCATCTATCTGGATTGGTTCTGGTGGCTTTATTAATCTGGTTCCTGGTTGCACTGGTTTCAAAAGTGACACATGAAAAACGGGGTGAATCCGCATGTTAGCTGGTAGATCGAGCTTGACTGCCACTGGGTTAATTATAGCTTTGATCGAGTAAGGGCCCAAATACCTTGGATTAAAAGTTCGAGGTCCCTTGAGCAATAAGTGTTTGGTAGCCAACCATACTTGATCCCCTATTTGGTATGGAGGCGCCTCACTCCGATGCAGATCCGCATTCTTTTTGTATTTCCCTTTCGCTTGTTGCAAATGTGCAGTTGCATCCTTGAAGGCTTGAGTTATCGTGGAATGCAAATGGTCCACTGCGGGCATTTCAAGGCTCAGAGGTGAGTCCAGGTCTGAAGTACAAGGGTGATGTCCATATAGGGTATGAAAGGGGCTTTGTCCAGTTCCAGAGTTTACCGAGTTATTGTATGCATATTCGGCCACCCATAAAATATCCTTCCAATTACCCTCCGATTGGTGCAACATACATCGCAGGTATTATTCAAGGGTCTGGTTCGTTCTCTCCGTCTGACCATCGGTCTGTGGGTGGTGGCTGGTTGAGAGTCTTACGTCGATTTGTGCCAGTTGACAACACTTTCTCCAAAAATGAGAAATAAACTGGCTTCCCCGGTCGGAGACTAGTATGGACGGGAATCCATGCAAACGGATGATATTTTCGAGGAATTCCTTGGCTAGGACAAAAGCTGAAGGTAATTCTTTCAATGGAATAAAATGAGCCATCTTGGAAAATAAATCCACCATAACCAGAATAGTATTGTATCCATTACAAGGGGGCAGGTCTGTGATAAAATCTAGTGACAAGGTGTGCCAAGGTGCTGGTGGAATGTCTAAAGGCTGAAGAAGACCGGCGGGTTTTGTCTTTTGGCCTTTGTTTTGGGAGCAAACTCCACAAGACATCACGAAAGATTTAATATCCTTTCGCCAGGAAGGCCACCAGAATTGTCATTTAATTATTTCCTCATTTTTGTCAATGCCAGGATGTCCTTCCAACAGGGTATCATGATGACGGGAAATAACCAGTTCTTGCAATTCCTTTTCTGACAGAAATAAGCGTCCTTGGAAGTAAGGTAGGCCATCGTTGACCGAAAAGTAAGACCCCCCTTTGTATCCAATCCTGCAAGGCTGTAGAGTCCAGGAGTTGTTTTACCCGTGCTTGAATGTCTTCAAGGGTTTGTAAAGAGGTTATCCCCAAAATTCTTTGTTCGGGAATTATCGGCAGAGGTTCTGAGTTTGTGTCTATTTCTCCCATTCCTATTCGAGATAGCGCATCCACTTTGCCATTCTTACAGCTGGGGCGTTAAGTGATTACAAAATCAAACTCAGCAAAGAACAAAGCCCATCGGAGCTGACGGAACGATTGAGCCTTGGCAGTTTTTAAATATTGTAAGTTTCGGTGATCTGTGATCACGGTGATGGTATGCCTGGCGCCTAGAAGATAATGCCGCCAAGCCTTAAAGGCGGACTTAATGGCTAATAATTCCTTGTCGGTGATTGCATAATTTACCTCAGGCGGCGATAACTTTCTGGACCAAAATGCTACGGGGTGCAGTTGGTTGGTTTCAGGGTCTCTCTGAGACAGGACAGCTCCCATGGCTAAGCTGGACGCGTCGGTTTCGACTATATATGGGAGATCGGGACGCGGGTGCTTCAAAATAGGTGCGGACGTGAATTTAGCTTTCAATTCCTGAAAGGCCTGTTCGGCTTCCTCGGTCTATTCGAAGGGTTTATTTTTCCGCAAGAGTGCAGTGATGGGTTGTACCACACGTGAAAATTCCGGGATAAATCTGCGATAAAAATTGGCAAAACCAAGCATGCTTTGGACACCTTTCACCGAACTAGGTGATGGCCATTTGAGGACGGCATCCACTTTTCGTGAGTCCATTCGGACCCCTTTAGGTGTCAGGATGAATCCAAGAAACTCAACCTCGGTGGTATGGAAAACGCACTTTTCCAGCTTTGCAAACAGCTTGTGCTGGCGCAATTTCTCAAGGACGGCCCTGACATGCTTTCTGTGATCAGATTCTGAAGAGGAGTACACAAGAATGTCATCGATATATACGACAACACAAACATCGATGAGTTCCCGAAGGACATCGTTCATGAAGAATTGGAAGGCAGCAGGCGCGTTGCACAACCCGAAAGGCATCACCTGGTATTCGAATAATCCATATTTTGTACGGAGGCCGTTTTCCATTCGTCGCCTTCTTTTACTCGCACCAGATGATAAGCCCCCCGGAGATCTAACTTGGTGTATACGCAAGCGTCCTTCACCTGGTCAAGGAGTTCAGGGATCAGAGGCAGAGGGTAACGGTTTTTAACAGTTATCTGGTTCAATGCCCGGTAGTCGATACAAGTTCGAAGGTCACCTTCTTTTTTGGGCACGAAGAACAAAGCCGAGGATGCCGGAGACTTTGATGGGCGAATGAAACCATTGGCTAGGTATTGATCTAAATATTGTCTCAAATGCAGATTCTCACGTTCAGTAAGGGCATAAATCCTGCTACAAGGGGGTTGTGCACCAGGCACCAGATCGATTTGGCAATCGTACGATCTGTGGGGATGTAACGTGTTGGCCTGTTCCTTTTGGAAGACGTCCTGAAAGTCTTGGTATTCCGGAGGTAGTTGCATGGAGACAGAGGTTACAGACGCTAAACTAATCTTCAGATTTTCTAGGTAGCAGGTTTGTGCACAATCCGGGAAGGTTATTCTCTTCGCTCGCCAATCAATTTGAGGATTATGTGTCTCTAACCAAGGGATTCCGAGAATAACCTGAAACTGTGGAGCCTTGATTACATCAAACACAACTGCCTCCCGATGGCCGTCCGGACCTATAAGTGTCACCTCAGCAGTGGAATGTGTTACCGGTCCAGAGGCAATTTTGGTTCCATCGACTGTGGTGATGACATCTTTGCTGGTTTTAGGATGCAGAGGGAGGTTAATCCTAGAGACCAATCCACGATCCACATAGTTTCCTATAGCCCCACTATCGATGTATGCCTTTATTGCATGCAACCGCTTAGGCTGTTCTGGATCTACGAGGACCATTGGCACAATGAAATGCGAGGTCTGAGAGTTAGTTTTCAAGCTCGGCAAGCGGACCCCTACGCTTGTCGGGCATGGTCGTTTCCCGAAACAGAGTCTTCATGGTTTTTATCAGCGGCTCCTACCACCTTCTTGGGCGGTTTTGCCGGGCAATCTCGTAGAAAGTGTCCAGAGGACCCACAATAAAGACATAATTGCATCTGCCGTCTTCTTTCACGTTCTTTTTGAGTTAAAGGTTCTTTAACCCCTCCGATTTGCATAGGCTCAGAGACATCAGCACCCTTGGGGTTAGCGTGGGTCTTGACCAACACCCGGGTCTCAAACTTGGACTGATCTGCTTTTCTGTTTTGAAGTCTGTGATCCAATTGGACCACTAAGTCTATATATTCTGTCCATTCTTGGGGCGGATTTACAACTTGGGCCAGGACATCTTTAAGTTCTCCGCGTAGACCTCGATAAAATAACGTGATTCTTTTATCCTCTGGCCACCCAGTTTCCACAATTAGTCTATTAAAGGTTGCAATGTAGGATAGGAGGTCCTGATTGCCCTGTCGCAGGGATAGAAGTTCGTCATCCAGAGCCTGCCCCTGAGAGTGTCGAGCAAATAACCTTTCCATGCTTGCTTGAAATCCTTGAAAATCACAGAGAATCGGGTCATCTTGAGTAACCAGTGGAACTGACCAATAGGCAGCACAGCCGCTGAGATATGACAATACAAAGGCTACCTTGGTCTGGTCATTAGGGAAGGCCCCAGGTCTGCATAGGAAGTGCAAACGACACTGATTCATGAATACGGCGAACCGTTTGGGGTCCCCAGCAAAGCGTTCGGGTGGGGCCAGCGGCATGTTTCCAGGTAGATTAATCTGCACAGGGTTACTGGGAACCACAGGAGCGGGGTTCCCCCCGGAACCGGGTAGAGGAGTGTGTCCAACTTGACCTTGCAAAAACGGTCTAGCCAGGTCATCAGTTCTTTCCTTTGATACAATCACTTCCCTCCTGAGAGCATTAGTCTCCTGACGAGCACCGTGTACTTCAGCCCGTAATTGCCCCAGTAGTTGGGCCAACTGATCAGTCTCAGAAGTTTCCATAGCGCCTGGGTGGGAATTTGTAGGAAGGCTTCGCGTTCTGTAATGCTCACCTGACTCCCACGGAGGCGCTGGTCTAATCTGGGTTGCTGTGGCCTCTTCGAGCTTGATGCGCAGAACTCGGAACACCGACTGAACAGGACCCACAAAACTTGCTTGTCTGGCCCGTAGGAATATTCCTCTTATGGTTTGAAAGGATGAACTCTCCATCCTGCTTCTGGTGCAGGGGCTCGTGTTTGTCCAGTTACTTCACTGGTTTTCAGAATGGCGCTTTTTCCGAGCGGAACGCCGTAAGTATGAAGATTACTAAAGTTCAAGTGTTGAGCCTCCTTTTCTGTTGCCTTCCTAACCTGTGATCTGTCCTTTATTTCAGGTGCAAAATGAAGGCGATGCGTTGAGGAATTGAATTGCCGATGGTAAACTCAGGTGAGTTAGCGATGGGGCGATCCCTCTTAATGTCTTTATATTCCTCTAGTAATGTCTTTTGTCCTTTCCCCATAGGGGCCGGGGTAAGGTACCTGCAACGAAGCGGCGCCAACCCGAAATGAGGAATGGTCCACCAACAGAAGGCCGGTAAGTGCTATGGCGGAAAATTAGGCTTTCCTCATATGTTCCTTCTGCTCACCTTTTGTCTCTTCTTCTCTCCCCTAGGCGCAGAGATGTGGGGACCGGTGCAGACAGCCGCGGTGGACCCAGAAAAACTCCCGAGGACAGGTGAGTGAAGCGCGGCGCTGCAGCGAGCAATGCAGTGCTTTTAAATGAAAGTCTTTTCCCAGGAACGCTGGCGTGAAGGTTCCGGATGCAGGTAAGAAGTTTGATAAAATTCTTGGTTTTCACCTTTCTCTTCTCTTCTTTCCTTATAGGTGTTCCAGGATCGAGGCAGGCGTGGCTGGAGACCAGATGCAGGAGCAGACACGGTGAGCGTTCAGCTGCTTGGATGCAGAACGACGCGAAGCGTGAGCTACTGTCTGGGCGTGGCTTAAATAGCCCCCAGTGTAGTTCCAGGTAAGTATCCTTCCCTGGCGACGCCCGAGTGGCAAAATAGTCCCAATGAAAAATAGTCCCTTTCAGGTCTCAGGGAGGCCTGAATCTTGCAGCATGGTCTGCATCAGGTAAGTGCACAAAACACCTTCCTTTATGAGCCTGGCGCCTATGGCGCCAGGACTGATGTCCAACATGAGCCTGGCGCCAAAGGCGCCAGGACAGAGTCCAAAGAGCCCCTATACGGGGCCGCTGGGCTTTTACCCGGGGACATGATGCCTGCTCCCAGGGGTGCTGGGCCTGGCCTGGTGCTCTGGGGGTAGGCATCATGACAGTCCTACCCTAGATAAAGCATTGATAGATATTGGGAACACAGTCTTTAAAGAAGGCATGAGCTATGCAGCACTATCACGCTTACGTACACTTGACGGTCTATTTCTAATCAACTTTGATACAAGTAAAGTAAACGCTGATATTCCTTGCATTTTAGAATACAATAGACTACGTTGACTGAACACATCTAAAAACCTATCCTGTTCCACAAAAAGCAAAACGTTGTAAAAAAAAACTACATCAAACAGAAATGCAAAAGGATCTCAATGCAAATCCTCCAAAAAGAGTAAAATAAGCTAATACTTCATCAATTACTACAACCAAAGAAGAATCTACTACTCAACGTAACTCAGGCACTTCTTCAAAGAAGCAACACGCACTCTGAAGAAATGACTTGGACACAGAACTATCTGGTCCATTGACATTTTCAAATATAACTGGTGTAAATTGCTATGCAAATGTAGCAATAAATATTCTATTCCAATTGCCACCAATTGTAGACAACATTTACTTACACAATACAGACCAATGCAACAATCCTGACAACACATACAGTGTTCATGGAATAAGACAAGAATTGGACTACTGTGCTGGAATGGTGAAATTCACAAGAATTTCTAATGTACTTACTACAAGTACTGGAAAACAAAAACATACCTATAAATGAAATCTTCCAGATTTCATACATGTGGAAACATACCTGCACTCTCTGCAACAATGTGGCACAGGAACAAATCCCTAATGAACGCATTGTGTATGTATCCATTCCTAACTGTGACTCCATTCCTTGGGCCTCATTACGAGCCTGGCGTTGGACCATGGTGCTATTAGCACCATGGTCCGTGCCGGATTCCGCCATGGTGGATGGCGGAATTACCGCCCCATTACAAGGTTGGTGGGGCGGTAATTCCCCATTCACCATGGCCCCTTCCCCATTCCATTTTTTGGCCCATAGGGCACAATGGGAATGGGGAAGGCGCTAATTACGGCACCATAAATTACGGTGCCGTAATTAGCACCAAGGTCCCTTAGCGGGTTGGACTTTAACGCCTGCAAAAAGCAGGCGTTAAAGTGTGAATCTGGCGTTGAGGGTTTAACGGCGCCGCAGCCTTTTACGGCGCCATTAACCCCTTAACGCCAGGGTTGTAATGAGGCCCCATGTCAGCAACTCGTACAAAATGTAAACCATGGCAGATAATATACTACCTGCAATTCAGATAATCGCTCCACCTTACAAATACAAACACATAGGGCCTCATTACACGGATGGCGGTATTAGCACATGGACCAAGGTTCTATTAGCACCTTGGTCCATGCCGGTAAAATACCGGCACCGCCTTGGTGGAAAGGGGAATTACCGCCCTATTCCAAGGTTGGCGGGGCGGTAATTCTCCCTTCCACCATTGCCCTTCCCCATTCCCATTTTTGCCCCATAGGGCTCTATGGGAATGGGGAAGGCGCTAATTACGGTACCGCAAATTGCGGTATCGTAATTAGCTCCCTGGGTCCCTTTGCGGGTTGGTTTTTCCCCCAACCCGCAAAGGGACCTCGTAGTAAGGCGGTAAGGATTTACCGGTACCGGTATTTTAACGGTACCGGTAAATCCTTACCGCCATCCGTTTAATGAGGCCCACAGTAAATATGAAATACTAATGCTTCTACTTTACAATTCAGATGGTACGAAAACACCTGCAAGCTGACTGGATTCACACATGGTCAAGTATCACTTGGTAAGAAAACCTTCACAACAATAGGTATAATCTACCACATTGGACCCACAACCAATGCAGGTCCCTACACTGCATATATAAAAAAGAATTGTGAATGGTTCGAATGTAATGATAGTACCATTACTCTAAAGCAGAGATTACCAGCAAATCTTATAAAGGCTTAATTAATATCTTAAAACCAAAATTTAATAACTAATCTGTGCACAAACATTAATGAAACTTCAATTAGAAAACTATAAACAGAATACGCCAACAGGTATCTAACTGCACCAAAATTTTGCAACAACCAAACAGAAAAATCAATACCACTAAAATATAAGAAGAAATAAACAGTTAGAATATGCCAACAGGTATCTAACAATCTGCAACAAGCCAACAGATAGAACATTGGCCAGAAACAACAAATAAACACTGAAAACAAAGAACTAAATGGATTGTACCATAACAAAAAAGGTTTTTATTTTGTCCAGCATGGATTTTTCCCACAGACCCAATGATTTAAGAAACAAACACAGAACTGAGCAAATTGCACAGTACACTGGTTTGTAAACTACTAAATATGAGGGTTGAAATAATGCAGAAACGTCTATTATGCAATGCAATAACTCATTATGAACTACCTACACTAACATGATCTTTTCTTTTATCACAGAAATTGAAAAAGAATATCTGCTCTAGCTACCCAAGTCAGGAAAAAAATATATCCAATTATAAATAAATCAAACAGTAAGTATATTATAATTCAACTCAAAAATACGGTTCCATAACACAACCATTGAAGCAAACATCTAACCATACACCACAATCCAAAATGTTTACTTCCATGGATATGTTATACTGCAGTGCTTGTTATCAAACTCTACAATCTTAATTACATGACGTAGCCAAAACTTCACATACAAACTATACAAATCAAACAGTACACAAACTGTAGATTTGTGCATATTTGATGGATGTTTGATTCTATGGGTATGTTATGCTACGGTGGTTGTGGGCAGGACCTAGAGTCTTGGGTGCATGGCCTACGACCTACAGCCTTCGGCCATGCTCCCAAGACTCTAGTCCCTGGCCACAACCACCGTAGCATAACACACCCATAGAATCAAAACATTTTAACTGTGCTATAGGGGCTACTGCATTTTGTATGTCCGCAGACAGCCGCGGTAACCGCGGACATGACAAACACATCAGGGGTGCCTGCCACCTAAAGAATACAGTATTTGACCCATCTCTTACTCCCCCATCCTCCCTAAGCACTCTTACACACCAACACACTCCCAAAAGTTGTATTTGTCCCCCGTTTGTCGCCATGCTGTCCGCAGATGTCTGCAGATCCAAGATGGACGACGCATCCAAACAATACGACGCACCTCACGCTTCAACCCAGCCAATCAGCAAACACATTGCATGTCCGCGGACATGACACAAGCCAATTACCCAATCGGTGTCCTGTCCGTGGAGCGAACTGGGAAATGTGTTAGCGGAGCGGACATAGATATCACACATTTTTTGAGTCCTACTTTTTGGTCATTTTTTTAAAAACTACTGGACGGATTTCCAACAAATTTACAAAAGCACGCTTTCAGAACGAAACTGCTGTTCCTGCCGCAAATTTGGTGCAAATCCGTCCAGCGGTTTGAGCTGTAGGCGTGAGCAAAGTTTTCTCCCCATTCACTCCATGGGAAAAAATAAATTTTGGGACCCCCCTTATAACTTTTCCCCCCTGCACCAAACCTCACTAAACTTGGCAAATAAATTAAGAGTGGGCCATATACTTTTTTCCAAAGTTTGGTGAGGATTCGTCCAGGGGGAGCGAAGTTATAAGCCGCCCAAAAAGTGCTCTTCCTATGGGATTAGCAACTTAACCATAACTACGCGGGCCGTGTAAAATAAATAAATATATATATTTTACACGGCCCGCAGTAGCGGCAGTGTAGTTATGGTTAAGTTGCTAAACCCATAGGAAGACAACTTTTTCGGCGGCTTATAACTTTTGCTCCCCCTGGAGGAAAAAGTATATGGCCGGCTCTGAATTTTTGCACCAAGTTGGGTGAGGTTTCGTGCAGAGGGGGCAAAGTTATAGGGGGGTCCCAAAATGTTTTTTTCCCATAGACTGAATGGGGAAAAACTTTGCACATGGCTACAGGCCGAACGGCTGGACAGATTTTCACCAAATTTGCGGCAGGAGCATGGTCTTGCATCAAAAAGAGTGCTTTTGTGTGTTTGGTGGAAATCTGATTAGTACTTTTGTTGCAAAGAACTGAAATGTACATCTAAAAAAATGAGTGATATCTGGGTCCACTCCATGGACCCATTTCCATGTTCCTTCGTGGACCGAAGTCTCATTGGCTTGCATTACGCCGTGACGTCGGCGCACATTGGGGTTGCTAAACATGATTTGCAGGATTGGGTAAGTGACAGAGGGGGATACGAATACATTGACAATGTGTTGTGCTGTAGTCTAGGGGTGGTGGTGGTTATGTTGACTTTGTGCATTTGCAATGTATTATGGCAGTGGGTTCATGGCGAAATGCCTGCATTGCCTTGTAGTGGTTGCGGGTAAGCCATGGGCTTTTGAGTGCATGGGCTGAGGTCGTAGCCCTCCCCTTGCACCCAAGAGTTTAAGGCTTGGGCACCACCCCTGCAATGCAATGCCTCCATGCATGGGAGAGCAGCGAGGTAATTCGCGTGTAGCTTATCAGGTGATTACCTTCTGTGGCGATGGCGTAGACGCTGCCTTGGAAATGGGGACTGGATTGCAGATGATGGAAATAAATTGAGAATGGGTGACATTGTACATGGAAGAAATGTGTACCGTCACAGTTTTGCAATGTGGACCATTCAAGCACCAACTCACATATACTTCGTTGGCGGGTAGTTGCACAGGCGACTATCATATTTCAGTCAGTGCAGTCAGACTGCATTGGGCATGGGGAGTGCATTGGAGACAATATGAGGATATTTGCAGTCGTTGTACTATGTTGTGTTGTGCCTGTAAATCCCCTACTGCCGTGTGTGCGTGGCTATGGTCCTTGGTCGTAATTGGTTGCAAGTAGGTGTGAGAATGTTGGCATGTGTGGGTCCGTTAGTGGAGACATACGTACCTGTAGTCGGTGAAGCTATGTGGTGACATGTTCCCATCCATGCCTCTATTGCCTTCTAGTGGGTGTGTACCACGTGAACTGGGGCATCTGACCAAGCCCTTTAAGACAAGGTAGCAATACTTAGAGACAGATGGAGATGCAGAATATTACTCAAACATTAATAAAAAAAACGGACTCAGGAAGTGTGACTGTTTAAATGTCAATTATCTAAAACCGGGACTTACAACGAACATCAACGCGTTCACTCGATCTTCACACTCAATTCAACATATAAAAAAAGCAGGTTATGAACTACAAAATTGTCACTATTGACGTCAATCTACGCTGCAAACTACAAGAACCCATTTGGAATGGTGATAGGCTTACAAGGAACATCTAGGTATCTGTTCCATACTGGTCAGGGAAAGTGATTGGGTCTCTAACATCAGGTGAGGCAAAAAAGCCCTCCTCTAGTGCAGGTCACTATGAATGTCATCAAATACACGACGTTCCAGTGGTTACACAAACTACAGGGCTCTCTATTAAGTGTCCCTCTATAATTGTTTGGCAACCTTGTACCCCTCTGTACTATTCCACAGGCGTAAGCAGCATGCAGGCTAGCATCCAGGTGCCTGTGGGCTGGTCACAACCATATCTTTCCACCAATTAGCGCTGGCATCCATCATCACACTTTCAGCCTACTAGTCAATTACGGCTTTGAACTGAGCCTTGGAAATGTTGTCTGTGCTGGAGAATATGATGGAGTATAGCATAGTCTGTCTTCTCGGTTTCAATACAGTTCATCATTGTGTCTATTTTCATCTGACCACATGACTGTAACCCACGATTTCAAGACCTACTGCATTTAAAATACTACCATTTGATGAACCTCTGATGTCTTTAATGTTCTCACCTCTTTCTAGATACAGGAGTTCTGTTCTTTCACACGTTCTGTAATTGTTTGTACGCACAACTAGGTCCAATGCGGCCATGACTTCTTGGTGTTGATCCAACCAAGTCTTTCTTTGATCCACCTCCATGTTTGAGTTTTCGATTTCTAACTGCGACACACTGAAAACGTCTTTCTGCTTTCGAAATCCAGCTCTGCTAAAGCGTGTTGTGGAATCATCCATAGTCCTTACATTTCTTATGTATATACGTTGGCGCATCACCACAATCTATTCACCACATAGCCAGCCTTTAAAGATTATTTTGTCTACTTGCATTGCTGCGACTGTACATTTATAAAATGACTTGATAACTTCTTTATTATTTCTGTATCAAGAATATCTTCATTTCAAACTCAACATGTTGCTCATCTTTAACTCCGTGAACTTAGAGCTTATAGAATCTTTATGTTCTGACGCTTCTGCATCTCTTCTTGGTGCATCGATTCTGCTCTTCATGGAGTAACCAATCTGCTTTGTCGCTTGCTTTTCCCGCGTTGTCGTGTATGCATGTACGGCTTTCTCAGTGGAAATCTTACTTCCAGCATTCTCTTTGGTATTGGTATTCTTACTGGCAATGCACGTGTTTCACATTCTGCTTCCCAACATATACGCAACATGGGGGAGGAGCTTTTGGTGGGGGTACTTGGCTCAACCTCTACAAACCATTAGCTGTCCATGGGCTTGATAAACCATATGCCCATTTCCAGTCCCTAACTGCCCCTCCAGGCCCAAAATGCAACCTCCTGTTATATCTTTGACCTAGCCCTCTCAAGCAGAACATCAAGCATGGTGTTTTTGTTATTTTTAAGCACTGCCATCAAATGCCCAGAGACTCACACCATATTTCAGCTGTTACAAAGGTATGACCAGGTAACACCTATTCCATGCTTTCACAAAACCCCAACCTGTTAGCCAAAACAAGCATTGGCACGGCTATCTGCTTGCAGTAGTTCACGCATGAACAAAAACGATTTTTTTAATCAACAGCAGTGAGTATAAATCTATAAATAATTTTTTTACACTATATTTGCAATACAACTATATGCAACTGTAGACCAGATGTTCTATCACAACTGTGGACAAAATCCAACCCACGCGCATTGTTATTGGGGGAGTGTGCAAGAAAGACAGAACACTATAACCAGCAGGATATTAAGTATTCCATTAGTGTCAATTGAAATAATGGAAACGCTTGCATCACTCTATATTTTAATTTGTAATTGTTAATTTGACTCTAATAACTTGTCCTTGGGTGCTGGAGCATAGAGCATCAATGTATGCATCCGAAGTCACATAAATACTTGTGAAGTGGTTTAAACAAACTTGGCTTTCACACGACGTTCTGCATCGCCATCTGTCAATAATCTCTTCCTCCAGAGGCCGAGTTCACAGGGAGCGAATATTTTAATCCAATTTCAGGAAATATTTATGAATTATTGACAGACTAAGATGAGAGTCCACTAAGGATACAAGGTGTAAGCGCTTCATGTAAAAGGTACATTACAAATATGTTACCATTTTATATATGTACCTCATTCGAGATTAATGGATTTCACAGGGAATTCACGCTGTTTATTTGAATTCAGATTTATAGGGAGAGATGTATGAGCGTTAGTAGCTGCCTCTCCGCTGCCTTCACTCATCATCAACCCTGACTGACGATGGGCAGCAAAGCACAGCTGAGAATTCCATACATGAATTTTTATCAAGTATGTGCCCTCTTCACTTGCAATCAAGGGAATACAGACTGATCTACTTGCGGATGTAGTGTTGCAGTGGACCAGTCTAGGGTCCACTCATGTATATTTAACGTCATCTTATTCCTTATGTGTCTCAGAAACCAAAATAAATATTGCTCTTGTCATTCATCAGTTTACTTACAAATCAGCTCCTCACTATGTCTCTCTCCAATCACTGTGTTTTATGATCTTTACAATGAAAGACATGCAGGCCGATTCATGGAATAAATGTGCGCCGAAAATCCCGGCGCAGAGGGGCCAATACGTGCGCTGCGCCGAAAATTAGCGAAAAGCGCAGGGAAACCAGCGCACGTCGATTCATGGAAGTTCGTGCGCAAGAAAAGCAGAGGACGTGCGCTGAAAAAGCGCGCGGCGCAGGCCGGCGCACAGGTCAACCAACGTCGTGCGCCACGGCCACTGCGCTATCACTCCGAGCGCAGCGCACAGCTCTAAAGTAGGCGGAACACAGGGCGGGACACTCGGAATGGGGAATAAAATGGGGCACAACACTCGGAATGGGGAAGAATGTGGGCGGCACGGGGAAAGTATAGGAGGCAAGTGCGCGGAACGCCCACACGCTCGCACACAACACGTATTCATGGAATAGAATAGGGCAAAAAAGCGCACGCTCAAAGCAGCGCACAGGCACAAACAGGCACAAACACGACCGCCACAAGAAAGCAGGCGGTAGCGTCTCTGCGCCTGCAAGAAATGTGCGCTAAAAGGTGCGCCAACAAATAGCACCTATATACAGACATGATCAATGTCCAATACTGTGGCCCTCCAGGACAAATGACGTACAAAGGGGTACCCACAAACACAGACACGCGCTGAGAGAAAAAATAAACGTGTGCGTGCATACCGGGGTGCGCGGGAAGTTGCACACGCGATATGGCCGGGTACGTGGATTTCAGGGGTGCGCGGGAAGTTCCACACGCGATATGGCCGGGTACGTGGATTTCAGGGGTGCGCGGGAAGTTCCACACGCGATATGGCAGGGTACGTGGATTTCAGGGGTGCGCGGGAAGTCCCACACGCGATATGGCCGGGTACGTGGATTTCAGGGGTGCGCGGGAAGTTCCACACGCGATATGGCCGGGTACGTGGATTTCAGGGGTGCGCGGGAAGTTCCACACGCGATATGGCCGGGTACGTGGATTTCAGGGGTGCGCGGGAAGTTCCACACGCGATATGGCCGGGTACGTGGATTTCAGGGGTGCGCGGGAAGTTCCACACGCGATATGGCAGGGTACGTGGATTTCAGGGGTGCGCGGGAAGTCCCACACGCGATATGGCCGGGTACGTGGATTTCAGGGGTGCGCGGGAAGTTCCACACGCGATATGGCCAGGTACGTGGATTTCAGGGTTGCGCGGGAAGTTCCACACGCGATATGGCCGGGTACGTGGATTTCAGGGGTGCGCGGGAAGTTCCACACGCGATATGGCAGGGTACGTGGATTTCAGGGGTGCGCGGGAAGTCCCACACGCGATTAGTCAGGGTACGTGGATTTCAGGGGTGCGCGGGAAGTTCCACACGCGATATGGCAGGGTACGTGGATTGCAGGGGTGCGCGGGAAGTCCCACACGCGATTAGTCAGGGTACGTGGATTTCAGGGGTGCGCGGGAAGTTCCACACGCGATATGGCAGGGTACGTGGATTGCAGGGGTGCGCGGGAAGTTGCACACGCGATATGGCCGGGTACGTGGATTTCAGGGGTGCGCGGGAAGTTCCACACGCGATATGGCCGGGTACGTGGATTTCAGGGGTGCGCGGGAAGTCCCACACGCGATTAGTCAGGGTACGTGGATTTCAGGGGTGCGCGGGAAGTTCCACACGCGATATGGCAGGGTACGTGGATTGCAGGGGTGCGCGGGAAGTCCCACACGCGATTAGTCAGGGTACGTGGATTTCAGGGGTGCGCGGGAAGTTCCACACGCGATATGGCCGGGTACGTGGATTTCAGGGGTGCGCGGGAAGTTCCACACGCGATATGGCCGGGTACGTGGATTTCAGGGGTGCGCGGGAAGTTCCACACGCGATATGGCCGGGTACGTGGATTTCAGGGGTGCGCGGGAAGTCCCACACGCGATATGGCCGGGTACGTGGATTTCAGGGGTGCGCGGGAAGTTCCACACGCGATATGGCAGGGTACGTGGATTTCAGGGGTGCGCGGGAAGTTCCACACGCGATATGGCCGGGTACGTGGATTTCAGGGGTGCGCGGGAAGTCCCACACGCGATTAGTCAGGGTACGTGGATTTCAGGGGTGCGCGGGAAGTTCCACACGCGATATGGCAGGGTACGTGGATTGCAGGGGTGCGCGGGAAGTCCCACACGCGATTAGTCAGGGTACGTGGATTTCAGGGGTGCGCGGGAAGTTCCACACGCGATATGGCAGGGTACGTGGATTGCAGGGGTGCGCGGGAAGTCCCACACGCGATTAGTCAGGGTACGTGGATTTCAGGGGTGCGCGGGAAGTCCCACACGCGAATTGGCTGTGTGCTCCCAGGCATTACCTGTACACCCTCCACGGCCCCTGCAGGCAGCACACACCATAGGGAACTACCCTGCACACCTGCTCATGTCTCCCACCACCCCCACCCCCCATCCACCAGGGACACCCTCCACCAGGCCCCCACCCATGTCTCCCACCACCCCCACCCCCCATCCACCAGGGACACCCTCCACCAGGCCCCCACCCATGTCTCCCACCACCCCCACCCCCCACCCCCCAGGGGCACCCTCCACCAGGCCCCCACCCATGTCTCCCACCACCCCCACCCCCAGCACTGTGGGGAACCTGCCAGCAGGCCCCCACCCATGTCCAACCCATGTCTCCCACCACCCCCACCCCCCATCCACCAGGGACACCCTCCACCAGGCCCCCACCCATGTCTCCCACCACCCCCACCCCCCACCCCCCAGGGGCACCCGCCACCAGGCCCCCACCCATGTCTCCCACCACCCCCACCCCCCATCCACCAGGGACACCCTCCACCAGGCCCCCACCCATGTCTCCCACCACCCCCACCCCCCATCCACCAGGGACACCCTCCACCAGGCCCCCACCCATGTCTCCCACCACCCCCACCCCCCATCCACCAGGGACACCCTCCACCAGGCCCCCACCCATGTCTCCCACCACCCCCACCCCCCATCCACCAGGGACACCCTCCACCAGGCCCCCACCCATGTCTCCCACCACCCCCACCCCCCATCCACCAGGGACACCCTCCACCAGGCCCCCACCCATGTCTCCCACCACCCCCAGCACTGTGGGGAACCTGCCAGCAGGCCCCCACCCATGTCCAACCCATGTCTCCCACCACCCCCACCCCCCATCCACCAGGGGCACCCTCCACCAGGCCCCCAACCATGTCTCCCACCACCCCCACCCCCCATCCACCAGAGACACCCTCCACCAGGCCCCCACCCATGTCTCCCACCACCCCCACCCCCCACCCCCCAGGGGCACCCGCCACCAGGCCCCCACCCATGTCTCCCACCACCCCCACCCCCCATCCACCAGGGACACCCTCCACCAGGCCCCCACCCATGTCTCCCACCACCCCCACCCCCCATCCACCAGGGACACCCTCCACCAGGCCCCCACCCATGTCTCCCACCACCCCCACCCCCCATCCACCAGGGACACCCTCCACCAGGCCCCCACCCATGTCTCCCACCACCCCCACCCCCCATCCACCAGGGACACCCTCCACCAGGCCCCCACCCATGTCTCCCACCACCCCCACCCCCCATCCACCAGGGACACCCTCCACCAGGCCCCCACCCATGTCTCCCACCACCCCCAGCACTGTGG
Organism: Ambystoma mexicanum; assembly: GCF_040938575.1. Lineage (NCBI taxonomy): Eukaryota > Metazoa > Chordata > Amphibia > Caudata > Ambystomatidae > Ambystoma > Ambystoma mexicanum. The sequence continues at coordinate 1,180,715,669 of NC_090929.1, forward strand.
GGAACCTGCCAGCAGGCCCCCACCCATGTCCAACCCATGTCTCCCACCACCCCCACCCCCCATCCACCAGGGGCACCCTCCACCAGGCCCCCAACCAAGTCTCCCACCACCCCCACCCCCCATCCACCAGGGACACCCTCCACCAGGCCCCCACCCATGTCTCCCACCACCCCCACCCCCAGCACTGTGGGGAACCTGCCAGCAGGCCCCACCCATGTCCAACCCATGTCTCCCACCACCCCCACCCCCAGCACTGTGGGGAACCTGCCAGCAGGCCCCCACCCATGTCTCCCACCACCCCCACCCCCAGCACTGTGGGGAACCTGCCAGCAGGCCCCCACCCATGTCCAACCCATGTCTCCCACCACCCCCACCCCCAGCACTGTGGGGAACCTGCCAGCAGGCCCCCACCCATGTCTCCCACCACCCCCACCCCCAGCACTGTGGGGAACCTGCCAGCAGGCCCCCACCCATGTCCAACCCATGTCTCCCACCACCCCCACCCCCAGCACTGTGGGGAACCTGCCAGCAGGCCCCCACCCATGTCCCCCTGGCCCCAGGTCCTGACGATACACAATCATGGCAGTAATGGCCAGCATACCCAGCACAAACACCCAGGCAAGGATTGCATGCACCCACATAGTGAATGCAATCACATGACACAACCCCAAAGGCAAGTATGCAAAAGAACACATGTCCGTCACACACACATACACAATGGGTGCAAGTGAATGTCAAAACCCATATCATGACATGTAAGAAACCAAAGAGAAAATAACACAAGTGTAAGATAATATAAAAATGTATTAAAAACAAAAATCAAGTAAACCAATAAAACATACAACTATGTGGCAAAGTAAATAAAAGGTCCATGTCCGAGAACAAAAATGATAAACCAAAAAACAAAGGATTAAAAAATCAATAGAATTTGTCCAAAGCAAAACCATGTAGTAGGAAATCAAAGAAAAACCATTACCTCATGGTGTAAACAATAAAAAAATTAAAAAATGTATCTCCCAAAATATAACAATATATACAGGAATGTTCCAGGGTCCATGAGCCCAACACCACAAATGAAACCTAATACTAACTAATAAAATAAATATGTACAAAAAAGTGGCCATTGTCCGAGCGGTCCAAAATAATAAAAATAAATAAAGGAAACCTAGCACTAACTAACTAAAAAACTATATACAAAGGCAGCGGGCTAGTCCTGCGGCTCACTTGGTGATGCTGGCCAGGGCATCCTCGAACTCCATGTCAATGTCCTGGAGGCGGGACTCTGTCCTGGCCCCGAGGTCTCGCAGGGACAACCCCATGTGCTCACCAAAATCCCTGCGAGCCTCCTCGAGGCACTCAGCCCGCCTCAATGCCCGACGCATGGAGATCTCCGCCCTGGCCATGGCGAGCCGCTCCTCTTCCGCCCGCTGCCGCTCCGCACCTATCCGCTGGCCAAACTCCTCCCACACGGAACACACCGCCATGCCAGGGTTGCCCTGCCCTCCGGCCGATGCCTGCCCCTCTGATCTTGATGGCCCTGAGCCATGATGCCTCCCACGTCGAGCCCGCTGCTGCCTCTGACGCCACTGCCTCTGCCAGCACGACGGCATCCAGGCTGATGGTAACCACCGACGCCGTCGTGCACGTGCCCTGCCCGATGATGCCGGCACATCTTCCATCTGCTGGGGTCCACTTGCTGTGTCGTCCACCCCTGCTGGACCTCCGACTCCCAACTGTGGCAGGGATGGGATCCCCACCGAGCTGGCTGCATTGGTCGGGGCAGGTCCACAGGGGGCCATGGTGGCATCTGGGCCGGAAGACGGCAAGGAGAACGACCGGTGGATAGCCTGCACAGAGGAGGAGAGGGCCGTCAGATTGGCCAACACATGCAGGAACCCCCCGAACATGGCCGATCCCAATTGGGCCACGTCGGCACGGTGCACTTCGTGATGACGTGCGTGCTCCTCCCGGGAAGCACGCACGTCATCACGAATCACAGCCGTGCGCATCGCGACCCCAATCAGGACCTGCTCCACGCGGCCAGGGGTTCCCACGGCCGCAGGTGGAGGGGAGTCAGTTGACATGGACATCCCCACTACCTGCGGACGGGCCTGGGACGGGGCATCCCTGCTGGTGCATGGTGGTGCACTCACAGGGTCAGGGACAGCGACATGCACAGGCACCTCCACGGTGACCTGTGCTGCCTCCTGCCCCTGGCCCTGGACTGCACCACTTGCACCAGCAGGGATGCTCCCACCAGGCCCCATGTGTGCACCAGTGTCGGCCTCCTCCTCCTCTGTGCAAACCACCAACCTGGATGGCTCCTCACCGTCTCCCGCCGTAGCAGGCCCCTGTGGGGGCTCACCCACCCCTTCCGCTGCAGCCGTGGGGGCATCCCCGCCGCCTTGCTCCACAGCGCCGTCTCCGCCCTCTTCTTCACTAGCCGCTGCCTAGAGGGAGACAAAGGACACAAGCATCAGGCTACTGTAAAATGGTCCCCTAGACAGGAAGCAATAGCAGATGAGCACCCCTGTCAAAGTACACTTCCATCATGTCCCTCCACAACACATGGGTCAGTCCAGGCAAAACACACACAGTAACAGGCATGGTGCATGCCATGCACATTTCCATGCATGTCCAATTGACTCTTGAAACATTCAATGATATGTAACTCACATGCATCATGGCTCATGCATATCACATGCACACACTTCACCTCAGTCACATCCATCTGGCCCCAAACACAACGAACACAGGCGAAACAAGGGTAAGTTGGGTGCGTCACAGAATCTGTGCATTGTCACACACATGTGTCATGCATCCATGGCATGCACAAGTCACAGACACGCAGGTCAGGCACACAGACATGGCTACCATATATGTACCTGGCATCAGCACCCATCCTTCACCCCCATCCATGTCCAGGTACAGAGACTGGCATGCTCTCATGTCCTAAATCTGCATAGGGCTCCCCATGCCACATTTCAACACATGCAACAACCATGTGGGTCACACATCACTGGTCGCACATGCATTACCATGATGTCCCTGCACACATACATGCATACATGGCCCATGGCACACATACAGGCAAGTATCATAGAACCAGCACACCGCAACATGCCCTGTCTCACACAGTAATGCTTGCACACTTACCGCTCAACTCCAGACGGGCCTCCCTCTCAAGGACCTGGGCGTGGAGCGCTGGGCGTACGCGTTCCAGGACCCTCTTCTGGATGGAACTCATGCGGCCCCGGCCCCCCTCCACGAGGCGCCGGGCCTTCACAAGGGTCCTGGACCTCAAGTCCTCCCAGCGCTTCTTGATCTTCTGGACGTTGCGGGTTGCCACCCCCTCCGCGTGGATGGCAACCACACAGTCGGCCCAGATCCTCTCCCGTCCTTCCTTGCTGGCGCGGGACGATCCAAAGAGGGCATCATACTGCCCCAGGACATGCTCCACCAGGACACCAACTTCGGTGGCAGTGAAGCTGGTGCCCCTCTGCCCCTCTGGCCTGGGGTTGCCACTGGTGCCAGATGTCGAAGTGCCCGACATGGCAACCCCAGAGGCAGGTGTGGGTGGGCAACTGGGTCCTGGGGCTGGGCTGTGGAGCGATGTAATCCCAGTTGGGAGTCTTCAGTTCCAGCAGGGGTGGACACAGCAACTGGACCCCTGCAGATGGCTGATGTGCAGGCACCAAATGGCAGGGCACGGTGGCAGCAGGCAGGCAGGCAGGCAGGCAGCAGCAGATAGCACGTGGGAGGCTGCTCAGGGCACTGGGGGGGCAGTAACTCGGCCTTCTGGGCAGGAGCGTGGTGTTCCGTGTGTTTTCGGGTGGCCAGCTTGATACGGAGTGATTTGGCACGTGAAATTCCTGCACGTCAGCGTGAAATCCGAGGAAAGGGCCTTAGCGCGTAAGTGCGTCAGCACGCATACGCGATTCTATTGGACCAGAGTCCCTCACCGCGTAAGCGCGTCTGACGTGATCCGCACGGGCGTTCCCCACTCAGCACGTGATGACGGAGCACACGTGGAAATACTGCACGTCAGAGTGTCATCGCGTGTAATTGGCCAAAAGTGCGCGTACACGCGATTGGCCAATGTACGTGTATTACATCGCGTGTAATTGGCCAAAAGTGCGCGTACACGCGATTGGCCAATGTACGTGTATTACATCGCGTGTAATTGGCCAAAAGTGCGCGTACACGCGATTGGCCAATGTACGTGTATTACATCGCGTGTAATTGGCCAAAAGTGCGCGTACACGCCATTGGCCTATGTACGTGTATTTCAGGGGTGCGCGGGCACTTACACACGCAAGTACGTCAGCGCACCTGTATGCCTGCTGCGTGGGAATTTCCACACGCTATTGGAGTGGGAACTAGATTCCAGGGGTGCGAGGGTCACACGCTCGCCTAGAACACGCGCAAGGCATTAATTTGCGCACTTATCAATAAACAAGCCAGATGCCAGGATGAACATACCGTTCCTAGCAGCAGTGGCAGTGGGCTACCAAAGGAGGAGGAGGAGGAGAGTCAGGGCCAGAATATTCACACCCAGAACCAGCCTATTCGGGCTGCCTGATGACCAGGTGTATGGGAGGTACAGGTTTCCAGCACACATCATACTGGACCTGGTCAGTGAGTGGGAGGATGACCTCACATCACCCACCCTGTGCTCCCAAGCACTCAGCCCCCTGCAGAAGGTCCTGAATGTACTGCACTTCTTGGCCACTGGATCCTTTCAGCGGACAAGTGCCATAGTGGGTGGTGTGTCACAGGCCACGCAGTCACGCTGCCTACACCAGGTCTTGAACATCATCACTGCACGGCCATCAGTCCGCAGGCACATATATCTCCCCAGGACTCATGCAGAAAGGCGGACGTGCATCCAGGAATTCTATGGTGTGGCTCAATTCCCCAAAGTGCTTGGTGCAATTGACTGCACACATGTGGCTCTACGTCCACCCAGGGCAACAGAGCACATCTATAGAAACCGCAAGCACTGGCATTCCATCAACGTGCAAGTTGTATGCAATGCCAAGGGAATAATCACATCAGTATATGCCAACTATCCCGGGTCCACCCACGACAGCTTCATCTACAGAATGTCTACCCTATGCCGGGACCTAGAGGCTGGCCAGCATGGAGATACATGGCTGCTTGGTGAGCATGAATGCCACTGCACATGCATGCATGTCAGATACTGGGTCATGACACAACACCACTAATGATACCCATCACCACCTCCGCAGGGGACAGTGCCTACCCTATCAGCCCCCACATGATGACCCCAATCCGGAACCCCACCACGCCACCCAAGGTAAGGTACAACACAGCCCACATTGCAACACGGGGCATAGTGGAGCGCACATTCGGAGTGCTGAAGTCACGCTTTCGCTCCCTTGACCGTTCTGGCGGGCAGCTGTTATATGCTCCCCGAATAGTGTGCAGGATCATAGTGGCAGCATGTGTCCTGCACAACGTTGCAACACGCCGGGGCCTGCCCGTGGACATGGTGGTGCCCCCACATCCACAACCACATGCACGCCCGCTGCGCATGGGAGGGGAAAGGGCACGGGGGGAGGCAGCCCGTACGCAACTGGTGGCCAACTTCTTCACCTAGGAATCACAGTGCTGGCTAGTGCACACTGCTCTGGCACATACCATCTGACAATCAATGATGACACTACCTGACAATGTCACAAAATTACTTGACAATAAACTGTCAGATACACTTCAGCCTGAGATTGTTAACATGGAAGCATGCAATGCATCACAACGAAAAGACACAACTCCATCAATCAAATATGCATTGCCACAGGCGATTCACTACATGACAACATTGCCATGTCACCCATTCCCTTCACAGTCCCGCCACTGAGGACACCATGTCATGGTATGTGAGAGCAAACAAACTGGCCATCACAACATGACACCGGTGTCACAAATAGCAGTGCCCCAAATGGTACATAGCCGCACTTGAACAGCTAACCGCGCTGGAGCCACTACTACACACCTGTGTAAGAGTAATTTCAATCAAATTACACACCAACCCACCCTGAAGCCCACCCAAACAAGACACAATGCATGTAATCAATGGTAGTCTCATTACCTGATTCTGCTGGTATGTCCTCACCGTCCAGATGTACAGTGATGGCGCCACGCAAAAGTGTCAGTGCACATCTACCGACATGTAGTCTGACTCCAGAGAGTATGCCCGTGTGAAGAACTGTGTGAAATACCTGCAAAACATGAGCAACATATGTAAGTAGAGGCACATATCAAACCATCATGCATAGTTAGGTGCAACAACAATGTACACTATGAATGTCTACACAGTATTGACTATGGACTGGCCAACAGCTCATGGGAGTCCAATGTCACCGTGTAATTTGCTGTCACTTGGGCACACCCTTTGCAAGCCCATGGAAACGGAAGCAGGAGGGGTGTGGATGTCTGCTACCCAAGCATCGAAACCAAACTCAGGACAAGCCTGCATGTGCCCAGCCACAATACAGTGTATGCCCAGGTACCCACACAAGGCAACACTCTTGGAAAAGAAAAAAAAATATTGAGAAGTAATGGCCATGAAAGGGCCGGCGGGGGGGGGGGGCCACCTATGAGGTCCGAGGACAGGATGCACGCCACAATCCACCTGTGTGGATCATGGGAAACTAAAACACCCCATAGGCTCGTGGCCCACACGGCTACTCTGTTGTGGGAGATGAGTCGCTATCGCTCTGGCCAGACCCTGCAGCTGACTCAGGAGGTGGGGGAGCTGCCTCAGAAGATGGTGTGACAATGGGAGGCAGCCCACGCAAAGCACGAGTTTGCTCCTCCATGGCTGCAAGCAGGCGGGTCTGGTAGTTCTGGTTCTGGGTTGTAATCATGCGGAGGTCCCCATGCAGTAACTTCCGGGATGACCTGACCTCCGCACGAGTTGCCTGCATCTCGGCCGAGAGCGTCCGTGTCAGACGCTCCAGCTGCTCCTCTGTCCTTCTATGGGATGAAGCCTCAAGCTCTAACAGGGTCGACCTGAGGTGATGGAATTCTTCCCTCAGGCCTTCCCTGTGGCGCTGGGACTCCATGGAAAGTGATTCCCGCAGAGTCGCCAGTGCCCCCCGCCTGTCCATGTTGGACGCCAACATATCCTCCCTGTGTGCCTGGCAGATGGACTCTGTAGCCTGCTCCAGTCGCTCCATCAGCCTTTCTGGGGGGACAATGGAAGTGGCCACCCTATCCATGGCCTGTGCAATCATCTCATATGATGCTGCCTGTTGGTTGGCCATACCGTAGATGGATTGCTCCCAAGCGGTATTGCCAGGTGGCATACGGCCACCACGTTGACGGGCACCACACCTGCCTGGGGCAAGGCGGACTGCGCCTTGCTGTGCCGGCAAGGCCTCAGGCTGCAGGACTGCATTCCCTCTCTGATCTGCAGCCCCAGGAACAGGATCAGAGATTGTGTGGTGTGGCCCTGCATCCGTAACCACCAGAGGCTGAGCTGCCGACACTGACATCCCCATTGAGGGCAATGGCCCGGCTGCAGGTGGGTCGGACAGAGGAGATTCTCTCCCAAGAACACTCACCTGCGACTGCACATAGGTGTCATCCTCCGAGTCTACACCTGAATACTGCTCGGGGGAGGAACCCCCAGAGACACCCCTCGACAGCACGACCTGCAACACTTGTGGGTTTTCACCCACAAACACACCACGTCCCTCACTTGTGGAAGGTCGGCCCGGGTTGCCCTCCTGGGACGGCTCAACCACCACATCCCCAGCATCAACAAGTGCTTCGTCCCCTGCAAAGACATGAAAGAGAAAAATGGAAACAGGCATTAGCACCATGGCATGCAACAAGGGCTGATGAACAACAGAGGCAGTAGTTCTACGACACATGTCCCACATGACTGGGAGACCTCTTATGCATTCACCATCACTGGGTCTGTAGGGGAGGCTCAGGGCATACAATGTACAGATTGGAGAGCAACGCCTGCTCACCATGCTGCCTAGCACTGCCATCACACATTGGCCGGTGATTGCCATGTCAAAGGCACATGCCATCACACACATGGCATGTGACATAGCCACCAAGTGAAGAGGGAGAGGAGGGCAACTTTTTTGGATTTCAACCACTCTGGTCCTGACATTGCATCATCACATCAATAAGTTAACATGTTGTACATGGATCTGCTAGTCCAAATTGGCCACGATGCACAGTGCCTTGTCTACATCAACAAAATGCAGTAAACAATGAGATTCCACCTCCCCATCACCTGTAAAGGAATCATATAGCATTCGTGAAGCACCGGTCCAGAAATGTATGAAGGTACAGCGGAGCACTGAGGGGTGGTGGGGCAGAAGGGGATGCCAGTCATTCATGTCACGCAAGTGCAGGGGTGGGTGGCACAATGAAGTGCAAGGGGAAGTGGCGGCTGGAAGTGCTGTACAAGGTAAGTAGGACTTAACGTCAAGGGCAGATGGTGTTAGGCGCAGACAAGTGCTGGGGGGGGTGGCCTATAGGGGTACAGATACAATCATGCAGTGCTGTGGGCTCGGAGGGGACAGGGGAGGTACACACTGCATCTGGCTCGGCAAGGTCCTTGCAGATTTCTATGTGTCCTGCAGAGTTGTCACATGCCGCAGATATGTGCCCTTGGATTGGGGATCTCATCTTGGTGAAAAGGGTGAGGCGCTATTGCCTTTGGAGCATGTGGCAGGCCAGTTTGCCAGAGGATGAGCATGATGCAGGACATTCCCTCTCTGCCACCCGGCACCTGTGGTCTGGGTTCACAAGATCCGAGTCATGCCAGGACTCTGCATTGGCATGGGGCTTCAGACAGGTGGTCATGACCGTGGCAAAGACATCCAGTGTACCTGACATAGAGTGGAGCATGGAGTGGGCCCTGTCAGGATGGGAGTGAGCCTAAGGGGGAGCTGGATGGGGGGGGAGATCTTGGCAGCATGAGCCTCGACTGACACACACTTCATGGGTTGGAATACCAAGAAGGTGTGTGACAGTGGTGAGGGTGGCTTTGCCTGTGGGGTGGTGAGGGTGAGCTGGGAGGAGAGGAGAATGTGATCACTCCAGGAGAGAGGAGTGCAGAGATGGACGGAGAGGGGAAAGTCAGATGAGATCAGAGCATCAAGAGTGTGCCCTGCAGAATGAGTAGGGACAGACGGGAGTCTAGAGGGTGAGAGGGAGTTGCTGAGGTCACAGAAAGGTCACGTGGGGGGGTCAACAAGCATGCAGGTGGATTCGTACAGCACCAAGGAAGAGGATTTCTGTGTCTGGGGACATGAGTGAGGAGGAGAGGTGAGGACACTCAGAAAGGAAGTAGTACATTTGACCAGTTTTCCCAGACACAGTACGCACAGTTTGTGAATGTCAAGGTGTGGTAGAGAGAGACGTCACACAAGCCATTCCAGAGTGGAGTAGGTCTAAGTAGGAGTGACAGTGGCAGGAATACCCTCAGGGAAGCCAAGGGCACACCCCCCCTGCACAGTAGTGGCGGGCCAGGGAGAGGGTCTCCTGAACATCAGGTAGGAGTGTGTGAAGGATGCAGACAGAGCTGGCCGTCAGACATGTTTCCATGAGACCAAGGATGTCAAGGTGCATAACCTCATGTAAGTGACAGATATCGGAGGAATGCCTGATGCAGCCGCAGTGAAAGGAGTGTAATTGTGGAGGAGGTTGACAGCCTTGGAGGACTTACGGGGAGTGCTAGAGATCAGAGGTGCAGCATGTGTAGGAGTTGGAGTGGGAGGCGGAGAAGGATCATGGGAGGGTGCAGGGAGGCAGTGCAGGATTGATGAGGAGAGAGGAGGGGGGACAGCAGGAGAGGAAAGGAAGTTGATGAGATGTGGGTAGCATTTCTCAAGGAGAATGAGGTTGGCCTAAGGGCCTTGGACTGAGATGCTCCCATTACCATGCACATCAATTGTGGCCTCTGAGGATTGGAAGGAGGCCAGGAGTACACCCCAACGGGTCCCACCATTGATGGTGGAAGAGGAGCAAGGAGAGAGGACAGGGACCATGTGAAGGGTCTATGGGACAGGCAAAGGCATGTATGAGCAGATGTCAGTGAGAGTTAGCTTTGAGTAGGCTCAGATGCACTTGTCAGCAATAGGGTGGGTCGCATTGGAGGGCAGGGTGCCCTCATTTGACTGTTAGCAAGCAGGTGTCGTGAGTAGGGCACGATGGTCTGAACTGTAGAAGTCAGGGAAGATAGACCATGAAGAGCAGCATGGAGTGTGAGGGAATGGGGCTCGAAACCAGACGGTACCAAAGCACACAGGTAGGAGGTGGATGTCAAGGCAACATCCACAGTATGACAGCATGTTGGTTGGCATTTATATACAGAGGACGCATTAGCATGTGGTATCATTGCATGTCAGGCATGTGAAGATGAAACTTGAATGGCTGGGGGAAAGTATAGGAATGGTATGTAAGACATCAGATGAATAGACAGGGGAGTATGAGCAACAATGTAGTGACAAAATGACAATTCAAGGGCAACTTCCATGGTGTAGGGCCATATGTGCACTGTTGCCAGTTGGGATAGTGCTGTGGGCAGATGGTGTTGCACTGAACATACTGGATGAGGCACATGGGTGCCACTATCAACTCTGCCACACACCCCCTTGACAGGCACCCAACATGAATGCTTCACACACACACCATGCACATGGATAATACACACATGCATGTGCACTCACCGGATGATGCCTCGTAATCAGGGAGATCTCCCACACCTTGGAGTTGTCCCTCGGTGACGTAGGATCCAGCTACGGACTCGTGTGGTGTGAGTTCTATTTCCTGTGCTGGGGACCCACCTCCAGTCACCAAGGTTGCGGCATGACTTGAGGCCAGCTTATCCTTTGCCCTGCGCTTAAGGTCATTCCAGCGCTTCTGGCAATCACTAGCTGTGCGCCTCACTACTCCAAGGGCACTTATTCTGTCAGCAATGGTCTGCCAGTGTGCCTGGCGTCTGGCATGTGTGGTCTTGGACCCTGCAACGATGACCATTTCCCTATCATGATCTGACACATACTGAACAAGTGCATTCAGTTCGGCGTCTGTGAAGCTTGGCTTCCTTGATGGGCCGGACTGTGCAGCCGTGCCTGGGGCATCAGCCTGTGCCGGACGTGCACTCTTCCTCTTGCGCTTGGAAGGGGGTGGGGATCCAGAGTGTCCTACGCCGCTGTGGACACTAGGGGCAGGAGCCGTGGTGGACTCAGTACTGGGTGTGTGGGATTGCACACTCAGCATGGGAGTAGGTGCAGGCATTGGGGGTAGTGGGATGGGGTCAGGCCTGATCTGAGGTGCATGAACTAGGACCGACACAGTCTTGGCAGGGTGTATGAGAGGTGGGGTGGATGGAGCCACACCCTGGCTACGGGGGCCAGCAGATGACCTATCTGGCATAGATGCGCGTGCCCTGATGACACCAATGTGCACCGGTGCACGTGCAGTGGACCTGCTGACCTGGATGTCAGCGATGGGATCACCCTCGGACAGGTCTGGTGCCACAATGGGCTGGTCCGACAAGGGCTGATCAGGGTTGGTATCAGCCACATGACCCTCAACTGGGGGGGGGGGCATGGGTGTCCCTGACTGGTCCTCCAGACTGGGGGGGACAGGGGCACCCTGCAAGTCACAACCACGTCCCCTAGTGGATCCTCCACGGCCACCACGTGTGGCTCGGCCACCTTTGCCACCCTTACGGCTTGCACGCCTCCCAACCATGGCACTGATGTTATTGTGCGTATGGGAGTCGGTGTGCACAATTGTCCTGGGCAATTGGGTGTCAAAGGGGTTGGGTACCAGATGGTATTCGTACCCTAGTGCAGTGGCAAGGCTATATGACACCCCTGGGGAAAGATGACGGGTCACGCAACGCACAGGCACCCCAGAAAAGTTAAGGAACGTGCACAATACCCCTCCTAGACCACGTGTGCTGATGGAAAACCCTGCACTACGCTGTGGCATCCAGTAACACAATGAACGTATGCGTGTCACACGCAGCCTAGAATGACCTCTGAAGGGGTAGGCTACACACGGGGCAAGCACAGAAGTTAGATACGTGCGTGACTCACCGTCTGCCAGGTAAAAGAGCGTGAAAAATGAGCGCGTTTGGTTGGCAACACCCCCGCCAAAAGAAGATGTGTACGCTGTCTGAGGAGACAGGACAACAGTAGAAGGGGACACTGTTTGAGGGAACAGGCCCAGGTAAACCAGTACAAGAGGAAAAAGAGAAAAAGCTGTCAGAGGTAACAGGGAGTACGAACTGGAAACGCCGTGAAGTAAATCGCGTGTGAAACGACAAGAAGTACAGAATTCACCCACTCGCTCTCCACGAAAAGCACGTACAGGGAAATGGTGTTCTACACTACCTTATATACAGGCCCACACGTACAGCGTCACTTACGGTGTGTACGTGCTTGGCCCATGTTCACCAATCACACGCTTTGTCACTTCTGCGTGTGGATCCTTTTTCACCAATCACACGCTTTGACACTCCTGCGTGTAGCTCACTTTTCACCAATCACACGCTTTGTCACTCCTGCGTGTAGATCCATTTTCACCAATCACACGCTTTGTCACTCCTGCGTGTAGATCCATTTTCACCAATCACACGCTTTGACACTGCCCGTGCAGGTAACTATAGACGCACATATGCTGGTGACGGGTTTTCGCGCGATTCGCTGAGTGTGGGGTTTTCACGTGCAAAATCACTCCCTATCAGGCTGTCCACGCGTTCAAACACGAAAGACCACGCTCCTGGCCAGGAGGCCAAATTACAGTCCCCCAGAGCCCTGAGCACGCTCCCACCTGCCATCTGCTGCTGCCTGACTGCCTGCTGGCCACGTGCCCCACAGTGCTGGTGGGTGGGGGTGGTGGGAGACATGGGTGGGGGCCTGGTGGAGGGTGCCCCTGGTGGATGGGGGGTGGGGGTGGTGGTAGACATGGGTGGGGGCCTGCTGGCAGGTGCCCCTGCACTGCTGGGGGGTGGGGGTGGTGGGAGACATGGGTGGGGGCCTGGTGGAGGGTGCCCCTGGTGGATGGGGGTGCAGGGGGACATGATCAGGTGTGCAGGGTAGTCCCCTGTTTTGTGGGCTGCCTGCAGGGGCCGTGGAGGGTGTACAGGGTACACCTGTGAGGGCCCACCCAGCCTATTCGCGTGTGATAATTCCCACGCACCCCTGTAATACACGTACCCTGGCCAATCGCGTGTTGAACTTCCCGCTACCCCTGTAATACACGCACCCTGGCTGTTCGCGTGTGATAATTCCCGCGTACCCCTGTGATACACGTTCCCTGGCCTATCGCGTGTTCTACTTCACGCGTACCCCTGTAATACACGTTCCCTGGCCAATCGCGTGTTGAACTTCCCGCTACCCCTGTAATACACGCACCCTGGCTGTTCGCGTGTGATAATTCCCGCGTACCCCTGTAATACACGTTCCCTGGCCTATCGCGTGTTCTACTTCACGCGTACCCCTGTAATACACGTACCCTGGCCAATCGCGTGTTGAACTTCCCGCTACCCCTGTAATACACGCACCCTGGCTGTTCGCGTGTGATGATTCCCGCGTACCCCTGTAATACACGTTCCCTGGCCTATCGCGTGTTCTACTTCACGCGTACCCCTGTAATACACGTTCCCTGGCCTATCGCGTGTTCTACTTCACGCGTACCCCTGTAATACGCATTCCCTGGCTGTTCGCGTGTGATAATTCCCGCGTACCCCTGTAATTCACGTTCCCTGCCTAGTCGCGTGTAGAACTTCCCGCGTACTCCTGATTTGAAGATTGCCCGCTTTGCTTTCCTTGTTTGCCTGCCCTGTGAAGTGGTCCAGGGTTAGCGCAGCCCTTAGCGATGATTTAGCGATTTTGATGGCTTTTCCTTGCGCGAGGGCGTTCTTGGGGGCGTTACTGGCGCTGCTGCAGGCTCGCTGCGATTCTCTGCGCCACGGCTGGTTTGGGAGCATGAAATCCATGAATACGCTGTGCGCGGAAATCAGTTTTAGCGCACGTGCCTGGCGCAGACTATCGCAGGCGCACGCTGTGCGCCAGCCGCGTGCGCTACTTGTGCGCTGGATTCTATGAATTACCCTGTGTGTGTGCACATCGTTTACAGGATAAACTGTCTCATTTCCACCAACCAATACATCTTTTATGTAAAAACAAAAAGGGGGTTGAGGCGCACTCCAAATCCTGGCCAATATTCTACCTGAAGAAAGAAAGATAATAACTGGGTTCAATCCCAAAGTATCCATTTCACTGGGTTAGATCCCAATTGTTGCAAAAATGTTCACAGGGTTGGATCCCTTCTGCTGCATTTGTACTGCTGTTCTCCTCCTCCTAGCACTTAAGTGTCCCAACACTCTTCAGGGAGGCTGTGTTGCCTTTTTTCAGGTAATATATTGCCCTACATTGGAGAGCCATAATTATGGGTTCCCCCCTCTCACTGCTAAGGGTAAGATGTGTGTTTTTGGAGGGGAGTCTTTTCCTGGTCACCTGAATTGTTAAAATGGTTTCACTACAGCTACCACAATTCCTAGAGACTGAAACAGCAATTATATTGGATTCACCTGAACAGAAAGGCAACTCAGCCTCCCTGATGAGTGTTGGCGACATGAAAGCGCTAGGAGAACAGCAGTGTAAAAAGGAAATCAACCCTGTGAACAATTGGGCAGCA